>NW_026453254.1:0-332529 GCF_025200985.1 Drosophila gunungcola
TTTTCAGTCAATTAAGCTATCGATGACCGAAATCTGTCAGGAAGTACTGAAGATAAGAACTAAAATTGGTTGAAAAACGTTATGTACACTTAAAAAAAAAAATGGAACCGTACAAAAAATTTTAAGTCCCCTTTTTTGAATCAGGGAGTTCATCTGAACCGGTAAATCAATGTGGAGGATTTCATCAATTTAAATTTTTAAGCCACTGTAATCATATATGCTTACAGCGGCTCACAACTAAAACCTAAACAGCCTTTAAAAACTATACAAAAAACTCTTCAAAATAGTTTTAATGTTGGATAATTATTTAATGCTAAAAATGGTTTTGAATTTAGTTAAAAACATTTTAAGAATTTGAGGTATCATTTTTTTAGTTAAAAACTAAAAACTCACAAATAAAGGCCGCAGCTTATTTGAACCAAGTAACAATTCAATTCCCAGACCTGGACCTTAAACATAAGGACATGTTCACGCCTTGACAGACAAGGAATTGACTCAGGCCTGGCGGACAGCGGAGCTCTAAGGACACTGAAAAAGAGCCCAGGATAGAACCCGAAGCTGCACCTGTTACCACAAGGACGGACTCAGACGACCATAAAACCATGTGACCGTTTATTTCTCAGGAATTTGGCCCTGAAGAATGCTTGTATGCTTACATGATCACATGAGCATAGCTTCAGAAAGTACGAGAAGAGATTGCGGATCGCACACTCAGAGGGAAATGTCTTCGGCCTGTTTGTCAAAAACTGGTCCCTGTTGTCTTTTGTTGTCAAAATTTTGAGAATCTTGCAATAAATTTAATATTTTACGACGATTGAAATGCAAACTTATTCTAGAGCCGTCCCCATGTGGTGATTTCGTCAGAGCAACCTCCAGAGATAACTTATATCTTATATTTAAAGTCATAAACACGAAATAAAAATTGAAAATATTAAGTATTCAGCAGTTTATCCAAAAAAAACTTTGATAAAAATATGGGGCTGCCACCTGTAATATACTCAGAAACAAAAAAGTTTGTGGAACCAATTAAAAAATAATCAAAATTATTTTTAAATATAAGGGTGGCAATGCGAGTTGAGTTCAATTTCTTATTTGGTTAGAATAATTTGAGTCACTTTTATTGTAATTTTTTTTTTAAATTAAAAGAAAAAACAATGAGAGCCGAAGTTTATAAACCCTGGCAGCTGTTCCAAAAATATTCTGGTTTTCATGGGTATATGTTAAAAAACATTACAGCTATGATGACTTTCCGCTATTCGACTTAAAACCTTGTTTCTGAAATACTATGTATCGAAGTATATTCAAATCAATCGAAAAACAGCGAGGCAATAATTTGTTTGATATTTTTTCCAATTGTTCCCTTGGGAGCCATAACAAAACCAAACCAGCATATGTTTTTTTTTTTCTTGTTTTGGTACTTATTTATTGATATTTATCTTTTTTTTTCCGGATACTTACAATAAGTGTATCAAATCTTATGGTAATAACCTAACTAACAGTCGTATGACTGAGTTATGGGGCCCTGAAAATTATTGCTGGGTTGGGAGGTCGTTGGGTTGTAGGCGGGTTCTGCTGGAAACCCGAGTCAAGCCTCTTGCGAGATGTTTTTGGTGGACAAAAGGTTTTTATTGTAGGTCGCTTTTTGTTTGTCTATTTCATCTTTTAATGCATTAATGCCGGGGCCCCTATGGATGTCTTGGTTTTCAAAATACCATGGTGCCCCAGAGTATGATATCTACTTGTATATTGCTGCTGCTCGCTTTCGGCCATAGCTGGGAGCCATTTGTCCAGATGGGCTTGAGAGTGGAATTGTACAGCAGGTCCTTGTAGGCCAGACGCAGAGCTGATCGAGCGTTAAAGATCCAATGGAAGCTGCTGGATTTTAGTTTTAAATGTAGTTTCTTGCATTCGATATGTCTTCTCCAGGATAGTCGTCTGTCTAGGTGAATGCAGAGATACTTTACTTGGTTCACTTGGGGAATCTGCGTACTATTCAATGATAGTGGAGGGCATGTTTACCTGTTGAGAGTAAACGTAATGCATGCATTTACATTTTGGTTCAGTTATCTTAGTCCGCCTGTCAGATAGCCACCTTTATACTATGATGAGGTGATGGACTAGTTGTGTTGTTGCTCGGTTTTGGCACATGGAGCGACTTAGGATTGCAGTGTCGTCAGCGAACGGAGAAGTTGTTAGCTGCTCGTTCGTAGGCATATCCGAGTAGGTCCAAGTGCGCTTCCTTGTGGGACTCCAGCTTCGATTATGTAGTCGTCAGATGTTGTCGTATTGCACCTCACTGCGAAGACTCTGTTTTTCAGATACGACTCAAGTAGCTTATGAGTGTATGTGGGCAAGATTGTTTTGATTTTATACATGAGGCCATCGAGCCAGACTCGATCAAAAGCTTGGGATACATCGAAGAATATTGCGCTGCAATATTCCCGATGCTCGAAGGCTGTGCGAATTTCTGATGTTATTCTGTTAAGTTGTTCGAGTGTTCCATGACTTTGACGGAAGCCAAATTGATGTGCCGTGATGATATTGTCAGTTTAGACAGTCACGATAATAAACTATTTGGTCTTTAGGACGACGGAACTGTGTGGTCTTTTCCGGGTTTCGGTATCATTAAGCTAGTAGATTTTTTAAATTTTTTAGGATAGTAGCCGAGACGTATTATCCCATTAAAGAGTTTACAAATAACCTCGATAGCAGAGTTTGGAAGTTCAATTATCATTTTTGGGGATATATGGTCACCGCCCGGGGCCTTTTTCGGTTTCAGTTCCCCTATGATTCGCGATCTCCTTTGGCTGAAACTGTGTTGGTATGGAATTAGTTTTAGATTTGGTTTGTGGTAACACAAATGGACCAGTGGCTGAGTTCGGCTAGAAGACTTTTCTTCGTCGCTGCGTACCCAGCTACCTGATGAATTTCTTATCGGAGTGACTGTTTTGATTGCAGAGCTCAGGTTTGGGTGAGCCCTTTACAGAGGATATGTTGTATTCGTCTTTCTTCAGAGCTCGGTATAGTGTGCGTGTGGCTTCTATAAGACGATGTTTTGGGGATGACGATCTGTTGGTCTGCCTAGCACGTCCCAGTCGCCTCTTTTCCAGTACAAGCTGTTCAATTTGTAGATTTGTTTTGAAATGGTTGGTTTGCACGTCCTTCCCTTTGGTGTTGAAATAGTGGCTGCTGCCACGAGTATATCTTCAACAGCATCGGTAGAGCAGTCGATGTCTGCTTTGATGCTGAACTGAGGGGTTAGTTTAATGTGGAAACTTACATACTTTTTATATTTTAACCTGTTGGTTCTGTGCCTGTTCTGTTTTTTCTGGGCTTTGAGGAAAAGTTATTAGCACTGGCGCATGGTCAGATGAAAGGTCCGAAAGCGCTTTAGTGCTCATTATGTTGCGTGGAATGTTTTTTTTCACCGCAAAATCTATTAAGTCAGGGACTTTTCTGGGGTCTGCTGGCCAGCATTTGTGGCTACCAGGGGAAACATAGTCCAATTTGTTGCTCAGTTTTATGATTGCATTATACAATACTCGGAAATGTTCTTCAGATTTGGTCTGAAGTTTGGTTTCGTGAATATTCCCTTTAGTGAGCGGAATAACATGATAATTCCACGCCGTAGAAGAAGGCGTTAGAGTGCAAGACCGTGCTTTTTGGCTATCGACCGTCAGTAGGGCCGAGTTACCCTTAGTTGATGATTTTGCACTTCGCTATCGCGAGTTGATATATACGAGAAGTACCCGTCACTTCGGAACTCGGATCTTCGACGCTCTTTATTTGGTTCGTCGCTCAATAGGCTTTTTTTCAGGGTGGCACTATTATAAAATAATTATGCACTTGTTATAATCATATCATCGATTTTTTGAGTTGAATAACTATTTTTTTCTGATTTAGTGTCTTTTCGCTTATTTTGTAATACACTTTTTTTTTTTTTGTTTATATATTTTTTCATTTTTCTTAAAAACATTCACTTTCTTCAACTTTTACCGGAGCTTAAAACAAATTTAAAAACAATGGAATGTCTA
Organism: Drosophila gunungcola; assembly: GCF_025200985.1. Taxonomy (NCBI): domain Eukaryota; kingdom Metazoa; phylum Arthropoda; class Insecta; order Diptera; family Drosophilidae; genus Drosophila; species Drosophila gunungcola. Next base: position 4,035 of record NW_026453254.1, read on the forward strand.
CTTTTGTTTTGAGAATGATGTGAGGCATCATGTTGTTACAACACTCTATCTCTCTGATCCTTATGTTGTCGTCATCACCAAATTTAACTTTAACATTAGAAGAGATTGATCTTGTTTCGGAGGTGCTGTTAACCGAAATTGTAAGTTCTAAAAACTATCCTTCTTGGTTCACTTTCAAAATGTTAGAGGTCCGCTTAACAAACACTCTAGTCTATTTCAAGACAGTGCTCATTTTGGTGTTAATTTTATTGTGTTCCCTGAAACCTGGTTTAACTCAACAGTGAATGATAGTGAAATTTAGTCTAATAACTATGTTTTTTACAGAGTTAATCGTCCCTCACGTCGTGGTGGTGGTGTCTTACTTGCGGTTAAATCAAATGTTACTTTTTAGCTTATTAATACTACTGACTCCCGGAATATTGAATTTATTTCTGTCAAACTTCTACTTCCCAAGTGCAAGATACTTGTTACGTGCTCATATATACCACCAGGAATTTAATATTTATTAACTACAGCTGTATGCTTTACGTCATTTGTCATCATCGGCTAGTGAAAACGATCACATTATCGTCCTTGGTGACTTTATTCTTCCAAATGTATCGGTACCAATGACTCCAGGAACGCAAAACGATTTTTTTGAAGGCCTTAGCGAGCTTTCCTTGCTTCAGATCCACTGGATTTACAGTCATAATGACCGACTTTTAGACTTAACTTTGTTTCTGACAACTATGACGCAGCTTTTTCCATTCCGTAAGATTGCCAAAAAAAGCCACAGCTAAGATTGTGTTTTAGGAGAACGAATTATTCGGAGCTATTACATTCTATATTTATTATAGGATGGTCTTGTTTAAATGATTTTCCTGTTGCTGAAGCTTTAGCATACATGTGGGATGCGGTAGTGGTGTAACAAGGACAACCAGAAGTGGTGTCACATTCTGATTCATTATCTATCCCTTTCTGTACTCGATAGTATTAAGAAGTTATCGATACCCCGGTGCAACCTAAGAAACCGAAAATCTCATAGAGAACAGTTGAAAAAAGCACACGACAGTTTAAGCAAAACCGTCGAACGTTCAATCAAGGCAATTATTAAATAATATATATTATATTATTAAGAACTCAGTGCAAGCGAGCCGACTATACACTCGTCGCCAGAGTCTTGTAGAGAACAGTTGAGAGAAGCACATGTATATTTTGTTAAGCTTAAGCAAAACCGTAGAATTTATTTTATATCAAAGCCAGCATTCTTTATTAAAAGAGGACCCTGCATACATGTACCTCTTTCTAAGGTTGTTAGTTCTTATATCTAAAGAATAAAAAATATAGACTCTTTAAACGCATAGTCGGATTTTGCTTAATACTCGATAGTCAAGTCAGACTTCTTTCAACCTAAATTTGAATGTAACAATAACTACCTAGCACTCTGTAAAACTGACTCTAAAATTAATCCAAAGCTATTTTTTTTCTTTTTTTTATTCGAAACAAAAGTCACACTGCTTTCAATCCTCTCTATATCTTGATAATGTTACTGCCTCGGACGAAATTGGTATTGCTTACTTATTATCAGATTTTTTTCAAGCTACTTATTCTATGCCCAATTTCAGTAGCGATCTAAACTGTATGCGTTACCTTTTTAATATGTCCATAAATCAGTGTAGTTTTACTTTTCTCTGGAAGAAATCCTTTATTGTTCTGTTTTTCAAAAAAGGAAAAAGGTCAGATATAGCAAACTACCGTGGGATTGATAAGCTCAGTGCTATTTCGAAATGTTTTGAAAAATTCATTATTAGTCAGTTGCAGCATTTATGTCAGACGCCTTTTTCACCCTGTCAGCTGGCTTCACCAAGTGCCGATCTACTACTACACAGCTACTTGAGCTTACCTCGCTAGTCGCTTTTCAAAATATACAATGAACTGATTTTTGGGCCAATTTGAGGAATTCCTGAATTATACTGTTTTAAATTTGTTATATTTTTAATACTGAAATTTAATTACCTTAATTGTATCGATATGCATGTAAACATCGATAAACCAGAGCATGTTCACGATCACACCTCTAGAATGAGAAAATAATAGAATAAATACTGTAACCACAGAGTATAGATCCAAAAACTATTTTTAACGATAATCCCTCCTAGGTTGTTAGTGTGGATAAATTCCAATCTCTCAAATCTGTCTTAAAGGGTGAAATACAATGATATAACTTCAAAAACCATTCAAGTTACTTCTCGAGTTCCTCAGGTAGCCACCTATCTATCTATTGACAGCAATGTTCTTCAACGTATTTCTACTGTTTAAATGATCTTATTTTTAAAACTTCCAATAAAGCTAGAGGCCTGCTGGCTTTTATAATCGTTCGTCTAAGGAGTTTGATGACCCTTATACAACCAAGCTTTTATACGTTTCCCTGGTTAGGCCATAGTTAAAGTATTGTTCGTGCATATGGTCTCCGCAAACTGTCACGTACCAAAATATGTTAGAATCTGTTCAAAAGCATTTTTTCTTATTTGTTTTAACTGGGACGCTGGCCGGCAGTTGCCGTCCTGTAATGATAGATTACGTTTACTTGACTTGCCCTCCCTGATCAATTATAAAACCTATTATGGTGTAATGTTCTTGCCCAAACTAATAAATAGTAATGTGTCTCCGGCAAGTTAGTCTCCTGTCAATGAAACTGTGTATTATTTAGGATAAGTGTGGGCACATTTGTCTGTAAAAAGTAAACTTTGTATGTTTACACTTCTGCTCGTTAATTTTTACACGCCAGTCTGGTAACCACATCTCCAGAACCACGAGCTGATTAGCTAGTAGTGCTGTTGGGCATCTGCGTCTGCGAATTTAGATGTTATTAGCAGGTCACTCGTAATAATATCCGCTGCGTAAAGGAAAAAAACCGTGTTGGACCAAGGGCGCTCCCTTGAGGAACTCCAAATTATATACTACTACTACATTAGCCTGATGTTGTAGCGTTGCATCTCAAGGTAATGGTACGACTCAATAACTTGTGAGCGTATTCTGGCAAAATGGTTTTGATTTTATGCATTAGTCCATCAAGCCAGTCTTGGTCGAAAGCCTGTGCGACGTCATGGAATAACTTACTGTAGTATTCCAGTCTTGAGTCCAGACCATATTTCTGAAGATATTTCAATGACTTGCTTTACTGTTCCATGGCTTTCTCGAGAGCCAAATTGATTACATGGTGCGCTATCAGATATGGCATAAAGCGCGCAGGAAGGCATTTTTTATTTATTTTTATTTATTTTTAAGCTGGCTTTGTAAACATTTTGTGCTGCGTCACATTCAAGATTTTTTAGTGTTAAGACTTCGGAAAACATGCCGGACACGCGCTCCGCAAAATTTGGAAAATAAACTAAAAGAAATAAAGTCCACTCAACAGAGGGAATAAAACGTTTTTATTCATTATCATATATTTGGTCCTTCTCGCCAAATATAGTTATTGATTTACATGGATCAATTTAAACTAATGAAGACAGCAAGGAGCCGAGCGAAGGCAATCATCACGCGCTTGTTAACGGCGTCACTTGATCCACGTGCGGGATCAAACTGGGAACTAGACGAAATAACCGTGTTAGACTCAATTCATTTTGGAATTTAAGACAGTCAGCGACAAATTGGCCTTTTACGACGAAGATGAGGGGTATGTTGATCGAGCTATCGACAACGAGAGGTATGAGGACAAGCACTTGCAAGCAAACGCTAAATCGCGCTCGTGAACCATCAAGGAAGAGCGCGGGTGATATCAACAATGAAAGACAATCTGGCAACCCTGATGACGTCGCATCATTTGCATCAGGGTTGGGAAACGAAAACCTGGTTCGTTTTCTACAACAACAACAGGAACTCAATGAACGTTTGGCTGAGCAACAAACTTCGTTTTTGCAGGCTAACTAAAATATAGTGCAGAACGAGCTGCCAAAAATACACACCAAGGCTTTTGCTGGTGACTGCATGGAGTGGCCATCATTCAAGAACATATTCGATAGCACGATTCACAGCAAGCATCATTTGACAGCGATACAAATGTTTCACTACTTGAAAACATACACTACGAAAGAAGCAGCTGATTTGATACGTCATATGCCAATAACGGATGCAGCCTATGAGGCGTCCTGAACTTGCCTTATCGAGCGCTAAAACAGACCTCGTCACATCGTCAACACTCTGCTGGACACATTTGTTAATTTACCTACGACAATCAGAGCAGATGTTTCAATTCTGCGCAAGGTGACAGACGGAGGTACAGAGATTGTACGCGGCTTGGATCCAGCAGGTCAAACCAACAGGGACTGCTGGATCATTCACTTCTTTCCGGAAAAGATTGACGCCGAAACTCGTCGCAAATGAATTGAAGGTAGCCGACGCTAAAGTTATTAGACCGACACTGCGAGGAATTTGAGCTCAGCAAAAGTGAGTTTGACAAAGTCTTTAAGGTTGGGCCACAACAAAACAAATCCAAGCGATCGTCACACGCTTTGGTGGCAACGGATGAGGTAAATTGTGTTAAATGTAAGTCCGAGAAACACAAGATCTACATCTGCCCGAAATTTATTGATTTAACGGGCGAGCAGAGACGCACATTTGTTAAAGCCAAATCATTGTGCTTCAACTGCTTGAAGTTTGGGTACATATAGAGGATTCTATTGCGCATGATGCTGTGTCCAAAACACAGCCGAAGGATGATAAACAGCACGACCCTGGCGCTTTAGAGGATACAAGAGTGACCCTCAGCAACATCGCGCGTGCGCAAGGTTCTCAAACCGTCGAACAACGAAGCATCAACGACTACACAGCCACAAGGGGTTTGTAAAAGTGCATTTCCAACAGCTCTAGTGCTCTTTCGCAGCAAAGGATCGCACACTTCCTGTCGTGATCTTTTGGACAGTGGATCGGAGCTGTCGTACATCTCCGAGCGGTGCATAAAGGCGCACGGCCTCGCATGCTTGCCATCACAAATTTTGGTGTCAGATATTTCTTCAATTAAGGCTGAGACCTCTAGAGGCTGAAGCACACACAACAAAGGTACGTGCCCACGTACTCAGCAAAATTACCTCCACGTTGGCAAGACACAATATCAATGCCTCAGCACTTAAGGAGTTTGATGGCTTGGAACTTGCAGACACTGACTATCAATCGTTGGCGCCAGTCGATATTCTCTTGGGCAGCGATTGCGTTTGGACCGTGTTTACTGGTCAAGGGATTTTGGACAATCAGGGACCATATTTGGATGGGTCATATCGTCAATTGTGACTATTGGCCTTACATATACATAAACAATGCTCAAGGTATCGACATCGATGCATCGCTTCGACGCTTTTGGGAGCTGGAGTATTTCAACCAGGAATTTGATCAGATGACGATTAAGTTGAGCAACACTTTTTGAAGACACACACTCGGGACTCAAAGAGGCGTTACATCGTGAAACTTCCGTCCAAAGACCCCAATTTCAAGTTTTTGGATTCACTACAAGAAGCCCTTGCAAGATTTAGGGGTGTCGAACGCCGCCTAAAGCGTGACTATCACACTAAATCGACTAGAAGTATCAATCAAGACTGCTTTACAGCCCAAGAACATCGAAATACATGACATGGCTTTTGACAAACACCATCAAAGCTCAAAACATTTGTTGCAAATAGAACGGCAGGAATACTCGATGCTTTACCGCGCAATGCATGGCATCATGTAAACACCTAGGAAAATTCTGCTGACTGCGAGGCAATGCGACCTGTGGTTGATGGGACCTTCATGGCTGAAAGATTCAGAAAAACTCGTGGTAAAGTTGAGCTGCACAAAATTCTGTTCTTCTCTTTCTTTAACTACGCAGGAGAACGCCTCATTGTCACCGATCGAAGCTCTTTCTCTGCGCGTCTCGTTCGCATTGTGGCTTACGCCTTACGCCTCATTCAAAGGACCAAGGCCATTAAACCAGGCCCGCTGACAAATGGCAAAGGGCTCAACTTTGAAGAGATCCAGGCTGCTCACATTCTTTGCCTTCAAGAGGCTCAGAAATGGTTCAAAGGGGATCAAGATCTACTGACGGAGAACAAGCCACTTGGGAGCCGCTCCCAGCTCATCACTCTCACCGATTGTCTACATGACTTCTGCGAGCCGGTGGTCGTCTAAACTATTCACGATTACCAGCGGACGTTAGAACCCAATACTGCTTCTAAAATCGAACCGATTCACAAGAATAAATGAAATGAAAACTAGAGGCTACATATGTCTGTTTGTCTGCCTTGTAACATAAGCAATACACTTCGAACTGGCCACCGACCTCAGCACAGACACGTTCCTAGCATGTCTTCGTCGGATCATGGCCCTACGAGGGATATGTTCGCAAATCTTCAGCAATCACAGGATTAATTTTCTTGGTGTCAAGCAGGCTCTTGATGAGGTGCAGCAACTTTTATCTTCGCAGGTTCATCAAAACAAAGAAGCTCAAATTAGCGAGGTTGTTAACTCGAGACCGTTGTGCTATACACCTGACACTGACCTTGCCTACTTGTCTCCTACCCACTTTCTTATTGTAGGCCCAATCACAACTGTTCCAGAGGGCGATCTAACTCATTTGCCAATCAATCGCTTGGACGTTTTGGTCATATCTATCGGTAGACCTAAAATCGAGCTATTATTTTAGGAGTTATGGGGCTTATGAATTGCTCTGCCGCCCCTCCCCTTTTAAACGAGACAGAGAGAAAGAGAGAAAGAGAAAGAGAGAAAGAGAAAAGGAAAGAGAAAAGGAAAGAGATTTCTGTTTTTTTCACTGGGGTCATGTGATTCTATGTAACTAGGTGAAACTGAAACTGAGCAAACTTTTCAATTGGAATTTCAAAGTGTCTTTCCTATTTTTAGAAAACCTCTTACGTATATTAATAAAAGAAACGCAACAATTTGATATAAAATGGTTATTTTTCTTTTTTATATTAAGAATTAAGTTTTATATTTAATAGACCATTTATATTTTCTGCAGTTAAGGAGGAGCGCTTCTCCCTTAAGAAATAGTTAAAGGCTGAGAACGTCCTTTTCACCGAGACTTGTGCAAGTTTTGTTATGTGACCAAATTTTTAAATATCACTATATCACTGAAGACCAACGGCCACAAAATAATTTTATTTTCTCTGAACAATAATATTATTAATTTTGTTTAGTCAACATTTTTTGTTTGTCAGTTAAAATCAATTTATTTTATGTGGCCAACTATATCGCTGTCAACAATGCTACGTTTTTGATAAATTTCCTTCAAAAATCTCTAGAACAGTCTAACGCGTTTTGGTAAGATAACACTTCAATAAATTGGGTTTGAGGTTTATTTTGCAAATGTTCTTTATTTTTATCTTTAATAATAATAAGAACAGTGATAGAAGGTGTAGTAAGAAGCATCTTAGCATCTCGATGCCGGTTCCCACAGATAACAACGTCCTTTTTTTACATGTGAACCTAAGCTCTAATATATCAAAAAGTCAGCAAACACCAGGTTCTCCTTTTGTTTTATAAGCTTTAGACATTTGACGACAAAACTTATTTTTTTTACTGTTGTCTTATTGCTTATTGGCATCATACACACACAGTACAGCATGTCCAATAAGGACATACTCCCGAAATAGATGTACATCTATTTTAAGGGATATCAGGTTACGGGTTTCCATAGTCCTTATGTCTTCCCTTATGGACAGCTCTTTTGTTGTGACATGATTCATAATATTTTTGAATGTTCTTGGGGACATTCATGTACTTGTACTTGAATGAGCAAACAAGTATATTTTTTAAAATAGAGTCATAGAGTTCAAGTCAACTCACTTACAAGTTGCAAGCAAATAAGTTTTTTTCCTTGACTTTGTTGTTAAAACACTTGTTTTATAAAAGCGAGAAATAGAGTACAAAGTGAAAATGAGTTGAAGTCAATACATTTTTCAAGTCAAGTAACTGAGTGACTCCTAGTATTGTGATAATGGTCTTGTGTAAGGTTTAACATTTAAATTCTGGAAATAGAAAGTGCTTAGATGACTTATAAGTCGTAGAGTTTACTTTACAAATTCGAAGGGAGTTAATACGGGTATGACATTACATTGTTCGTCTCATTCATTGACGAATTCATTGAAGCTCAGAGACAGAAACAACTATATGGATGCTTCCTAAGATTTTTTTGGTAATAAGTTCACGGTCACACTGCCTTTTAACGTTATATTCAAACTTAATGTTTATTATATTGTGTTTATCCCGCTAATTTTACCGTTTAAAAGTTTTCAGTTGTTACCTTTGAATGGTAAAAAATATTTCGAACACATTTAAGCCTCGCATTTTTATTCCGTTTTTTTGTCAACTCCAATGACTGAGCAAAATTCTACTTTTTAAATACAATTTTGCACATTAATGTATCGGCCCCGGTGGTATTTTATTGAATGTTAATTTTGTTACCCAATTCCGTCTAGTATTTTACTATCAAGTATCGGGTTCTGTCAATTTTCTTCATTCATTGCTCATGGGAACTTTATTACCGAAAAACATGTAAGCTCGAATTTTAAAGTTATATATACTTGTGAGGTACATTTCCAACGTCGTTTGTGACGTGTTCTTAGAGCACTGGCACAAGAGATGCCGTTAGTGGTGATTAAAGCACAAAATAACGATCCGTAAGCGTTTTTCTGGGAGCGCGCCGTTGTTGCTCGTTGGATCCGACTCTTTAAGAGATGCCGTTAGTGGTAATTAAAGCACAAAATAACGATCCGTAAGCGTTTTTCAGGGAGCGCGCCGTTGTTGCTCGTTGGATCCGACTCTTTAGCTACTTGTAGACTGGACAGTCTCTATAGTTTGTTGAGTGGTTTCCTACGCAATTGCCACCAGTGCTGCCAACTCCCTGAGACTTGCTTTGGATGGTAACTAAAAAAAAACTATAAAGATTTTTAACGATATTTTTTTTAAAATTAAGTATTAAGGTTGTCAAATATTTTTTCCTCTTTACCTGCTGGCACTTTATACCTATGGCAGAATTTACCTTCCCAAAAAAATCCGTATCTAGCAGTATGAAATTAAACTAATTTAAAATATAAGTTTAATTGATAACCTACCTTATGTGCAAAATTGAGTATTATGTTTGAAAGGCCATTTTATTTCTAAGTTTATGTGCTCTTGGTGCACATCGTCACTATATGTACGTCCATAGTGATAATTCGAAATTTAGACGTTTTCAAGAATTTTTAATTTTTGCAAAAGCTGCAAGGGTATATAAGCTTCGGCTAGCCAAATCTCGCTACCTTTTCTCATTATAAATAACGTAGTGGTGCTTTTTGTACCCTTGCAGTCAGAAGATTGAAACGCAGTGAAGGAGACATTTCCGACTCTATAAAGTATATATATTCTTGATTAGCCTCAGTAGGAGAGTCTGCCTGTCCGTTTTTACGCAAACTAGTCGCTTACTTTGAAAGCTATCTGTGTGAAACTTTCCCACAAGTTGTCTTTCTATTGCAGATAGTAAAAAAGTCGGAACGAGCTGGATTGGACGACCATATCATTTAGCTCCCATTGGAACAAAACATGAAAAAAAAATTATTACTGTGCTGTTTTTTTTTTAATTTTTATGTTAATTCTTCGATATGTAGTAATATTTTTTATTCTAGAATCAGAATCGGACGACTATTTCATATCATTCCTATGGATAGAAGTATAAAGTATAAAAAAACATGAAAAATATTTTAAAAACTTATTGTTTAAATATATCAAAATAAGAACAAAAATATGCTGTAATTATAAATATTCTATAAACATTTCTTTCTCAATATTTTAGCTATTGATCCTAATCACGAATATATATTCTTGTGTTGCTGAATGCATAAAATCTAGACAAGACTTTCCACGACTAAAGTTCTTAAAGTTTAGTACCAAAATGATAAATATCTTTTAAAACAATACAAAATTGACGAAGACTTTGTAGGAAGAAGTGGTTCCCTCTTTTTATACGAAAATCATTTTTGACAGACAATTTGATTAAAAGATATTATTATTATTATTATTATTATTATTATTATTATTATTATTATTATTATTATTATTATTATTATTATTATTATTATTATTATTATTATTATTATTATTATTATTATTATTATTATTATTATTATTATTATTATTATTATTATTATTATTATTATTATTATTATTATTATTATTATTATTATTATTATTATTATTATTATTATTATTGATATTATTATTATTTCACTCAGAAGCTTGCAGTGAAGGAGACGTTTCCGACCCTATAAAGTATATATATTCTTGATCAGCATCACTAGGAGAGTCGATCTAGCCATGTCCGTCTAACCGTCCGTTTCTACGCAAACTAGTCCCTCAGTTTAAAAGCTATCTGAATGAAACTTTCCCAAAAGTTGTCTTTCTATTGCAGGTAGTATATAAGTCGGAACGAGCCGGATCGGACGACTATAGCATATAGCTCATAAAGGAACAATCGGAAAACTAAATAAAAAAAATTATAACTCTGCTGTTTTTAAATTTTTTTGTAAGTTCTTCGACATATAGTAATGGTTAGATATTTCAGAATTACTGTTTAGATTTCATCAAAATCGGATGACTATAACATAAAGCTCCCATTGGAACAACCGGAAAAATAAATTTAAAAAATTTTAACTTTGCTGTTTTTAAATTTTTTTGTATATTTGTTTTGCATTACTATATGTTGAATAACTAACAGAAAAATTTAAAAACAACAAAGTTATAATTTTTTTTGTATTTTTTTTCCGATTGTTGCTATGGGAGCTGTATGATATAGTCGTCCGATTTTGATGAAATTTAAACGGTGATTCTAAAATATTTAACCATTACGATATGTCGAAGAACTAAAAAATAAAACAATAAAAAACAGCAAAGTTATAATTTTTTTTATTTATTTTTTGATTGTTCCTTTGGAAGCTATATGCTATAGTCGTCCGATCCGGCTGGTTCCGACTTATATACTACCTGCAATAGAAAGACAACTTTTGGGAAAGTTTCATGCAGATAGAGACTAGTTTGCGTAGAAACGGACGGACAGACGGACGGACAGACGGATAGACGGACATGGCTAGATCGACTCTCCTAGTGATGCTGATCAAGAATATATATACTTTATAGGGTCGGAGATGTCTCCTTCACTGCGTTGCAAACTTCTGACTGAAATTATACTACCCTCTGCAAGGGTATAAAAACAGAGGCCAATCGGATGTACACTGCAAATAAATAAAGGTCTAATTACTTTTAAAAAAATAGCGCGATTCTGAAAATTGTTTTGCCTACAGATAGATATGGCGGAAACACACACATAACTTCTATAAAAACAGCTCGATTTGGAAAATTGTTGTATCATCCGATAGAAATTGTTGAAGAAACTTTTCCCGTTTTTCTAGCACATTAACCTCTTGTGGAAGAAAATGTCGCTGTTGCTGAATTTGGTCTCTAACGCAGAATGTGGTCGCTGTTGCATAAAAGCCGCCTGTTTGAAAAGGCTCTTAGCCACAGTGCGAGCAGCACCCTCGATTTTTACGATTTTCCATCTATTTTATATTTAGTTGCATATATTTTCTGTGGCGCTGCAAACAAATGTTTTTATAGCCTTCTTACACTCACTCACGTCTGCCATTGATATCGGAATAGACGCAATGGATCAGAATAGCCTGTTACACTTGACAGATGTGCTTCATTGCGGTTGAACAGCCTGAACAAGAAAAATCCTCCAGACTTTGTTTAAGGACTATTTTTGTCGTTGTTTTCAATCGTTAGTCAGTTTCCCACGATAGTATATCGATATGCCAAATATGGAGTAAATATACAGTAAAATTCGGTAAAAATCAAAATTTTGTAGACTGATTCACTTTGACGCACTTTTTCCCCATCTCTATCTGCCTATACAAAACTTTTGTAAATAAAACTGCGAACCCATGTATAACTAGACCCTAGATCTTACTCAGCCAATAAACTTCTAACTAAATATTCCCCCACAAAGCATTCGGTGTTGAGGTGGTGCTATCTGTCGAACTGCAAATCCAACACAAGAAGCTAAGACGTGCAGAACCCCAACCCGCCCGCTGCATGTCTACCGATAGATATGACCGAAACAAATATAAACCTTTGCTATTTGTTGGCGTTGGAGTGCATAGGAATTACTAGTTTCTGAGATCTCAACGTTCATACAAGCGGACAGACAGACAGGCAGACGGACATGGCTAAATCGGCTTTTGATCCTGATCAAGAATATTATAATTACGGGTTGGAAACGCTTTCTTCTACCTGTTACATACTTTTCAACGATTGGAATATACTGTTTTACTCTACGAGTAATGGGTATAACAAACCCGATTTCTGTTACAACGAGATTTGGTTTAGGTCTGGAAATTGATTAGAAATGGTTTTAGTCAAATCTCCGTTTGTATCCATTCTTGTAATGATGCAAAGACATGCCATCGTCAGTCATTGTTATCAATGCTTATTAGATTACAGATGTTGTCGGAACGCAATCTCTATTACTCAGCAATAAAGAGTTCCTTGAAAACAGCTAACCTTTTTTGTTTGACTAAAAACTTATAGACATTTATTTCTAAACCAATATTTCAGTTTCTCGCCTCATGAGTTCATCAGCCAGTGGGACAATGAGCCATATGGGAAATATGGGTGGACTAGCAGCATGCAGTGTAAGCGATACAAAACCGCTACAGTTTCCTTTGGCTCAAAGAAGAAAACGGAGAGTTTTGTTTACGCAAGCTCAGGTTGGTATAATACATTTTTAATCTGTTACTGTTAACATAGAGAATACCATTTAGGAAATAATAAAATAACTTAAAAAAATTTTAAACTGCAACATTTTGCTCTAGAAGCTTAATACAAATACCCAAAGGCGTTATTTTCCATTACGAAATCGGTTACGAATGCATTATTTTTCTTTCAGTAATAAGGAGAAAATGGATTACAGCCTGTATTACTTTGTCATAGGCAATGACACCTTGTAATGCACGGCGTATACAATCTGTATTACGAGTAATTGGAAAAGTATGCGGGAACCGAATTACCTTCGTATCCAATTACAATTCAATATAGAATTCAAAGAACCTATACTGAGTTATAATTCCGTAGGCTAACATAAAAATAAAAATATTTTTTATAAAAACAGCAAATGTAATCCATTACTTTTGCGCTTAACGTAATGCATTTTTTCCCCAGACCTAATTCATTATTTCGCCGCTGGGCATAATCGAAATTTTGGACCCTGTAAACTCTATTTACACTTACGCGAGTTTCCTATTAATATGGGAGTTAATTACGCAGAATAACTGTTTGAGATATTTCGCCAGTTACAAAAGAAACCGGCAATAATATTATTATAAGTAGCAAGGACTAGTTAGACAATGACGATTTGTACAAATTAATAGGCTTATCTTTTAATTCATTCGTATTTCATATTTCAGCCATTTCAAAGTTCCCATTAAGCTTTATCTGTATTTTAAAAGTGTCAAAACTAAAATCCATATCCTCCCGTCTTTGTTGGCCAACTGTTTTTTGTTATTGTTGTTGTTAGTGGTGATTGATAGGTTTTCCTTTTGAACACCTACTATTGATCAGCATCACCTAACGAGTTAATAAAAGCTAAATTAGTCTGTGAGAATTAAAGGTTTGTCTTCATTGTTTTTATAAACAGTTCAAGATGCAGTGTAAAGGACTTCGAATTTTTGTTATTCGCCGATAATCTCAAATAATAAATAATCAATAATATATAAATCGGACAACTGTCATTAGTCGATGACGTCGACTAGATATAATTGGAAAAATCGAAAAATGAAAAAAATATATTATACAAAATTATAACTTCTGTTACTTCTTTTTTTTCTAATTTTTTAGTGATTAGATACAGATACCAGTTTTAATCCTTATAAATATAAGTTTCTTACTGTTAGAATTGTCTTTGCTGCTCTACGTTGCTTTTCATGCCCGAACTCCGTTTTTCAATACTTTGCTAATACTTTTAAAATGTTTGTGTCTGCCGATAGATTTGGCCGAAACACACATACAAAGTCAAACATGTCTCAAAGTGATATGACTTACTTTTGCGATTTGTGGGCATAAGAGTGGGCGTGAATTAAAAGAGTAAATTGTATTCCTTGAAAAGTGTGTAGCAGGTAAAAGGAAGCGTTCCCGGCCCTTTAACGCATGACTGTGCACCACTCGAGAGATGGATTAGTTTAATTTTTTTTCGAAAAGGAACCGGGAACCGTACCATTAACTTGAGCGACGATTTATTTCCCATATGGACGGGAACCGAACCGAAACAAATTTTTTTTATTCAAGTTCGGTTCAAAATGTAACTTTTTTTAATTCTTTTTTCCAGTTGTTAAACATTTTCTTTTTGGAATTGTGTGCTAATAGTACTTTTTAAGATTTTCTTAGCCGGCACCATGAATTAAAAAATGCCTGTGTAGACAAAAAGCTTAAATTCTTTGTTTAAGCGGAACGACCACTAAAACTAGAAAGGAAGCAAATTTCGGCAAGCCGAAACAAAAATTAAAAATTTTTGAAAACATTAAAAGGTTATAGTCGCCCGATTTTTATGAACAAAATTCTGAAATATTTATCCATTACTATATGTCGAAGAACGAAAAAAAAATTTAAAAACAGCAAAGTTATAATTTTGTGTAGTTATTCTTCCGATTGTTCCTATGGCAGCTATATGCTATAGTTGCTTTGCTATTTTTTAATTGTTTTATTTAGTTCGTCGACATATAGTAATGGTTAAATATTTGAGAATTACGGTTTAAATTTTATCAAAATCGGACGGCTATATCATATAGCTCCCATAGAAATAATAAAAATATATAAAATAACTATCTAATAATTGAGCTGCAACTTATCATAGCTTCAATGTTTTTAAAAATGTACTCAAGTATATCATAAATTTAATATTTTGAAAAATATTTAATTCTTGCAATAGCTGCAAGGGTATATGAACTTCGGCTTGCCGAAGTCTGCTTTCTTTCTTGTTTTGAATTTTTTTTTAATTCTTTGAGCGGTCAAATATTTCAGAACTACAGTTTAAATTTCATCAGAAACAACAAAAATATAAAAAAAATATATATATATATAACTTTTCTATTTTTTTAATTCTTTAATTCTTTTTGACGTAGTAATAATTTGATAATTCAGAATAACGATTTTAATGTTATTCAAAACGGAAATCATAAAGCTGCCATTGGAACGATCGAATAAAACTATTTTACAAATTTAAGTTAATGAAATCCTCCAGAGATCAAAGCTTGATTTTCCGGTGCAGATTCAAAAAATTACACTCAACAATATGTGAATGCACCTTTTTTTTAAGTGTAAATAAGATTTTTCACCTGTTAATGTTAATTTGTTTATCTCTAGTTCTGCTTAATTGATTTTGGTCATTGATAGCTTATTCCACTAAAAATATATAATTCTTCAAGTTCCCTATACATTTCATAAGGATATATTTAAGATTGATCTCGACAAAGTTTGAAAAAATCTGAAGTTCCGACAATATAAATTAATTTAAAAAACATACTCGTGAAAACCGAAAATAATGGTATTTCTTTATCTTGAATCTTAAATTTTTCTATGGGTGCTAATTAATAAAGTCGGCTGGCTTTAAAATAATTTACACCGTAATTCTGAAATGTTATATAATCAGAATTTGAGTCATATCTTTTTAAAATTATTTGTCCGATAGTTTCTAAGGAAGCTAAAATAATATATGATATACATTTTGACGCAAATCTAGAAAATAAAATCTATGTTATTATGAATGAAATGTAGTACACACATTCAAAGATATCTTAAATTTTTCAAATTGCGGTTTTACTAATTTCATCGAGAATTCCACATTCGTACGTCATTAATCGAAAAAAAGTATTTCTAATAAGCAATAAAATTTCTTTTGAGCTATTAAATTAAAATGTTTAAATGCTTATCCCATGTAACATTATGAAATTTTTTTATCCCCGGAATGTTTGGCGCACAGACGCCTTTTTTTTTTAGGAATAATCAAAAAACTGTCTAGTTTTTTCTTGATAATTCTTTTAATTTCGGACGTTTATTTATAATCATTTCAAAACGCATCTTTTTCGTGTGCCTACCCTATAGGTACTTCTGATGTGGTGGTATCTGTTTTAAATTTTTTTTTATATCGTCGTTACGCTTTGTTATTATACCCGTTACTTGTAGATTAAAAAAGTATATTGTAATCGTTGAAACGTATGTAACAAGTAAATAGTCCCTATAAAATATTATATTCTTGATCAGGATCAATAGCCATGACGATCTAGCCATGTCAGTCGGTAAGAATGTTGAGATCTCGGAAGCTTTATGGAGCTATAGATGTGTAACTTTTTTTTTAAAAATCCATTTATTTTTTTCTTTTGGACTAATCGATAGTTTACAATTTTAAAAATATCCTGTGAAAGTGGCAAGTTCGTATCTGAAATAGTTTAAGATGGAAGCGTTCTAAAGAGCGACCGCTTCAACCTGATTCAATCAGCTTAAATGAGTCCTAACTACAATGACCTGCGAACTTTTGGGTTGGTGGAATATGGTAATTTTATCAGAATTTAAAAGACCATTCCAGACAAAACCAAAATATATTTAGTTTTCATAATCTTCTTTAATTTTTCGATTTCAGCCACTCTTTTATCCGTTTTTTCTAAAGTTTAAAAATTAAATTTTATTTGCAAAAAAAATCAAAACATTCTATCAAGTACTGTCTTTACCAAATAGTTATGAGCATTACCGTAAACTTGCCGACAAACGGCAGTTCCTAGAAGCGACTATTTTCAGTAACGGGAATCTGATAGCCGAGGCACTCGACCACAGCATTCCTTTTTCTTTTTGTGTTTTTCTTATTTAATTATAAATCACTGAATTTTAAATTATCTTTTTATAGTATTTTAACCTATCTCTTGAGTTTGAAATTCGGTTGACTTTATCCATATATCTGTCATACCGACCATACGGTCCTAAGCCGAATATTTTGACAGAGTAAAAGCCAGAGTCTTGAATTTTTGTTTGTAAATACACTGATCATGTTAAAAATTTAGCCGATCGGACGATCATATCCCATAGCTGCCATGGGTACAGCTTGGAAAAAATTGTTAAACTTATATTTATAAAACTGTATAAAAATTCGAATCGTCAAAACAAGCTTTCGTTCTCATTGTTAATGGAAACTTTCGGGAGTTCGCAGCAAATGCAGTTTTTTTACCGTATCAATGGTCTTGATGGACTAGTAATCTCTTATCAAGATGTTGTGTTGAGCGACAATTACACTGGCTTACAAATTTAAGTCAAGTAAAGCCTCAGATCAAATCAAAACTTGATTTTCCAGTGCAGATGGCCGCCAAATTTTTTTTTTACTTCAGCTCTGCCTAACCGATTTCGGTCATCGATAGTTTATTTCACTAGAACCAGATTTTTCTTCAACAAGGTTTTCAAGGTTTCATCTCTGGAGAATTTCGTCGATTTAAATTTGTAAGGCACAGGAAAAAAAACAACAGAGCAACAAACTTCAAATCAAGTATTTGGTATGTCAAAAATGCAAAGATTGTTAATTTATAATAATAACTTTTAATTTAGTGAAAATTGTTCTACTTGCTGCCGAACGAAAGAGAATTAGCGAAGATATCTTTTAATTCGTCTTTAACAAGTTGCCTAACTATATAATTTAATTCAATTAGGTTCCGCTACAGGAATAATACGGGGCGCCACAGTACTCCTCCTTAATTGCGGACGTCACGAGTGGATTCTTTTGTCTAGAATATGTGCGCATACTTTTTGCTCGATTTGTTGAATCCATGTAATTATCATCCATAGTTAAATGGGCTGATTTAAGTCAATCCACGGATACTGCCGTCGCTTTGTTGTTGACTTTTATTATAAATCGTTGTGTGTCGTTTTATGGCTTCATAAGGACCAGTGTAAGGCGGTTCCAAAGGTTGTTAAAGAACATCTGTATGGATAAACATATGGGAACACTGATCGGTTCCCTTTAGCCTAAAACATCTTATTAAAATGATGAGTGGGGGGAAGGGCTCAAGAGTCGCATGTGTTCTCTGAATGTTGGTATAAAGGTCGTGGGATCGGACTCCGTGTCAAGACCATTCATTCATTTGGAAGACGTAGTGGAGTTCCATATAACATTTCTGCGGCTGATGACTTTAAATCTTCCTTTAAGCACATTTTACCGAAAAGTGCAGCCGGCAGAAGTGGCGGCCAGGGAGTACCGCTTTGACACATCAACGCTGACTTGAAAGATCGATGCCATCTTTCCACAAGATCATTAGATTGGGGATGATAGGCCGTGGTGTGAATATGCTGGCCCCCGAGAAGTTTGGCGAGTTTCTTAAAAAATACAGACTCTAACTGGGATCCCTGATCCGTGGTAATGGTTTTGGGTGCCCCAAGTCTTGTAATCCAGTGGGTCCAAAAAGCGGTGGCAATCGTTTCAGCGGTAATGTTTGTTAATGGTATTGTTTCTGGCCAACGTGTAAAACGATCGATCATCGTTAAGCAAAAGCATGATTTCTATGTCTAGATGGCAAGCAACGCCGGCAAGCTAAGCAGTTTCTGCTCCAAGTGGTCACATCCTTGTTCAAGTGCGGCCAGACAAACTTTTGGCGAAAAGTGGCTCTGCCGCTTGGATGCGATAGATTATGGATGAATGCAAATGCTTGCTGGCGTAGAGGCTTATGAGTATATGGTCGCAATAGACCTGTTGATACGTCACAGTATATTCCAATATTTTTGTCGAAGCTTTGAGATGAACAATGGTTGTTAAGAATTGCGATATAAAATTGAGATGACAAACTTGACGAGGTGATGTCTTTTCTGGAAGCTGTTACATAAATAAGAGGTTTGTGGTCACTTTTGATGACAAAATTCCGGGCTTTGATCAAGTGCCTAAAGTGTTTAATTGCTTTGTAAATAGCCAGTAATTCTCTGTCATAAGTACTGTAGTTTTTTTCAGTAGAACAACAGGTTCTGGCGCCCATTCGATTCTTATCTGGTCATTTTTTTAAAAACATTTTAAGCAGAGCTGACAAAGGTGATTGAGTTTAAGATGAATGCAGAATACACGGACGATAATAATTAACAATGCTGGCTAATAGTGTCGGGGCGAGGGTGATTATGAATGGCGCCAATTCGATCGATTGGTGGTTTGATCCCATTACTGTTAATAACAAAACTGAGAAAACGTACTTCTGAGTTTACGTTTGTCCATGTTGACGCGAAGGCCATGTCTTTGACGGATTTGTAGAATCTTGGGAAGATGCTCTTCGTGCTCTTTTATAGAATCTGACATGATCAATATGTCATCGATATAACAATAAACCTAGTCAATTCCCCGGAAAATATTGTCCATAAGCCTCTGAAATGTTTGCGTGGCGTTCTTTAAGCCACAAGACATGTAAGGAAATTCGATGAGACCAAATGGGGTACAAGTAGCAGTTTTCGGAATGTCCAGCTCGGACATAGGGTTCTGGTAATATGCTTTAACCAAATCCAAATAGGAAATTATTCTTCAACCATTAAGTTGCTCAGTAAAATCTCTCGGCAAGTTGTTTACAAGCAAGGCGGCGAGATCAATCCGAATTAGGGCTACCGTTGATTTCGATAAAATGTCAACCTCATGGAGTGGAGCTTCGTTGGTATCTGATTTTGTCGGGATGACAAATTCTTGGATCATGTGCTGGAGAGAGGAAGCTGTCCTTGCTCAAATAACAACAAAAATAAAGACCTACTTCCTAGCAAGTCTCAGACTTGGAAACTGCGTTTTTAAGAAACTTTCCAAATAGTTGGAAACACTGAATTTGACTTGAGGTAGACTTAAGCACACACCCAGGAAGCCAGTCCGACCCTGGAGAGTATGTTGGTGTTGTGGTCTTCATATCCTTTAGAAGAAAACTTACTGTTAGTACCGGGGAGAAAATACAATTTGACCTGTACAAATTGTAAGGGTAAACTTAATTTAGACAAGAATCCGCAATATAGGAACTTTGAAAGAATTTGGCAAATAAATCAGCAATTTCAGAGTCAGTAGACGCCTCAGTTGAGTTAAATCGCACCAATGAAGGCAAAGCGGAGTTTTTATACCCTTGCAGAGGGTATTATAATTTCAGTCAGAAGTTTGCAACGCAGTGAAGGAGACATCTCCGACCCTATAAAGTATATATATTCTTGATCAGCATCACTATGAGAGTC
Organism: Drosophila gunungcola; assembly: GCF_025200985.1. Taxonomy (NCBI): domain Eukaryota; kingdom Metazoa; phylum Arthropoda; class Insecta; order Diptera; family Drosophilidae; genus Drosophila; species Drosophila gunungcola. The sequence continues at coordinate 24,297 of NW_026453254.1, forward strand.
GATCTAGCCATGTCCGTCTGTCCGTCCGTCTGTCCGTCCGCCTGTCCGTCTGTCCGTCCGTTTCTACGCAAACTAGTCTCTCAGTTTTAAAGCTATCTGCATGAAACTTTCCCAAAAGTTGTCTTTCAATTGCAGGTAGTATATAAGTCGGATCGAGCCGGATCGGACGACTATAGCATATAGCTCCCATAGGAACAATCATAAATATAAATAAAAAAGTTATAACTTTGGTTTTTTTAAATTTTTTTTATTGCTTCGAGATATAGTATTGGTTAAATATTTCAGAATTACGGTTTAAATTTCATAAAAATCGGACGACTATAGCATTTAGCTCCCATAGGAACAATCGTATAGCTGCCATAGGAACTATCTAATAATTAAGCTGAAAATCATCGTAGCTTCAATGTTTTTAAACCTACACGCAAGTAAATCATAATTTTAACGTTTTCAAGAGTATTTAGTTTTTGAAATAGCTGCAAGGGTATATGAACTTCGGCACGCCAAAGTTTGCTTCCTTTCTTGTTTTTTATGTTTTAGCCTCGAATACATTAATTTTTAGAAATCACTTTTTCGAAAAAAATATAATTGCCTGATGGAAAAATTAATATTAATTTTTAATAAATGAAACAAACTTCTACATTGAGTTCTGAATTAAAAAATAAATACAATTATCGTTTGAAAATATACGGTAAGATTTCAAAAATCTTCAAAGCGTTCACTTATTTCAACAAATTTTGAATCAAATCAATTCTAACTTACCGGCGATCTGGAAAAATAAAAATGCTAGCTTCTTAAGTTTCTACTATTGCGGCTCATGTCCACAATTGATTGCTCCTTAAGTCGATATTTGCCAAAACGTGCATAAGCAGTGTACAAAACAGAACAACAAATTTTTGAATTATGTCGGGCAACATAGTTGATTTCTACAAGAGTTGCCTAACACTTTTGTTGGACAAATTCCATCACAGCCTTAAAAAAAATACAATTTGGTATTTTTTGGCTACCACTCATTTTTGAATTAATTTTATGCGTTAAATGTGTGTACCAATAATGCGTATAGTTTAGGCGCAGCAGCGGGCCAAATTTTGATCACCGCTTTGGGTAGAAAACTCAGATAAAACATTGCCTTTTGCTAGGAGCAGTAGCGGCAGTGAGCTGTTTTATTTAGCTCCGAAAGGAAATTTCCCTTAGGAAAATGCAATGAAAATGTCCTTATGTTAAAAAAAATCCGAAAATGTTATGAAATAGGCTATTAAACATACAGTCAAATACAATAAAAACACTATTTCCGGTAATGCTATGGACGATTTTGCATATAGAATGCTCAAGGAAACCTATTTTTTAACATCTTTAAGTGTCCATGTGAACGTAACAAAAAAAAAAATGGTTTAAAAACAGACTTATTACACATACCTTCCAAAAAAAAAAGAGAGTAAAATTGGCGTTTTTATTTATTTATAAAAAAATATTTTTTGCATATATCAACAAACAGGTTCGTAATCCGGCCCTGTTTAAAATAATTTATAAGAACTTCATTTGCAGCGAGACTAATTTCCTAGTCCCTTACAAATTGTCTAAGGACTGGATGTCTGTGGTACACTGCTGACTATTTTATAAAATAAAAATTGTGCATACTTACCAAAACTAAATACAATTTTCACATTTGAAAGTGGAATGGTGTTCCTCAGCTAATGATTTATCCACTGATGCTGGCCTAGATGGCCTATGGTGACCAACCAATCCATTAATTTCTGAATATGAGTGCGTTTCCGCGCAAATTGAAGGTCGTCCAGCTTTTTGCCCCGCAGGTCAAATGGAAGTCAATACCTTCCCATTTTATAATGTCAAATTGTAATTTGTTCGTTAAAATACCTTATTTCCTCTAATCCGCATCCAATTCATCTCCGTTTCCAAGAAATCCCTAAGTAGCCAATTAAAAATCAGCTAAATACTAAAATTTACAGCATACTAATTGCTAATAGCGAGGGCTCATACAATAGTAATTGATATGAATCCGTATTAAACTGATATGAAAAATTCCATTTTGATAAGAATAAAATGATATGTGAAAACTGAGGAGGCAATATAAAAAGGGTATTGTTCCGTTTTTTTTCATTGTGTTATTAAGCTAAGATATCATTATTTTTTCTGTATATAGCATTATTAGTTTTATAAGCTAATGACCAAATGGCAGAACACAAACAAAAGGAGTCCCAACCTAGAGACCTCTCCTCTACGTATTGTTATGTGGGCTCATGGTTGGCAAACGGTAGTAAGAAACGTTCTGCTTAAGCAAACAAGCTTTGGCTCAAAGTAAATACAAAACTCATAATAATATTTGTATTTATTTAAGCCTTCAAGTCTTGAAGTGTACGGCAAATACAAAATACGTTTTTCATTATAACGTTTTAAATATTTGAAATGGATTTTACTTCGCAATTCTCTAAAGAAAAAATATGTTAAACTTTATTTAATTTCTTGAGGGAACACAACGGTGAAGTGGGGTCTTGCTGGCCAAGTAGATACATAGAAAGAGCGATTAAAAAACATGCCTTTAGCATATGCACATTTCGGCACATACATACATACTTCAACAACACACTAGACTACAACTTTTAGAAGGATATTTTGACGGAACTTATTTGCAAACCTATGAGAAAAACTAAAAGCGGTGGTTATATGCTATTAAACTTAAATGGTTGAGGGGGTTTATGCGAATTTTAAACGATTTCTACAAGGGCTGAAATTTTGTCAACCAGGACGCAGAGATTTTTTCAAGATCCCACTCCACAGGCCGGTAAATCGGCTAGTATTGAGTTTTTAAAATGTTATAAAAACCATACCATTACTTTAAAAAATGCCTAAAATTCACGCTTCTAGACCAGAATACCCCCTTAAAAATAAAGAAAATGTATTTGCTAGCTAAGATGCCATCAGACCTAAACCAAACTTTGTGAATAGATCTTATAATTTCATCTGGGAATGAAGGGTATGTATATTAAAATACAATAGCTTTTCCATCCCAGTTGGACTTCATTAATCAGAAAATGATACTACTGTTTGTAATGCAACGAATGAGACATTTCCGACCTTCTAAGGCAGTGTTGTCCACTCGCGAGCCAGTTATTCGAGTTATTCTGCCGGCTCTCTGCCGCGACACCGACACTCGCTTAATTTTACAGAAATCGATTTGAAACTTTATTAATGTTTTTTGTATCCTTAGGCAACATATATTTTACAAAATTTTAGATCGGACGAATGTATCGTTTAGCTGCTATCCAACTTTGATTATAAAAAAAAGTTATTTTGTTTTTTTTATTTTAGTTATATAGATATTTTAAATTTAATAAGTGTAACTTTTGCTTCCTATGTGTCAGATTGATTTATTATTTTGGTTGTTTATGAATATAATACGTTTTATTCATTCAGCCACCTGAAAATTTTGATTTATTTATTTTATATCCCAGTTAAATTAAAGTTATAATTTGAGAGTTTCATTTAAAAAAAAACGATAACCGATTTCAAGGTTTTCAAAAGTACTATAACTGTTTCGGTATCAAACCAATTTGAATGATCTTTTTGGAATTCTTTGTAATAGCTCCATAATTGCTGTAAGCGTCCAGCTAAATTTTCTGCTTGCCGTTACCAAAGTCGTTTCTTATTTGTCAAGGTTATATTAGCTGCTGCGGTTGTTAAAAAAAGTAAAACAGCATTTTCTTTACCTTTTCACTCCCTATAAAAAACAACTCAATGCTGCAAAACTTGAGGTTGTGACTTAAAAAACTAAATATCTTAAGAAATGGCAATACGTGGCGATACTAATAACATACATTTGAACAAAACTAAATACTCTACAAATCTCAAACGGTTTTAAAATTGGACTCTGCTGGCCTCGCTTTGATGCTCTAGTTAAAAGTTAGACTTGTAATAAATAAAGCGTGTAAGACAACTTTCTTTACCGCTTAATTACAAAGACAACAGGACTTTAATCTATCCTGTTTAACTACACAAACACTTAATACGCACCACCATTCATCAAATTCATTTATTATTTTTATGGGAGCTATATGATATAGTCGTCCGATTTTGATGAAATTTAAACCGTAATTCTAAAATATTTAACCATTACTATATGTCGAGGAACTAAACAAAAAAATTAAAAAACAGCAAAGTTAAAATTTTTTTTTATTTATTTTTTATTATATGCTATAGTCGTCGGACGGACAGACGGACGGACAGACGGACATGGCTAGATTGACTCGCCTAGCGATGCTGATCAAGAATATATATACTTTATAAGGTCGGAGATGTCTCCTTCACTGCGTTGCAAACTTCTGACTGAAATTATAATACCCTCTGCAAGGGTATAAAAATCTTCTTAAAACGCTTTTCTATTGTTTATTTATGCACTTCAAAACTTCAATTTGAAATTCAATTTTAACAGCTGTTATCTGTAATATTGCAGAATCGTCTTCGGTCAATGCTCCAACGCAAATATATTATTGACTCCCCAATAAAAAAATTACCTTTACAAAATTTGTAATGTTATTATAATTTGTAAAGTGTAATTTATTTTTATACCCCTTACTCGTAGAGTAAAAGGGTACATTGTATTCGTTGAAAAGTATGTAACAGGTGTTATATATATATATATGGCTTACAATAAAATCCTCCAGAGATCAAACATTGATTTTTCGGTGCAGATGGACTCCCTAATTCTAAAAATTCCACTTCTTCTAAACAGATTTCGGTCATCGATTGCTTAATTCACTGAAAATAGATCATTCTTTAACATTATCATTATATAATGATAAGTGTCCTAATATAAAACTGAAGTGACAACATAAATTAATTGTTAAACAAGAAAAGCAACTTCGACAAGCTGAAGCTTATATACCCTTGCAGCTTTTGCAAAAATAAATTAGTATGTGAAACATCTAAATTTTGAATTAAATGCCGTATGCTGAAGCTATAATAATTTTCAGCTAAATTATTAGATCGTTCCTATGGCTGATATAAAATTTAGAGGGAAATTCTGAATTTTTAAACCATTACAATGTCCATAAAGATTGAAAAAACAATTAAACTTAGGAAAGTGTTATATTCCGGTTGTTCTAATGGGAGTTATACATTAAAGTCGTCCGATTCGAATTAAATTTAAACTATATTTCAGAAATAATAAACAATTTTTATAATTCAAAGAACTAAAAAAATAGAAAAGTTATAATTTTTATTACTTTTTTTGGCCGATTAATCCTATGGGGGCTATATTCGATCCGGCTCGTTCCGACTTATATACTACCTGCAATAGGAAGACATCTTTTTGGAAAGTTTTATGCAGATAGCTTTCAAGCTGAGAGACTAGTTTGCGTAGAAACGGACAGACGGACATGGCTAGATCGACTCTTATAGTGATACTGTTCAATCTAACAAGCTATTAACTTCAACAATCCGCTGGTAAACCGATTTTAAACGTATTTTACTGTCTCCGAAAGGGTATTTTTCGACTGTTAGACACCTGTTGTCATTGCTTACATTTGCATATATGGTTTACAGCCGCTCAGAGCCAAAAAATCACCGTTTTTACCGGCGGAATGTTTAGGTTAAAAACTTTTTAGAGTCGTTAATGTTCCTTCTTCAAGATAGATTTATAAAATTATTTTCTGTTTTTATACATCAAACAAACACACCTCTTGACGAGGTAAAAAAAAACCCTAACGATCGTACCTTCGACGCACAAAGTAACTGATATTAAATTTGTGTGACAAAACATTATTAAGCTCTCAACTTAATAAGTACACATTTTAAAATTTTATAATTCGCCGCGCTCCAAAAAAGCTTTTTATCTACACAGGCATAATTTTGTTGCAGCGCCCCGAATAAAAAAATCAGGATAAAACACTGGCTTACAAATTTAAATTGATGAAATCCTCCAGAGATCACACCTTGATTTTCCGGTGCAGATGGACTCCCTGATTCAAAAAATGACACTCAAAATTTTTGTATGGTCCCATTTTTTTTTTAAGTGTACATGGTTTGAGGGATGGTTTTTGATTTAACAAGTATTGCAAAATGACAATGTAATATACAAGCCTTTTTGTAAAACAGCCATGAGTAACGGGTACCTTATAGTCGCTCCTTCTAGTTTTTATCTGAATCATCCTAACTTAGGCTGCCTCAAAAACTACTTAAAATAAAAGGATAAGCTTCAGAAAAGCCCCAACCTCAGATTATTTTATATGTAATATTTAACAACGTAAATCTAAGAATTACAATCTTTATATATCGGACAAATGTTGCCGTCAACAATTCAATATTGCATGCAAGAAGTACTCTGCTCTGCCAACTCCAATCTCAAATGATTACATTTTCTTTCTTTGCGCCAGGGCTTGACGAACGTTCACCCCGATTTCTAAGCGGCCGGCAAAGCCTCGCAATTTTCTGATATTTTTTGCCAATCAGAGTACCGGCGAAAGAAAAGACACGAAAAATGCCCGGTTATTTGCCTCGCGCTCTCTTTCATAGCTGACAAACAAATTTCGTCGTTTTGAGTACAAGGGTTATGCCAGAAAATGTTGAAAAACAATCTTTTTTCCTTAATTCCCAGATTGTAAACTCGCGACACTATAAAACGCTTACGTCGTATTGGGTTAATTCTAATACTCGTAAATGTTTTGAATGTAAATGTTTTTATATGCATGTATGATAAAAAATTACCTAAAAACAACACTAAACACAAGTTGTGTATTTCAACTAAATCTACAACTTTTGATTGACTTCATTTTGGAAATGTCATATTTGGAAAAATGGCAAAAAAAAACTTTTGCTTTGTACCGTTATTAAAAAAAAATCGGACTTGTCACCATCTTTGACCTGTTTTTTCGTAATTAGGGCCCTAAATGCATGGATCCGTAAATTTGAAAACGGGGCTATTCGGAAGTACAGCCAATTAAAAAACAGTAACACATAGTAAGTGAAATGAAAACTCATATCTATATTTATTTTAGGTTTATGAACTAGAAAGGAGATTTAAACAGCAGAGGTATCTCTCAGCACCGGAACGAGAACACTTGGCCAGTCTTATTCATTTAACACCAACACAGGTAAGTAAAAAATTATTTTTAGTTTAAAACACAAATTTACATAAAAAATTACATACTCTATTTTGCCGGGTATATAGTTTTTACGGTCTAAACTCACTTGTTTGAATCGCCCATAGAAACTAAATACAAAATACGCTTGCAACCGGTATAATGAGCGGAGAGCGTTATAGGTGTCCGGATGGTTTTTTCATTTCTAATCAGATCGCTTAAATTAGGTGCTATAGAAATTTATTTCAACCAATGGACTTTGTCTAATGTTTGTTTTGAGAGATTTTTGTAGAACTCCAGTACTAACGTTTGCAGTAATATATTGAGATTCAAAATATCCCAAGTGGGCTTTCAATCTCAATAATCAAAAGTAAAAAATTGCATCTACAAGTTCAAATTGCTATTATTAATTTTGTTTTTTAATAATATAACTAAAAGGCCAACAAAAATTCGCGATTAGATAAGGATGTGATATCAAGCCCGACTGTCCTGTTCTACGCAAAAATGACCCCTCAGCTATAAAGCTATCCTTGCAGCTATTGCAAAAAATAAGAAACTACATTTTCACTTCAATTTTCGATCGTTCCTAAGGCAACTAAATTATATTGTATTCCGATTTAATAAAATTAAAAGCGTAATTCAGAATTATTTAAAAATTCCTATGTCCAAATTAAATGAATTAAAATTAAATGAATTAAAACAAGATAGGAAGCAAACTTCGGAAAGCCAAATTTATATACCCTTGCAGCTATTGCAAGAATTAAATATTTTTGAAAACATTAAAATTATGATTTACTTGCGTATATGTTTAAAAACATTGAAGCAATGATGATTTGCAGCTCAATTATTAGATAGTTATTTTATATAATTTTATTATTTCTATGGGAGCTATATGATATAGTCGTCCGATTTTGACGAAATTTAAACCGTAATTCTAAAATATTTAATCATTACTATATCTCGAAGAACTAAAAAAAAAATTAAAAAACAGAAAAGTTATATTTTTTTTGTCATTTATTTTTATGATTGTTCCTATGGGAGCTATATGCTATAGTCGTCCGATCCGGCTCGTTCCGACTTATATACTACCTGCAATTGAAAGACAACTTTGGGAAAGTTTCATGCAGATAGTTTTAAAACTGAGAGACTAGTTTGCGTAGAAACGGATGGACAGACGGACATGGCTAGATCGACTCGCCTAGTGATGCTGATCAAGAATATATATACTTTATAGGGTCGGAGATGTCTCCTTCACTGCGTTGCAAACTTCTGACTGAAATTATAATACCCTCTGCAAGGGTATAAAAAAAAATTTCTTACTCCAAAAATAACAAAATTCTATTTCTATTTTTATACCCTTGCAAAGGGTATTATAATTTCAGTCAGAAGTTTGCAACGCAGTGAAGGAGACATTTGCGATTTCTACGCAAACTAGTCTCTCAGTTTCCCAAAATCAGATCGGACGACTATAGCATATAGCTCCCATAAGAACAATCGGAAAAATAAATGAAAAAAATTATAAGTCTGCTGGTTTTTAATTTTTTTTTTAAGTTCTTCGACATATAGTAATGGTTAAATATTTCAGAATTACGGTTCAAATTTCATTAAAATCGGACGACTATATCACATAGCTCCCATAGAAATAATAAAAATATTCAAAATATCTATCTCATAATTGAGCTGCAAATCATCATAGCTTCAATGTTTTTAAACATAAACGCAAGTAAATCATAATTTTAATTTTTTCAAGAATATTTAATTTTTGAAATAGCGGCAAGGGTATATGAACTTCGGTTTGCCGAAGTTTGCTATCTTTCTTGCTTTGTTTTGTGTTCAAAAGTTAAGAGTTTCAAGGGGTGACAAAAACGTAAAAAAAAACTTTAAAAAAAAACCTTAAGTTTTACTTTAGTAATTTTAGCCAATTATCTTTAGAAACCCCAAATACCTTCATTAAAAATTAACAAGAAATTGATCTTCTAGAATTTTCAAAACTTCCTTGTTTTTTAGATATTTGCTTATATCTTGGATACTTTTTGTAATGACCTGCCCAAAACAACAAATATTATTTAAAGATCCAATAATAAATTCTTGCTGTTCCCGCATATGATAAAAAACAAGAGAGATCGCTTTAGTCGAGTCCCGACTATAAGATACCCGTTATTGAGTCAACCAACTTCGAACTAAGTATTTGCCCCATAAAACAATCGACGTTAAGGTGGCGCCATCTGTCGAGCTGCGTAGCCAACTCTAGAAGCTATGAGCGTGCAGCACCCCCCATTCCGCTAACAGTTCTTTCGGTCTCTACTGCAGCGATTACCGGCAGAGCAGCGGCTGCACAGCGGCAGAGGGTCGGCAGAGGGTCGGCAGAGGGTCGGCAGAGTCGCGGCAACACCTTCGGTCTAACATGTCTCAGAGTGACAGCACATACATACTTTCACAATTTGTGGGAGAAAGAGTGGGCGTGGCTCCGTCTTGAAATCAACTTGCGCTGCGTAGAAACTACTAGAATCTGCATGGCAAGTCCCAAATTTCTAGCAAGCAAAATTCTGACTGAAATTATTATACCGTCTGAAATGGTATAAAAATAAACATAAAATCATGGGGCCAACTGCACCGAAAAATCATGGTTTGACCTCTGGAGGATTTCGTCGATGTAAATTTGTAAACAAGTGTTGTTGGTTCTTCGCTTTACAAGGATCAAAAATGAGACCACTATAAGCATAGTAGAATGTTACAATTAAATAATACGGGAAATATTTTATAGTTAATACGAATGAATAAACAAATTTTCAAGTAATTCTGGCTGCGGATGTTGTAGTAATAAGCGAAATCGGTTGGTTTGGAGATACAAATTAAAATAAGCATGCGTACAGTTATGTTAATTTTTAAAATACCTTTCTAGCAACTTATAGCCCAGGTGCTTACTAATTTACTTAAAAACTGTTTAGTACTTTAAGTTAAGTTGTATATTAAGTACGCGTATTGGAGCATTTCGCTCCACCAGCCCCTACATTTTATCAACTTCAGTTTTTCTAGACTAGAGTTTTTTTGCCGGTAATAACCTAAAAGTAGGTAGAAAGGATTTTAACATATTTTTAAGTTCCACACATACACAAATATAGTTTTATATCTTAGGTGCCTACTACGTTTATATTAACACAATGCTCATGCCCTTTAACAGTAAAGAGCATGATCAAACAATGACCACTTTTCAATAGAGTTTAGGGGTGTGTTCAAAATGTATTATACTTTTCTTTGTTCCTTAATGCACTTTTATCTTTCAAAAACAGAGACTGTTGTGAATACATATATTTTGTTTGCTTTATTCAGGGGTAATAAAGTTCTCTATTTATGGTGGTATTCATTGATAAAAATTTCCACCAAATATCTCAGAGGGGTGACAACACAATTCAAATGTTTTTATTGTTATAGCACGTCGCATCTTGAACCTTTTGTGCAAACCGCAAAAGTAATTGCTTAACCTAATGACAATTATGTGTTAAGTGTTAGGCATTGTTAGCATCGCGCTCTTGCATTTATGGTTTATTTACGTCTATTATCCAACATACAATGTATAAAATGATACCTAAAAAAATTGTTAATTAATAATACTTTTTTTCCGGTTTTTAGTTTTTTGAATTTGTCTCTCAGTTTTAAAGCTATCTGCATGAAACGTTCCCAAAAGTTGTCTTTATATTGTCTTTATATTAAGTCGGAACGAGCCGGATCGGACGACTACAGCATATAGCTCCCATAGAAACAAATATTAAAAAAAAAATTTTTTAAATGTTATTTTTGTAATTTTTGTTCAAATTATTTTTGACTTATTTATAATTTGACAGTTCAGAATTTAACTCTGCTAAAATCGGAAAACGATATAGTATAGCTGTCATAAGAACTACCGAATAATTGAGCTGCACATCATCATTGCTTTCAAAAATATACGAAAATAAATTATAATTTTAATGTTTCAAGAATATTTAATTTTTGAAATAGCTGTAAGGGTATATGAAAATCGGAAAACAATATCGCATAGCTGTCATAGGAACTATTGAATAATGGAGCTGCAAATCATCATAACTTCATTGCTTTTAAACATATTCGCAAGTAAGTCATAATTTTATCGTTCTCAAGAATATTTAATTTTTGATATAGCTGCAAGGGTACATGAACTTCGGCTTGCCGAAATTAGCTTCCTTTCTGGTTAATTTAATGAATTTAATTAAAAGAAAATATTTCTCTTGAAAAATGGGTTTTAAAGTCAAATTCAGAGAAATGATTGCTTATGTGGTTTGTTTGGATTTTCTTGCATGAAAAAATTATAGGAAATTAATAATTTCGAGAATTTATAGCGAGAAAATACTGAACCTCTAAAATGGTGAATATTCAACAGAATTTTTCTGCAAAAGAGAGAACGACTCAAAATGATTTGTGCTGAAGTGGTCAATCACCTAATTCAACAAACAGCCGTTTGTCAATTGCACTAGCTAGGCCTAGTAGAGGTTAAAAGACAAATTACTTAGAAACACAAATTCGGTTTTTTTTTTTAAATTTCCACGAACCAATATAATTTTTCCATAATAATTGGGTGCTGCTGAGTAAAAATGCCATACAAACCTATGTTCCATCAGCTAAGGTTTCCGGAGACAGCTAAGAATAAGAAAATCCGATTTTTGAAGAAAATTTTGTAATTGTGTAGCCCATATAAATGAAGTTACACAATTTTTTTTTGCTGACAAACACTCTTAGCTCACTACCGGATGATAAAAAAGTCCTCAGCTTGAATCATTATCCATGTCTTTGGAATATGAATTCCAAGTTAAAATATTTGATATTACACAATTTCACCGATCTTAAAGTGCTTCTAATAAAATATATCTTCAATAAAATTAAATTTTTTCTCGGAATCTACAGTTTTATGTGTGTTGTGATTTCCATTTAAGGGGCTATATCCACGAAAAAAAGGCAATTTTTTGAATTTTTTTCAAAAAAAAGCACCTAACAAAATGATTTAATATTTTTTTAAACATAATAAGGTAGATTTTTAAGTTTAATTTAAGGTTTTCGTTTTACAAAACTTTTGAGGAATAACGTGACTATGGGCTGTCTGACATAAATCCGGTCTTATAAGTGGCTGAAATCGAAAAATTCAAAAAGAATATGAAAACTAGATATATATACGATCTTCCAAAAGTATCAAATACTAACAAAATGGCAGCGGCTTGGAAAAAATAGTTTTTTGTATAAAAAATGATTTTTTAAATTCTGCCAAATAGATAATTTTTAACTAATACAAAAGTTCGTAGGGAACAATCTGGAAAAAATATTAAACAAGAAAGGAAGCAATCTTTTGCAAGTCGAAGTTTATATACCCCTGCAGGTATTTCAAAAATTAAATATTCTTTAAAACATCTGAATTTCGATTTTGTTTTCCATATGCTTAAAAACATTTAAGCTATGAAGATTTTTAGCTCAATTATTTGATCGTTATTATGGCAGCTATATGATTTCATTTTCTGATTTTAATAAAAATTAAAGAAAAAAAAGAACGAATTTTTAGAAATAATTAAAAAAATTGTAAAGTCACATATATATTATTCTTTCCATGGGAGTTCGTAGTCAATTGTAGTTAGAACCCATTTAAAATTTTTGATTGTTAATTTGAAACCGATATTTTTCAAATTTTTTTTGCACCTGCAGATGTGTATGCCTGCAAGCGGTCGCTCTTTATAACTCTGTCATTCAAAATTTATTTTAATTACGACCAAGGTCGTAAAATTTAATAAGGGACAAGCCCTTTCACAGGATATTTTTGAACTTCTAAACTATCGATTAGGCCAAACGAAAATTTGATTTAAAAAAAAATTAACTGTACAGTGGGAACAATCTGGAAAAAATATTAAACAAGAAAGGACGCAATCTTTTGCAAGTCGAAGCTTATGTACCCCTGCAGGTATTTCAAAAATTAAATATTCTTTAAAACATCTGAATTTCGATTTTGTTTCCCATATGCTTTAAAACATTTAAGCTATGAAGATTTTTAGCTCAATTATTTGATCGTTATTATGGCAGCTATATGATTTCATTTTCTGATTTTAATAAAAATTAAAGAAAAAAAAGAAAGAATTTTTAGAAAAAATTAAAAAAAATAGTAAAGTCACATATATTCAGCTATTCTTCCCATGGGAGCTATATGATAAAGTCTGCAAAAATTAAATATTCTTGAAATTCGGTTTTTGTGCGTAAATGTTTTAACATTAACTTAATTATTACTATGTCCAAAGGAACTTAAAAAAAAAATAAATAAAAATATTATATATTTGTTTAAATCAATTTTTTTATTTTTATTTTCCGGTTGTCCTATGGGAGCTATATGAAAAAAATTAAGTTTAAGCCGTAATTCTAAAATGTTTATAAATTACTACATATATCTCGAAGAACTAAAAAATAATAATAAAGCCGCAAAGTTATTTTTTTGTTTTTTCATTTGTATTTCCTATTGTTCCTCCGGTCCGGCATATTCCAACCTGCAATAGGAAGAATAGAAGATTTTTTTTGGAAAGTTTCACCCAGATAGCTTTAAAACTGAGAGACTAGACGGATATGGCTAGATCGACTCTCCTAGTGATGGTGATCAAGGATAGAGTATATATACTTTAAAGGGTCGGAGATGTCTTTTTCACGGCATTGGAAACTTCTAAATGAAAGTATAATATCCTCTGCAATGCAAAACAAAATTGTATCTTCGCTATTCTAATATCCTTGCAGATCTCATATAGCTCCAATAGGAACAATCGGTAAAAGAAATGAAAAAAAATATAACTTTGCTGTTTTTCGATTATTTGTGTTAGTTTTAACAGTCGAAAAATTACACAAACTAATGAAAATAAAATTTTAACTTAAATTTAAAAATTTTTCCAAATCGGAAAATGATATCATATAGCTGCCATAGGAAAATCAGCATAGCTTCAATGTTTTTAAGCATAGACGCATATTAATTTATTTTCAAGAATATTCAATTTTTGCAATAGCTGAAAGGGTTTTTAAGCTTCGGCTTGCCGAAGTTTGCTTTATTTCTTGTTTTTAATATTTTTTAAGATATAGTAATGTAATATTTCAAAATTACGGTTTAAATTTTGTTAATGTCGAGCGATATTATTACCATTAATGTCGGGCATATGAAAAACAAGTAAATATTCAGATTTTTATACAGAGGGTATTATAATTTCAGTCAGAATTTTGCAACGCAGTGAAGGAGACATCTCCGACTCTATAAAGTATATATATTCTTGATCAGCATCACTAGCAGAGTCGATCTAGCCATGTCCGTCCGTCTGTCCGTCCGTCTGTCCGTCCGTTTCTACGCAAACTAGTCTCACAGATTTGAACGCAGTTAGTAAAGTTAGCGTGTCTTCAAATTTCAGTAATACACTGGCTTACAAAATGAAATCGATGAAACCCTCCAGAGATCATACCTTGATTTTCAGGTGCTGTTGGACTTCCTGATTTAAAAAATTACACTCAAAGTTTTATATCTGGTTTGTTTTAATGTGTAAATAACTTTTAACTTTTTTAACATGCCAATTTTATTCTTATCTCCAGTTCTGCTTAGCCGATTTCGGTCATCGATAGCATATTTTACTATAAATAGATTATTCTTCGACTTTCCTATAATTGTTGTAAGGATAGGTTTCCAAACATAGCAGAGCTCAGCAAAGTTTTAAGAAATTGCTAAAACTGAAGTTCCGATGCAGGCACGCGGTTGAACAAAAAGAAGAAGCTAGCGTTAGTAAGTTAGAAGCAAGTCTAGAGTGTGTAGCGGATACCGGAACGAGCAGCGGAAAGACAATGGAGTGGGAGCTCAGCGAAGCTGTCAAAGTCTGGAGAAGCAGATCTTGATATAAACGGACAAGCGGCGACAAGAGGTTTGGTTCAGTGTCAGAAGCTGTCCGGAGAAGAAAATCTAATAGAAGAAAATCTACCAGAAAGAGTTCAAGAAGCAGTGCTTCTAAAGAGGTGCAAACCGAAAGGCAAATTAAAAATTATGTGATCACGCTGGCAAGCAGTTAAAAGCATGTACTGTATGTAAACAACTGAAAACATTCCTTTAATTTACTAAAAATAATTTTAAAACACATATCGATATATGTAACGTTATTTAAGCATCCCATTTACATTTATTGTTAAGCCTAAGTCATTGAACCCATTCGAAATCAAAATGCAGCTAGAAGGGATAATGTTAGATTCCGATGGAGAAGATTCTGTAGCTACCGCTCTGGATTGTCCCGTGCAACCAATGCCTGTAAGCCGTTCTTGGTAAAAACTTCAGAACGTAGACAGCAGTGTGTCGAGTTTTGTTGGAACAGCTAGCCCAGATATCGATCAGTGAGAAAAGGAGTTGGAACAGTGGAGTCAGCTCCAACTATTCATTTACTCCAAGCAGTTAATGAGTGGGGCTGCAAAATCGTTCACCCGCGATTAACATTCGCGACTGGGATTCCTTCAAGGCAGCGTTGCCTGGAATTTGCTGTCAAAATTCATCTGAGGTGCATCGCAAGCTGGGTCAGCGTGTGCAGAGGAAAGGAGATAGCCAAGCCAATAACGTTAGACGAAGAAAGTTGGTAGAATATTTCGGGAGTTCCAGATGCACCAAGCCAAAACAGAAAATGATCTCAATAAGCAGATCGAAGTTCATAAGAAGGTTCGCAGCATTTTCAAGTAAAAGGAAAAATGTTTGACGGGAATTGGCGAAAACCAAGTTTCGACTTTTGGAAGCATCAAAATACCAGTGGCGAGAGTGGTGGCAGAGTTCCACGTGGTTTGAGCTATGATGCTATTCTGGGTAGAACTATTCTTGAGATAGTGGACATGAAAGTTACCAAAGAAGGCACTGAATTTTTACGTGGGAACAAATCAAAAAGTCAAAAAGAAAAGCAGAGCAGTTACGAAAACGGTTTCTTTGATGAGTTTAAGGGCGTTTGTGCTGCACAGGTTACAGCAACGGATCAAGTAGCTTTATGTTTATTTATGTATGTGACCAAAAATTGGTTTAGAAAAATCGGAAGGAATCGATTGTGCTGTGACTATCGAAAGCTCAATGAAAAGATAATTCGTGACAATTTCCCGATGGCTTATACGATGACTGTGCTCGACAAGCTGCAGGGGTCCAAGATATTCACCACTATGGACCTCACAAACAGCTTCCTTTACACTCCGATCGAACCAGGCTCTCGAAAATACACCTCATTTTTGACTCCATCTGGATAATTTAAATTGCTTTATCGTTCGGTATTTCGAATTCACCTGCGGTTTTTACAAATTTTTCCTGGCAATTTTAAGGGAACTCATCGCTTCCAATGTGCTTGTTGTTAGCATGGACGACGTGATTATAGGAAGGGCTCGCTAAAGTAAAGACTGTCTTAGAGGTTGCTTCTAGAATCGGCTTACGCATCAATTGAAGTAAATGTCAAATATTGCACAGTAAAGTACAGTTCTTAGGCTACATTATTCATAGTGGAACCATCACATCAGGGCCAGAGATGATTCAAGCTGTAAAAGAATTTCCCATACCACCTGACAAATAAGGTATTTAGCGTTTCCATTGCTAGCCCTTTGTCGGATCTATTGAGAGGAGTCTCAAAGTATGAATTTGGAGAGACACAAGATGCAGCGTTTGAAGTTGAAGTCGCTTTCACAAGAGATCCTGCGCTAAAGTTGTACAATCACAACTTGCCAACTGAAATCTATACAGACGCGTCCAAGCACGGTTTCGGCGCAGCCTTATTGCAAAGGGATCCCAAGGACAGTGCTTTTCACCCAGTTCAATTTATGAGTCGCAAAACGTCACCACATGAAAAATTAACGATACATACGAGCTAGAGGTATTTGCTATTATTAGAGCACTAGTCAAATGTTATGTCTATATGTTAGGTATAAAGTTTACCATCGTATCGGACTGTAACGCGTTCCAAATGACAATGAACAAAAAAAAAATCACTTCGAGTAGCTCGATGGGCTTTGTATTATCAGGACTTCAACTTCAAAATCGAACATTCAGTGTTTAAAATAAAACTCGCCGACGCAAAGAACGCAGGATCTCAGCGAGAAGTCATATTTCATACCCAAGGTTAAAGAGAAAACGCACCGAATTGTCGGAGGTTGCATCAGATGCATAATTGTAAATGCTAAACCAGGCAAGAAAGAGAGATTTCTTACTTCAATTGATAACGAAAATTTTCCTCTTATAACCTACCACATCGATAATGTCGGGCCGTTGAAAATCACAACCAAGCGCTACGGTCACATTTTCGTCGTAGTGAAAGGACTTTTGAAGTAAATTTGGCTTTATTTAATCCGTAGCACTGGAGTCGACGAAGTTTTGAACCGCCTTAAAAAGCAAGCTGTATATTTTGGAAACATTTTCCAAATTGTGTCAGATAGAGGTATAAGTGGGTATAAGTGGGAAAGACCCGGATCGGACGACTATAGGATATAACTCCCATGGAAACAATCGAAAAAAAAAAATATAAAAAAATTATAACTTTGCTGTTTTTTAATTTTTTTTTAGTTCTTCGACATATAGTAATGGTTTAATATTTCAATATTACGGTTTAAATTTCATCAAAATCGGACGACTATATCATATTGCTCCCATAGAAACAATAAAAAAAATACATATTTTTTTTAAAATGTAACTTTTCTATTTTGTGTTTTTTTTTTAATTATTTTTGACTTATTAAAAATTTGACAATTCAGAATTACGCTTTTAAATTTCATCAAAATCAGACGACTATATCATATAACTCCCATAGAAACAATAAAAAAAATACATATTTCTTTTTAAATGTAACTTTTCTATTTTGTGTTTTTTTTTTAATTCTTTTTGACTTATTAATAATTCGACAATTCAGAATTACGCTTTTAATTTTATTAAAATCGGAAACGATATCATATAGCCTACATAGGAACTATCGAATAATTAAGTTTCAAATCATCATAGCTTCAATGTTTTTAAACATATGCTCAAGTAAATCATAATTTTAATGTTTTCAGGAATATTTGGTTTTTGCAATAGCTGCAAGGGTATATGAACTTCGGCGTGCCGAAGTTTGCTTCCTTTCTTGTTATACTTTAATTTACGTAAAGTATTTTTAAGGTGTGTGAATAAGTTAATCTTGAATTGCGTGGCACTGCCTATATTGTTAAGATGGTTGGGGAGTTGATTCCATGATCAAATAGCATAAATAAAAAATGGTTTTTCGGATATCAGTGATCTAGGTCTTGTGCAAGTAAGATTGTTTGCTCTTCTAGAGGTTGTAAGATTCGAAGGTTCTTTTTGCAAAACAATTGTTTGCAGAAAAATTAAGATTTTCTGTGTTCGGAAAATTGTATATAGATTTTGTAAGGATCTTCGGCAGCAGTATTTTTATAAATTTGGTGTTTATGTTGTCAGACCCAGTGGCGTCACTCTTAATTCTTAGTGTACTCTTAGTATACATTACACTGGTTAACACACATAAACCTAAATTTAATATCACAGACAGTTTCAGGTACAAATCGTGGGTTCAGATATTGGTTTTCAGTGATTTAAGGTATTGTGCCGTTTAAGAACTTTTTATTAAATTCATTAACATTTATGTCTTGCTCAAGTATGGGTTTAACTTTGCATATTCCCAGGTTTTTAAATATTTTCCATGTCTGAGTAGTGGAAGACGCGTTATTGAATTTACGGGAATAGAAATTTGTTTTGGCGGTATCAGTAAGTTGGGTCACTTTTTGTCTCAATGACTTAAACACCGCGTAAGCTTGAGGTGTCCTGTACCTTCTCCACTTATCGTACGCCCCGTCACACTGTAATATTGCGTCTTTGATGTTTCTTTGAAACCATGGTTTTAACTTGTTCCTCTACTTCGGAAAGGGAATATATGATATTGCACGAATTAAAAGTTGAGTTCAAAAGGTCATAGTTGATATTTCTAAAGTCCCTAAAAACTATTAATGGTCAAGTTATTGTAGGTCAAGTGCATAAATCAAGAAAATGAGGTCATGTTTTGAAAAGGTTAAGAAAATAAGTTGGTCATATGTAGCTACTCTGTCTGTATCAGACACAAAAAATAAATCTAAAAGCGAGTTGCGGGTTTTGGTAAAATGCGTAGGGGACACGGAGTTAACCTACTTCATCCTCAGCGATTTCATGTCCTCTGCAAGGTGGGACTCCCTTAAAATATCGCTATTAAAAATGGTAGTTATAATGACGTCTGAATAATTTAATAACACTTCAGGGAGGATATTTGAAAATTGATCATAGTCAATCCGAAAGTTAGGTCTGTATATACACCTAATTAGCAGTTTATCAGCGTTTCTTTGGCATCTAATTTCTATAAATAAGTATTATATTGCACTACTGATTGAATGTTTACATACAAACGTGGAACTTAACTTTTTTACTCACATATATTGCAACCCTCCCCCATGACGATCAGAGCGATGCAAATTATAGCCATCACATTCAACTAAAACATGACATAAATTTGGAACAAACCAAGTCTTAGACACACATACAGCATCGACGCTCAAATTGATAAAGAGGTATATAAATTCTTCATGTTTTATGTGAGGCTTTGGGCATTTATATGACACACATTAAGACCAGCTCTCTTCTTTCCGAGAACCCTTAGCATAACATGGCTATTTGATCGATTTGGATTTATATTTATGTTATTGCTGTCACCCATTTTAAGTTATTAAACTGAAATATAAGCAGCGCACGCTGTCTACAAATATTTATGAAACAAAGACACACCATACTAAGAAACAATTTAAAATTAAAGCGACTGATTCTAAGCCCAAATAAATATAATAAAGTTAATGATAATTTCTTAAAAAGGGAATATAAATATAAGGTCCCAGAACTAGAAGCTTTCAGAGCAGCTAATTTATCGGGGGTGCAAATCTCCATTTGAGTTAGTTCGCCCAAGCTTTGCACGCAAATCGCAATTGAACATCGGAGTCACAGGCTCCCTTCAGTTCGGAGTGAGTTTCCTTTCTGAGTGCCTTTGCTGTCGAAGACATATTTGTGTTAGTTATGAGAGTTTTTCGGTTGGTTGTTTTGATGTGTTGAGTGTTTTGTCTCTGTGCTCCTGTGTTACGCTATGCACTGTTTCTTTAGGAATTCGTTGTTGCACGTAAAATTGTGAATTTTTTAAGAAGCGATTTTTATAGCTAACAACCGATTTTTCCGGGAAAAAAAAGGATTTTATGTGTACTACTCTTGTTTATGCTGCTGCAGTTAGCAGCTTTTTGTTTTTTTTTTCTTTCTTTTTAAGCCGAGTTTAAGGTGTTTTTCGATGTTTAAAGCGGAGCTTCACAAAAGTGCGATTATTTCAAACAGGCTATATCAGCTATAAACTTAGTCAAGAAAGTCCAGTCGCCTGGTATAAGTACGTGGGACAAGTGCAGCAGATTAAGAACAGCATACAGCCAAGAAGCACAGAGATCACGCATTTCAAGCTTTTGACCGGAATCGAAATGATTGTCTGGGTGTAACGAACTGAAAGATTTACTAATGGAGTTTGCTCTAAATGATCTCAATAAAGAAAGAGAGGATTATCGTTCAACAGCTCGAGAGAACATTAAAAAAAAGGAAACTAGAGAGTGTGTATAAGCTGAATGATTTGGTAGCGATCAGGAAAACTTACCATAGTATGGAGTCGGATTAAAGCTCAAGGGAAAGGACCGTACAGCCATCTACGATCATGGGCGCTATTAAGGTCCAAATCAAACATTAATGGTTTCCAAGTACATGAAGACATGGTAAGGTACTTTCGAGACAATTAACAGTCAGGAGGGCTGAATGTGTGATTTAAATAACGGCAGACACGTAATGAGTTGACTTATGTGGCAAGACCTAATTTGATTGCCATTTAAAATACCTTATAATTTATCATACATCTGATTCTTTGTCGTTGTCGGACGTGAATTTTTGTAAGTTTTGATCGCAAAATTACTGTGACTTATACGTAATTTTCATAATTATATTATCTGAAAACGTTTTGCGTGTTTGCTTTGTTGCTCTACACTATTCTTGAGTATACCCCATACTGCTACACTTGTGTTTAGTGTTGGTGTAGTTGCTTACTCATCGTTTAGTCGTGAGCAGTCTCACGCGCGTAAGGCTGCGCTTTCTAAATTATACGTGGTTTCCTTACGCCTATATATATTTGACTACAACATAACAATTTACTATGTCTGCCTGCTGCATTAAGCCTTGCCTTTTAAATTGTAAAATCTCCTCTCGACATCCCACAATTAGTTGCTGGCAGTGTGACAACATTGCTCAACCTAAATTTGCCGATCTTGGGCACAGTGCTGGCCTTGTTGCAGACCGGACTAAATCAAATTCTAACTGGACCTCCCCAAGTCAATATTTGGCTTTCATAAGGCAAACCGATCTGTCCGGATTTAGTGACTTATTTACCCGGTTTGAAAAGGCTGAATCCAACTTTAAAAACCGTTTGGCTACCAGGATGGCCTCTTCACCTGCCGCTGCCTATTCTGGACCGCCCGATCGAGTCGCATTTTCTGATCCGCAACTCGTCAACATTGACCAGGAATCTACGTCGTGGGCTGCTGCTGTTAATTCTGGCATAATTTTGACGCCTCTTAATACGAGCACGAGACCACCGCAGTAAACCTTATCTGGAGTCGCTCATCTGCTTATGTTTATCTCCCGCCTTAATCCTGGTGCTTCTGAAGATAACGTCAAAAACTACCTGAGCAACAAACTGAACGCATTCCGATAATTGGTACAGACAGCATTAGAGTTTGTTGCAGTTCGGATTATGCGTCATGATTATTTCGGTTTTATATCATGCTCGTATATTCTTAGCCTCTACCTTCAACACTTGGCTCAAATGCAGAGTATTCATTCAACCCTCGGCTATAACGATCATCTAATTGTTATGGGCGACTTTAACCCCCCTGCCATATCTTGGATGCCATCAACTGATTTAATTGCTCTCGTTCCCACCACGGCCTATTAGTTTATTCACGGTCTAATTGATCTTTCATTAGGACCACTGAATTAAGTCTTGAACTGCTCCAGAAAAGTTATTTTACCTTATTTTTGTCTGTTCGCCAATGCATACGTAACTCGAATTAGCCCTCTCTCCATTCCTGAAGACGCCTACCATCCTACCTTAGAAGCATCAGCTCCATTACTGTCGTGTACCGAAATCGAACCAGCATCTTTTCGCCGTTTTCGAAGAGCTAAATTCGCAGAAACGAATAGGCATTTATCGGAACTAGATTGGTCTTTTACGGATTCAAACGATGATCCCTTACACATTGTAAAACAGTTTTATGGTATACTCTATTCAGCTTTGGAAACGTTCGTTCAATCATTTCATACTGCAAGCGCGTCTCATAAGCCCCCGTGGTTCTCTCGTAGACTCTCTTTCCTAAAAAACTCCATGTCCAGACTTTATAAAAATGTAAGGGAACCGGGCTGCAAGTTGACCATTCGAGGTATCTAATTGCTCGTTCAAATTTCTTAGTCCACAATTCCGAATGTTACAGTAGTTACCTAAACCGTTGCAGAAGAGAATTCCAAGACAACCCCAAGCAGTTCTACGCATTTTTTAATTCGAAACGAAAATTGCGACAATTTCCATTTTGCATTCACCTTGATACGACATCCGCCTCTAGTGACTCCGATATTGCGAACTTTTTTGCAACATTTTTCCAGTCCACGTACTCGTCTTTTAGTTACGATAACACTTCATCCTACCCATACCCTCTTCCTCACTCCAACTTTATTTTCACACCCTTAATTAGTGAGGATGATGTTTTACAAAATCTGCAAACAACCAAGACGTTTTTCTCTTTGGGCCTGATTTTGTACCGAGCTGTGTTATAAAAAAATTCCGTCACATATAAGCAAACCTTTTCTAATTAAATGTCTGATAAAGTTGAAAATTGATCTATTTCTAGATTAAATTAAAAAACAGCAAAGATATAATTTTTTTTCATTAATTTTTCCGATTGTTCCTATGGGAGCTATATGCTATAGTCCGCCGATTTTGATGAAATCTAAACCGTAATTCTGAAATATTTAACCATTACTAAATGTCGAAGAACTAAAAAAAAATTAGGAAACAGTAAAGTTATAATAGGGAGCTGTATGCTATAGTCGTCTGATCCGGCTCGTTCCGACTTATATACTACCTGCGATAAAAAGACAACTTATGGGAAAGTTTCATGTAGATAGCTTTAAAACTGAGGGACTAGTTTTCGTAGAAACGGAAGGACAGACGGACGGACAGACGGACGGACAGACGGACATGGCTAGATCGACTCTCCAAGTGATGCTGATCAAGAATATATATACTTTATAGGGTCGGAGATGTCTCCTTCACTGCGTTGCAAACTTCTGACTGAAATTATAATACCGTCTGCAAGTGTATAGATATAAATAAAATAACTATATAATATTTGATCTGCAAAACTTCAAAGCTTCAATGTTTTTAAACATATACGTAAATCATAATTTTAATGTCTACAAAAATATTTAATTCTTGCAATAGCTGCAAGGGTATATGAACTTCGGCATACCGAAGTTTGCTTTTTCTTCATCTTTTAATCACCAAACGAAATTTTATATAACACGAAGCCATCTGGTGGCGAAACGGAGCTCGCCGGGTTTGCTAGTTTTTTCTATTTTTTTAAGCAATTTGAAGTAAAGTAATTTGTATTAAAAAAAATCCTCGTGATTACCTGCTGATTTTCACATAAATCAGTTCAAATTTTCAAAAGATTCGGCTCAGTAGATTTTGAGTTCTGTTGTTCACGAACTTTAAAGAAGGCGTTTTCGGGAAAATCGATTTAAAGTTTTTTATACGTGAACAATCTAGTAGCACAGCCGGTCGTTTGAAACGCTGTAACAACGTTAGTTTTACTCGGATTGACTTTGTAAAGGATATTCTCAACATATTGTTGATTCAGAAAAAAAAAATTAAAACCATACCCCTTGTTAACCTGTATATTTATATCTCATTTGTTTCGCCGCCTCTACTTATCCGAATGGATGTTCCGAAATGGTTCTAGCCGCTTGAATGGATAGATATATTCATTTTTAGATTACTCCTCTAAAAATTACATTTTACTGTTTTACCTAGGCTTAAAGTCTCTGAATGATGCCTTGGTCCTTTAGTAGTTTTTGTCTGACTTTCATGAGTTCTTCTTTCAGAATAATATTCTCATTTTAACATTTTTTTTTTTTTTTTTTTTCATATGCATTTTATTTATTGAATCTTCTCTGAATTGAGACTAACAATAAGTATATAAAATCTTAAATTAAAAAGCTATATCTGACAGTCAAGTTGACTGACGCGGGATGTAAGGGCTCTAATAACTATTGCTGAGCTGGAAGGTCATTTCGTTGCAATCGGGTCCGGTTGGAAACCCTGGCTTAGGCCCCTGGCGAGCTGGTTTGGATGAGAAGTTAGCTTGGTGTGGTAGGACGCCTTTTGTTTTGAAATTTCATCTTTTACGGGTAGAATGCAAAGATCTCTGTGGATGTTGTCGTTCCGAACATACCAAGGTGCCCCAGTGATAGTTCTCAGGATTTTTGATTGTGCTCGCTGGATAATGTCGATGTTACTGCTGCTCGCGTTTCCCCACAATTGGGAGCCGTAAGTCCAGACTGGCTTAAGCGTTGAATTGTAGAGCAGAACCTTGAAGTCCAGCAGAGGGGGGAGCGAGCGTTTATGAGCCAATGGAGGTTATTGGATTTTAGTTTTAGATGAATTTTCTTAGCTTCGATATGTCTCCGCCATGTAAGTCTTCTGTCAAGGTGGACGCCAAGGTACGTTACATCGTCAGCTTGTGGAAGTGGCGTGTTATTCAGAGTTAGCGGGGGACACGTTTGTCTGTTAAGAGTAAACGTTATGTGTTTACACTTTTGCGCATTTATTTTTATACGCCAGTCTGATAACCACCTCTCCACTACCACGAGATGATCAGCTAGTTGTGCTGTTGCCTGAATTGGGCATTTGGACCGACTTAAGATCGCGGTATCGTCTGCTAATGTAGAAGTAGTTAGCCGCTCGTTCGTGGGAATATCTGCGGTGTAAAGGAGAAATAGAGTTGGACCAAGGGCGCTACCTTGAGGAACTCCAGCCTCTATCGTGTAATCGTCGGATATTGTAGTGTTGCATCTCACGGCGAAGGCTCTGTTGTAAAGGTACGATTCAAGTATCCTGTGAGTGTTTTCCGGTAGTAACGCTCTGATTTTATGCATAAGGCCATCGAGCCAGACTCGGTCGAAAGCCTGCGCAACGTCAAGGAATACCGCACTGCAGTATTCCCGAGACTCGAATGCAGTTCGTATTTCTGTTGTTAATCTGTTAACTTGCTCTATTGTTCCATGGCTTTCTCGAAAGCCAAACTGATGCGCCGGAATAATGTTGTGCTCTTTCAGATATGGGATTATGCGTGTCAAAAGGCATTTTTCGAGCAGTTTTGACAGACACGAGAGTAAACTTATCGGTCTATATGAGGCTGGTATTGTGTGATCTTTTCCTGGCTTTGGGATCATTATGATTACCGACTTTTTCCATTTTTTTGGGAAGTAGCCAAGTCGTGTAATCCCGTTAAATAGTTTACAAATTACCTCAACTGCACAGTTTGGGAGTTCAATTAGCATCTTAGGAGTTATTAGATCACCGCCTAGGGCCTTTTTTGTTTTTAATTGCTCGATGATGACTTTTGCAACTTCATTTGTTTGGAACAGAATTGGCGCCGTCTCAGTTCCACCTCGAATTGACGGCGACGGTAGTGTGAATGAATTATTTACAGGGTTTGGCTGAAAAACATTTCGAAGGTGTAAAGCAAATGTACAAGCTCTGTCTTTGTCGCTTCTGGCCCAGCTGCCTGAAGAGTCTCTTATGGGAGTTACTGTTTCGGCCGGCGCACTTAGATTTGGATGGGCCCTCCACAAGGGATGCTTGGTGCTGGTGGGTGAAAGTTTCTCAATGTACTGGCGTTGTGCTTTTTCTTCTTCGTGCCTTAGAGCCCTGGTAAGTCTGCGACCAGCTTCCTTAAGGCTATGTTTTGAGGATGGCGATCTGCTGGTTTGCCAAGCACGCCTCAAACGTCTTTTCTCCAAAACAAGCTGTTCGATTTCAAGGTTAGTTTTGTGTTGGTGAGTGTGCCCATCCCTCCCTTGCGGTGTAGAGACTTTGGCTGCTGCGCCGAGTACAGACTCCAGTGCATCGGCATAGCAGTCGATGTCCTCCTTGATGTTGAGCTGAGGAGTTAGTTCAATGTGGGAACTAACGTACTTTTTGAACTTCAGCCAGTTGGTTCAATGCGACGTCAGCCTGCAAGGGTGCTCGATTAGTTCCAGGTTTTGAAGAAAAGTTATTAGCACTGGTGAGTGGTCCGATGATAGATCCAAAAGCGATTTTGCAGATATTAGATTCCGAGGAATGTTTTTTGTCACAGCAAAATCAATTAAATCAGGTAGTTTCCTAGGATCTGTAGGCCAGTATGTAGGACTGCCTGGTGAAACGTGGTATATAGTTATATAGTTGCCTTCCTTTGGAGGCCACAAGGCGGGATCCCCAGTGTGTGTGCTTGACGTTGTAATTACCTGCTGCTATAAATCGCTCTCCAAGTGAATTGTAGAAGTCCATGAATTGGTATTCGGAGACTGTAAAGCGGGGTGGGCAGTAGACAGCGGCAATGGCAAGGTTGCTGGTGCCCAACTGTAATTTTATCGATGTAGCTTGCAGATAATTTTTTGCAAACCGTTGGTTAAAGTGGTGTTTGATACGGTCTCTTATTAAGATGACGGCTCCGCCATGTGCTTTACCATCTGGATGATCGGTGCCGTAGAACGTGTATCCTCGTATTTGAAAGTTATATTTGCTGGTGAGATGCGTTTCTGCCAGCAACATAACGTCGATGTGATTTTCGTTCAGAAATTGAGTTATTTCAGGTATATGCCGTGAAACACCGTTGGCGTTCCACAGAGTTATTCGGAGGCTAGGCAAAATTTATTTGGACTGCTGAGCTGCAAGCATTTGTAACAAGATATTTTGGTTTTGCATTAGAGTTTGCATGGTGGTTTTCATGAAGGACATAAATTCCATCATATTTTGTTGCAAAGTTATCATCATAGTTTCCATGTTACTTTGTGGCTGTCCCATGGCCTGCTGTATGTTATCAGTTTTCGGCTCTATGTGAGCTGTGCCTGATCCTAGAGCACTGGCGTAGGAAATGCTGTGGTATTTGAAGGGCCAAATGATGACCTGGCTGCTTTTGCGAAGAAAACTTCGGGTGTCATTTGTGAT
Organism: Drosophila gunungcola; assembly: GCF_025200985.1. Lineage (NCBI taxonomy): Eukaryota > Metazoa > Arthropoda > Insecta > Diptera > Drosophilidae > Drosophila > Drosophila gunungcola. Next base: position 51,742 of record NW_026453254.1, read on the forward strand.
TTCATGAAGATGTTCTGGCGTGCCGTTGTCGCTCGTTGCATACGACTTTTCATCTCCTTGTAGACTGGACAGCCTCTGTAGTTTGCTGTGTGGTTTCCTTGGCAGTTTACACACTTTTTAGTGAGAGAGTCTCCCTTGTTGGCAGGGCAGGGTTCGGAGCCGTGGCAGTTTCCACAAGCTACACAAACTGACCTGAGGGTGCAGTAAGCCCTGGTGTGTCCGTATTCCTGGCAGTTTGTACATTGCACTGGCCCGTTCCGTTTGTGCGGCTCTTCTACTGTGATCCTACGGTGCAGAAGGTACTGCAACTTGTAGATCGGGTGCACTGCGTTTTTTTTCAAAGTTCTGCTGTCTGGCTCCAGCTCGACCTTGAAAAGTGGTTGCGGCTTCTTGTTTTGTTCATAATGTTTATAACATTTTTGGCGCAAAAACCGTTTTCTTTTAAAGCCTCTATAATTTCAGAGGGGGTCTCATCGGGTTCTATTCCCTTGAGGACAACTTGTAAGCCCTTGCAACTTTTCAGCTGGTACGTGTAGTAATTCTTTTTGGCATCGTTTAGGTACTTCGACACTGCTTGGAAATCATCTTCGGTTTTGGTTTGAAGTTTGGTTTCGCTTATATTCCCTTTCATAAGCGGAATAACATGAAAGTTATCCTTCCCGACAAGCTCAACTATTTTATTGAATAGGACGTTGGAGATCTTCTCCCGAATAAAGATAGGTGGGGGCTTAAGTTTCTTTGGGGCTAATTCTTCGTACTCTGTTTCAGGCTCCGCCAGAATGGAAAATCTATTTTCATTTAATGGCCCGAGATTTTCAGGGCCTTTGTTGGTACGGTTTATTTTGGGCATATTGCCGTCCGATTTTTTTGGGGGTGTTTGCTTGCGCTTGGAAATATTAATGTAGCGATCCATGCCTGTCTGCATGGCCGAACCCGCTTGCGGAATTGTAATTTTTTCTACCGTAGCTTTGTTTTTGCCGTTTGACCCGATTTTTGCACTTGGTTGTGTTGTTGCTTTACCCGCTGCAGAAGAAGAGAGTGGAGTCGTTATTGCATTGTTGGCGACAGAGACCGTTGTAGTTGACGTAGTAGTTGCTGTTGTTGTTGCACTAGGTGGCAGAAGCTCGGTTGGAGTTTTGCATTGCTCACTCCATGGTGTTTGTGCGGTGAAGAGCAGGGCGGGAGAGCAAGAACTAGCTCTCTGGTTTTCGGCGGTCAGTAAACTTGCACTTTCTTGCACTTTCGGTTCTAGAGCATTACTCGTGAACGATAAACAAGCATTGTTTCGGGCCAAAGAGAGACGACGTTTGTCTTGCTCTCTCTGAATTTTTTCACGGGCTTCGTCTTGTTGTTTTTGGCGTTGAGTGCGCTGATCCACGTTCTTACTCATTTACTGATAGAGCGTAATATTAATTAATTAATTACTTAAAACTTTAGTTTACGATATGCGAATTAGCATCGCGAATCGCAAAACCTCGCGTTTATAAATTTTTTCGAACGTTTTCGACTTAGTGGCTTATTGTTTTTCCGGAGCGTTAAGAAAACACGTCTACACGCGACCGAAGTTGACATAATTTCAAAAGGTTTTGGGGACCCGAGTTTATTACGAGCTGTGTTATATGTTTTATTTGTTTGGTTTGTTTTTACTGTTATTTTATTAATGCTATCTAGCTGTTTGTCATTTCTAATAATTACCGCAAATATATTACTCAAAATTCGAATTCGCGTTTTCATAGAAAGTAGTTGGGCACAAACAGTTAGAAGGCGCGTAGACGGGTTTATAAGGGTTCAATTCTCAGTCGACGCATGTGCTTTTTTATAAAAACATTTTGGAGGTAAACTGCTTTCATTTTATATTAAATAATAATATTACAATTCATTGTTAACTGTGTTTCTAAACAAACAATTATAGCACTACAAGTTAACTCAAAAGATCGAAGGGAGGGGCAATGGTCGTTTCCAAATAAATGTGCAAAATTCAAACAAATGTAACAAGTGCCACTAAAATCGAAAGAATATGCTAACAATTAATGGCCTTAGCCTTAATTAGCCTTACCGCCCATTGTTCTGCATATCATTGAAGCCTTTTTTTCACTGAAAATTGTCCCATAAGAGTGTGATATAAAGGGCCTATCACATTTTGGACGCTTTAAGTTTGTTAATGGTTTATTTCTATTGAGTTTTCTTTTTATTTTTAGGTGAAGATTTGGTTCCAAAATCACAGATACAAATGTAAACGGCAAGCAAAAGAGAAGGCAATGGCTGAGCAAAATCAACATAATCAGGTAACAGTAATTTCTGTTTTGTTTTTATACCCTTGCAGAGGGTATTATAATTTCAGTCAGAAGTTTGCAACGCAGTGAAGGCGACATTTCCGACCCTATAAAGTATATAAATTCTTTATCAGCATCACTAGGAGCGTCGATCTAGCCATGTCCGTCTGTCCGCCCGTCTGTCCGCCCGTCTGTCCGCCCGTCTGTCCGCCCGTCTGTCCGTCCGTCTGTTCTACGCAAACTTGTCTCTCAGTCTTAAAGCTATCTGCATGAAACTTTTCCAAAAGTTGTCTTTTTATTGCAGGTCGGCACGGGCCGGATCGGGCGACTATACCATATACCTCCCATAGGAACAATCGGAAATAAAAATGAAAAAAATTCGCATTAGAACTATCAAAATGTTAATAACACATATTTAAAAACCGTTTAGACATAGTAATGGTTTAATAAATCAGAATTACGTTTTTAATTTTATTACTATCAGAAATCAATATTATATAGCTGTCATAGGAATAGTAATAATTTTAAACTTATACGCTAATAAATCGATATTTAGATGTTGTAAAGAATATTTAATTTTTATAATATCTGCTAAGATATATGAACTTCGGCTTGCCGAAGATTTCTTCTTGTCTTGTTTGAATTAAGATTCTAAGCAGATTTTTATGTGACAAAAAAAGTATTGAAACAACACAAATGTTGAGTTTTGTATTCATAAAATTTTTTTGTTAGCTGTGACTAAAAATTCCTACCTTAATCTTGAAAGAAAAACTGCAATTTAGTTCCTAAGTCTTGAAACTTTTTACTTTGGCAATTAAAAGAAAAAAAAAATGTTTATACCCTTTACTCGTAGATTAAAGAGTTTCTTGCATTCGTAGAAAAGTATGTAACAGGTAGAAGAAGGCGTTTCCTGACCAGGATCAATAGCTGAGTCTATCTAGCCATATCCGTTTTTCTGTCCGTCTGTATGAACGTCGAGATCTCGGAAACTATAAAAGCTAATGATTTGGGGCTTGCAGATTCTAGTAGTTCCTAAGCAGCGGATGTTTATTCAAAAACTAATCCACGCCCACTCTAACACCCACAAATCGTGAAAGTGTGTACTCTCACTCTGCCGCTGCTCAGCCACTGATCGGCCGCTGTTCTGCCGCTGCTGGCAGATGAGAGTGAGAGAGAGAGAATTTCAGAACTGTTAGCAGGGATTGGGGGTGCTGCCCGCTCTTAGCTTCTACTGTTGTGCATGCAGTTAGACAGATGGCGCCACCTAAACATCGATTGTTTTGTAGGGAAAATACTTAGTTTGGAATATTTTTGGCTGAGTCACGGGTATCTTCCCTAGTCGGCATATTAGTTTTGAGGAAACCTCTTTTTGACTATTAATCTTACCATTACTAGAAATCAAATAACGTTGCGAAAAGTTAGCGCAAAACAAAGAATATAATTTTAGCTATGTGCAAGGCAAATTTTATTTCGTTTACCTTTTGCATTCTCTTTGTGCTGATAAGAATGCATGCAGACGACAGCTTTTTGCGTGGCAGCATTTTTATGGAAATATTTTCACACTTTTAAGCACGCGAGAATCAAACAATTTCAGTGTTTAACTTTGATCAATATTAAACGTTGTTTTTAAAGTAGAAAGTTATTAAAAATTAGTAAATAACATGGCTAAAATGGCTGAGCTAAGTTTGCTCTTCAATGGTAGCAGTCAAATGAATGGCAGTCAAAGACGTTGCCAATGAGTTAAATGTGTCACGTCAAGTTGTGCACTACCAAATTAAATAGTTTAAAAAGCATAATGACACCTGTACCCTAAGAAGATCCGGTGCCAAGCGCAATACAGTGAAGACCGAGTCCTTGTACGGGAACTAAAAAAGACCCAATATGCAGCAGATCGATTTACTTTGACAGCTAAGACCCAAAGAAGTGAGCGCACAGTACGTCGACGCTTAAAAAAATGTGGTTTTAAGACTTATAAAGCCAAGGACGTTCCATATATAACAAAAGGAATCAAGCTAAAAGTCTTTTTTCGCATAAGCCAAAGGAGTTACGGAGAAGCGTTCTATTGACAGATAAAAGCTCCTTAGAGTATAATTCATCAAAAAATACATTTTTGTAAGATTGCCAATGGTACAAAGGCAAACAAGTAAAAGTAAAAATGTGTTCTGGTGATGTATGGCGAATAATGGACTGGGTGGCTTCATTCCTGTCACTGTCACTGTCGATAAACCAACGACAATATTTGTCGGTACAAACTGATAATGCCTTTACTTCTGGAGCAGGCTGCAACAGGTAACGCCCCATGCCACATAGACAAGATGATTACAACATTTTTGAAGTATGTTGTTACCACATTGGACTGGCCACCTCAAAGTCTAGATTTAAATATAATTGAAACGCCTGCAAAAAGTTATTGAAACCAAAGAAAATTACATAATTTACTAAATTCTTTTTTTTCTTTACTTTTCTTAAGTTTAAACTTCGTTACTTATATTAAAAGGTATTTGTCAAAATATTTATGCCACCACATAAAAATTAATTTAGCTTATATTTTTCAAGTTCCTATGACACAACATTTTGTCATTATTTTTATGTTTGTAAATGAAATCATTAAGTTATATTAAACCATTTAATAGTACCATATAAACGTGCACCATTTGATTTTCGATAAAATAATTATGCCGACTAGTGTAATAGTCGGGAAACTTGACTATAGCAGCCCTTCCAAGACAGCTAAGATCGGCAAAAAAAAATTCGGAGCCCGAACAATCCGGAGCGGATGGTGCGCAGCCAGGGGCTTACAAAAGTTATAATTTGTCTGCTACAGGTGAACCAGTGGACCCACTAAACACTTGTATAATACCTTTACCACGACAAGGGAATATTTTGCCCGGAGTACCGGCCCAAGTTGGTTCTGCAGAAACTCAGCCTGCACTTCCAAGTTCCCTTTCTGTGGTTCCACTGAAGAAACAAATATTAGTTTCTCGACTTTCCACTACTCAAACATCTTCTGATGTGCTGTCTTATATAAAAGTGAAAAATAAAGCCGATCACGTTAAGGTGGAACAACTTCTCTTACGCTGGGGACATTTAATCTTTCAGAACTCCTTTTCTTTCAAGATTACTCTTCGAAACGAGGTCTTTGCAGTTATATGCTCTGTCTTAATCTGTCTGCGTGCTTAGCTATTGGGCGGAAGCTTTGTGCAAACCCCTTCTTAAATGGTTACCCTTATCACTTTAAACCTTCCAATTTCCACATGTTTGGAAAAAGTCATTTGTACTTCACCTTCACAAAAAAAGTAGTAAGCTGAATGTCAAGAATTATAGAGATATATCTAAGTTGTCGGCTATTCCAAAGATTTATGAAAATATTATAACTCCACTTTTGCAGTATCTTTGTAATTCAGTTATTTCTCCGTGTCAACACGGATTTATGAAACGGAGATTAACCACCACTAGCCTTTTTGCAGTTCACTTCATTTGTGATAAGAACTTCAGAAGAAATCTTCAAAAAACTGTCATTTATACTGACTTTACAAAAACATTTGACTTTGTAAATCTCCTACTTTTGGTTCGGAAACTCGACCTGCTAGGGTTTCCAGTCTACCTACTTAGATGGACCTAAAGTTATCTGACTGACAGGACTCAAAGAATCGACATTTTAAATTCAACTTCTAAACTTCTCCGTGCTACCTCCAGCGCCCCACATGGGAGCCATTTCGGTCCGCTACTTTTTACTTTATTTATTAACGACCTCCCCCTGGTTATAAACCATTCTCGCGTACTTATGTACGATGATGTTAAATTTTGCTTGCAGTATAACAAAGATTTACAATCCGATCTTAATCTCATTCAAAACTGGTGTCGGGATATCTTACTTAATTAAAACGGCTCAAAGTGTAGGTGATGAATCTTATTAGTGTCTTTACGGCGCCTCAACTGGGATGCAAATCTTATATTTCCTTCTTATTTTAGTAGACTACTATTAAATAATTTAGTACAATGCTTAGTAGTGTCTTTATCTATAAACTTATACGTGATGAGATATATAACTCCGATTTGTTGGGTCGTCTGAACTTTACTGTGTCAAGTAGATTTACTAGAAATTCCCCTAATATTAAATCATTGTAGATCTAATTATGACTTGGGTGACCCTTTTAGAGTATTGTGTTCAGACTATAATAGACTTTACCCTATAATATCTAATTCGATAGATACCACTGGTTTACAAATTTAAATTGACGAAATCCTCCAGAGATCAAACCTTGATTTTCCGGTGCAGATGGACTCCCTAATTCAGAAAATGATACTCAACATTTTTTGTGTGGTACCATTTTTTTTTTTAAAGTGTAAATAACGTTTTTCGCCTGTTTCTCATGCAAATTTTATTTTATATATCCAGCTCTGCTTAACTGATTTCAGTCACCGACAGTTTATTTCACTAGGAAAAGATCATTCTTCAACAATACAAGTAATAAACGGTTTACTAATAAAGACGATAGAGCTCGTCAAAGTTTGAATAAATTACCAAAACTGATTTCCGCCAACATAAAATAATTCTTAAAAAGTACACGCCTGAAAACCGAAAATAATTGTATCACTTAACCCTGAAGTTAATAACAAGTTATTAATCTCAAAATTCCGCCGGTAAATCTATTTTATACGGATTTTTCTAGCTTGCGGCTGTAAAGCATATGTTTAGTGCTACTTGCAGATGTTAAAGAAGACAACAGGGGTCTAACAGTCAAAAAATACCCTTTTTTCGCGTACAGTAAAATCCGTATAAAACCGGTATACCGACGGTTTGTTGAATTTAATTGCTCGTTAGATTCATAAACATTTTCCCACTTTAACCCAAACCAAATGACTTTGGTCTTTGTATGCACAAACTTTTATAAAAGCGACACCTTTTGATTGCTATATCATTTATAAAGTCCGGACCAGTCCTTACTGATTTCGAATATTGCGCCTATAAATAGTAGTCTCCTTGCGCACGCTTTCCGGTGCTCATTGCCAATACGTTGAACTCCATCCACAGTGATATTATTTTATACATTTGGAACATTTACCCCTAACAAGAAAAAAGCTAACTTCGGCAAGTCTTCTTATCGTAGCTGTATGACATCGTTATCCAAATTGCCAATCCTAAAAACGTTATTCTGGAATTTTAACCCGTTACTTTATGTTGAAGTAACTACCCAATTTTTAAATGTATGGCGATGAAATTTTAAGTGCAGTCAATACTTTGCAACGCAGTGATGGGCATTTATTTCGACTCCGTAAGGTATATACATATATGTATGTATTAATGATCATTAGACCTCTGATTAGGAAATTTGAACAAATGTTTTTAGTCTTGGGGTTGGTGGAATCTGCACCAAAAAGAGAGTCAAGCACTTAAGACATTGTTTACCTTGTTTAAGACTTTGTTTACCTTGGATTATTCCCACCGAAAAAAATTATTCTTGAAACGACTCATATGCAATTTGATTGAAAAAGTTATAGTTTGGCCCGATCGTTCCTATGACAGCTACTTGATATAGCTGGCCGCTTCTAATAAAATTTTCCTCAAATTTCAAAGGTGGTAAAAAACGAATGTATATGTAAATAAGTATATGTAAATATTTTAAAACTTATTTGGCCTGATAGTTCATGCATGTTTTTCCTATTATTTTCGTGGAACGTACCTATCCGCCGAAGAACGTGGGCGAATTCTAGGATTAAACGAAGGTGGGGTTACCATAAGTCTTCCAAGGGAAACCCGAGATAAGAGGAACCACGAAAGTGGATCACTAAAGGTTTGAATACCTTTGGATACTTAGGAAAGTCTCGCCAATGTTTTATTTCAAATCGCAAAAATTCAGAAATTTATATTCAGTTGCTGGACAACAAACTTATCGATTTATCACGACCTTTACAAAGATAAATGTATTTTTCAACAGTACAACCCTCAAACCCACACAGAAAAATACCTGTACTGGATAGCCGGCGATAAGTCCTGACTTGAGACCAATTGAGAACCTTTGAAGTATCCTTTCAGCCAGGATTTAAAGGGCTGAAAGGAAGTTTGAAACCATTAAACATTTAAAATATTATTTGCTTGCAATATCTTATAGATTTAATGCCAAACCGTCGTAGAGGCAAAAGAAAATCACATTAATTGTTAAAATTGTAAAAAAATTTTTGTTAAATAAAAATTTGTAACAATTATTTAAAATGCACATACATGTTTCCATTATATGAAATACACTTGTAATAAATTTTAAAATACAGTTAGGCAATTCTTTGTTACTGACTTTAGAACTATAGTTCAGAAATTAACTTGACTTGAATTTGTACCTTCTGTATAGCAATATGCTGCTGTAAATAGAACATACTTATAATTAAACAATAAGGCTTAAAATTCGCAAATAAAAACACAATTAATTTGCTCAAGGCTAAAAAATAAAACTTTACCTTTTTGTCACAAGTGGTACAATTTATTTGTCAATAAAATTAATTTGTATTTATTTTTCATAATATGCATGTTTGGTTTATATTCCGCGTATAGTTTTTATATGTTTGGCATATTTTTTTTTTTTCATATCTTAGGCATAAATATGTATATAAAAATCACTTTCATAACTCATAAACCGCCGAACTGAGTTTTATGAAACCTCTTATAATTTATTCTTCTTAGTTCAAGCCATACATTGTCCTGTTTGCACTCCACCGACGCACACACCTACGCGTTAACTCAAACTATCGAACCAATCTTGATCAATCTTACCCAAATCTTTCACACAAAACACTTTTAAGGTCCGAAAATGTTCAGAACATGGTTCGTATTGCCTGTTGTCATAACCGCGCATTCACCCACGCATTAATCGTATTTTTTCTGCTAAATATGACTGATCGAAGAAGCAACAGCTGTGAACAAATTTTTATTTCCTTTATAAAGTGAAAGTGCTTCTATAAATACAGAGTTTATTTATTCATGCACTGTACGCCTTTTTAAACTGATCAATATATGCAAAAAAAAATACGATTTGGAAAGATTCATGTCAACAGCTTATATACTGCGCGAAAAATGCTAAATACATCAAATTTTAACCTATTTCACCCTGTTCTTCCTATGGAAGCTATAGGATATACACGTCCGATCGGAACGCGCTTTTACCCTGATTTGGAAAGATGCATGTCAATAGTTATTACACTGAGCGAAATATTATCAATTTTTGCAACTTATATCCTGTTCCTATGGGAGCTATAGGATATAGACGTCGATCGGCAAGTGCTTTTACCCTGATCAAGGTATGCATAAAAATATACGATTTGGAAAGATTCATGTCAATAGCTTTTTTACTGCAAGTTTTTTTTAAAGAAACTTATGTAACCCCATAAATCAGCTTGTAATACTGATACCGTATGCGAACCAGTTTGTCGCCATCTTCTTCTGTTTCATGTAATGCGCACAAATTAAAACACATTTGCCATTTGTTTTAAGACGAGTATGGTTTGATAAATGGATTTTTATTTGTCGCCTATTCATCTCGCTGACCGGTCGGGTAAAAGAGATTTCAGTACGAGGAATCGTAATTGGCTTAATGGGTGCCACGTGCAAGTTCAGCTCTAAGATTGGCAGAAGCTGCGTATAAGATTCGTCACAGAATACGTACACCTGCTTCCTGCGGTTTCACTGAAGTCGAACCCCAACCATTGTTGCATTTGTATTTTTACGATGTCAGGATAGTTTATTATATACATTATTTACCTGCCAATGACCCTATAGCAGGGAAGGCAAAGGTTTATTCGATTATAAAATAGTACGATTTCCTACGTCTTGTTAAAAGGGGATTTATACTGTTCGTTACGTGTCCTATCAATCTCACCAAATATCAATTATAAATAAAGACAGTAACAAGCATCGTTCTACGGTTAGCTAGGGAGGTTAAATTACTAGAACAAGAAGGTAATAAAATATTTTCATCCCAGTTAAGGCGCCGTGAAGCAAAAGGTAAAAAACTTTTTTGTACTGATTAAATGCGGTCAATATGTATTTTACAAGACGGACTCCAGACGGGAGAACAATACTCCAGAATCGGACGAACTAGCGAAATAAATAGCTTCTTGGTGACATAGGGATCCACGAATTTCTTTGGGATTGGTTCTGGACAAGCGTCTCACGTGGAGGCAGCATATCACAAAAGTTGAAGCAACTTGTCGGTTAAAGCTAAGAAAATTCAACTCGTTGCTAAATGCAAAGAGCAAGCTTAGCCTCAGCAACAAATTGTTGCTTTTCCGATCAAATGTGGTGCCTTCCTTGACTTACTGTATTCAGATATGGGGTACAGCGTCAGACTCAAACGTCGCGAGGGTATAAAATTTCCAAAACCGGGCGCTGCGGGCAATTGCAAATGCACCGTGGTATGAAAGGTACGTTGATCTTTAAAATGATCTGCACATTCCCTCTGTAAGGGAGAAGATCAATAGGCATTCTAGCCAATATAATGATCTACTCCGCGCCCACTGCAATCATCTATCGGCTTCCCTGGCTCAACCGACGACCAGAAGAAAACTCAAACGAAGACATCCAGGTGACCTCTGGTTAAAAGGCCGACAAAAAAAGCGTGTTCTTAATCTACGCTGATTCCAGTTAATATGCCATGATATTGCCCCTTTGTTTTCTTGGACCACCTTTTAATAAAAACAAGCACACCCCTAGCTTTATTAGCCATTATTTATTTTTTGATCGAGAAGGACGCCAAGATCGTTTATAAGTGACTCTAAGCGAATAAGTCAGAATTTTGGATTGACACAATAACAAGTTAAAAGCTTACACTTAGACTTGAAATAGATTAAGATCGGATCTTTGTGGCAGGAAATATCCTTATACTCCAGACATGATTTAACATCATCTGCGTTTATAAGTACGGGAGAATGATTTATAACTAAGAGGAGGTTGTTAATAAATGAAGTAAAAAGTAGCGGAACGAGATTCTTTGAGTCTTGTCACTCAGATAACTAAAGGTCCATCTAAGTAGATAGACTGGAAACCCTAGCAAGTCAAGTTTCGGAACCAAAAGCATGTAGTTTACAAAGTCAAATGCTTTGCTAAAGTCCGAGTAAAGTACGGTTTTTTCTTAAGATTGTTTTTGAAGCCCTTTATCACAAATGAAGTGAACTGAAAAAGGCTAGTGGTGGTTAATCTCAATTTGATAAATCCGTGTTCACGCGGAGAAATAATTGATTTACAAAGGTGCTGCAAATTTGGATCATAATATTTTCAAAAAGGCTCTATAATTCTTGGCACCCAGCTTACTACCTTTCTTGCAAAGAGGAAGTACATACGACTCTTTCCAAATATGTGGAAATAATAAGGTTTCGAGTGTTAAGAGTAAAAATTTAAGAAGGGAGCTTCTGCGCAATACCTAAGCACGCAGCCAGGAATACCATCAGGCTCTAGCGAATAAGCTGGCTTAACACGTTGAACATCTAATAACAGAGAACTTTAAGATGGGACAGTAAATTGGATTCGACTTGGAAATGGTGTAGTAATAAGGCTGCGTTTAATGAGTTGAGGTAGAACAAGTCGCTTAAAAAAACTGGGCACATAAATCGGCTATTGCCCGATCTGTAGTTGCTGTCTAGGAAGCGAGGAAGGACACGAATTAGATTTACAATTAATGTTAAGAAAGTTATAAAGCTGTTTAGGCTCCTTGGAGATTAATTTTTATAACACTGAGCATTAAGCACGGTAAAACTTGACCGTTCACTTAAAAATCTAGAAAAAAAGATGAAAAATCGGTTTGTTTATATTTATTCAAAATTCTGTACTATACATTTCTAAGGTATGTCAGCTCTTTGCAAACCCAAGATGGTTTGTTGGAGATAGACGGATAGTACCACGGAACACAAGATTTAAATAAAGGTTTATTGCTGAAAAAAATGTTAAGAGCATCAGCCATTGTATTGCATGAGTAGAGATCGGACCAATCGAAGCCAAATATAAAATAGTTTAGCCTCAGAAAGTCTGACTTGCGAAAATATGTAATTAGTAGACCTTTCTGATTTTTCTTCTATAACAGTACCCGTGTCGATTGTCTCATCGAATGTCGTATGAAATGGATCTACAGGTTAAGTAAGTGTAATCTGGACAGAAACACGTCTTTAGGGTTTGTTACAAAGCACAGGTCTAGTAAGCGATTAAGTGAATTTCGAACATGGATTACTTGGGGTAAAGATATGTCAAGCAACTTATCAACAAAGTCTTGTTGTGCTATAGGTAGTTAGACATTTGATTTTTTTTATGTTGACTACGTAACTCCAGGTAAATTTAAATCTCCCAGAACGGCAATTAGTACTTCACCGTTTAATCTAAAAAAACGGTTAGGCCACTAAGTTGTGTACTAACCTGGAAAAACTTAGAACCTCCGGACTTAACCAGGTTTCCTTAAAAACAGTAATATGGGAGGGAAAGAAAAAGCTAACAGACTTCAATTAAGTAATCTTGCTACGCATACCTTTTATATTCTAAAAGGAAAGAAGGAGGTTGAAGGTTAGTTTTTTGAAAGAGCTAAAAAGGTCTGACTCCTACTGACACAATTCGTTGATAATTTCAGTGGAAAGGCTGTGTTTCGCTTGTGATCCACAAACATTGCACAAATTCTAATTAAAGCTGTATAAAACTAACACTGAGTGAATGTTTTGAAAATAAAGCATAAATCAGTTATTTCTTGCAATAAAGAAAGAAACTATTTTTTACGAATATCGATCGCCAAACGTATAACAAAATCTAGCACAACAAATAAACACACGCCTTACAAAAAACAGTCAAACACGAAAAAAAAGCAGACGAAATTATCCGCTCAGTTTATCCATAACTTGGGAAAAAATTCTTAAGTGCAATAAAGGAGATCACAACTACCCTGCTATGACTGCTCGTCGGAGGTCATTTTACGTGGTATGAACAATGTGTTTCCGAAACATGATTCTCTTCTGATGTGAGTGATTGTCTTGTATCTTGTGACAGATCTAATTTGTATTGCGTGATTGTAACGGACGTACCGGAGGGTTGCAATCTATTAAAATAAGATATTTAAGGCCAAAGTAGTTAAGACAAATGGGAGTGATAGTACAATAGAATATATATTTATTGAAATTGTGGGATCTGCTCAAATAGAAAATGTACTGTTATAACGAATTATTCTGCCTATTCTGTGATATTTCTATTACGTACAGCAACATAATATTGGCAGTTGATATGAACAGCAACATTTGGACTGGAAACCATTTAACCAATAATATGATATCTGCTGGAATGACTATAGAAAATTCTTCATTTCCAACTCATATTTCTAGAACGCGCAACACTCTCCTGGACGTATTTTTTGTAATCAAACCTGACCATATTCCTTATTTTCATTACATCTAACATTTTTATTGACTACACTGATCATACAATTATTTGTAGGGACCTAAAAAATATTGACTACAATTTGTTAGCATTTTTATGTAAACAGTCTGACTGGAACGTGTTGTATAGTCTTGTTTCTGTCAATGAGCATATTGAGTGTCTCCAAAACAACGTACTGCATCTATAGAAAACCAGTTTTCCCTTAGAAACCAGAGTATCAAAACAAAATAAACATCAATGGTTTACTAGCACAATTAAAAATTATATTAAACTAAGAGACTGTTTTTTTTTTAATTGAAAAGGTATAAAACAAACTATTTATATGAGAATTTAAATCACTACGGAAAAAACAGACTAATGTCCTATGTCCTTAACATACGATCGAATGCGGTCGAACTTAATGGCATTAACCCCAAGTTTGTGAAAATTCTTTTGCAACAGATTTTGCCATATGTCACATTTGTCATAAATATCTTGTTGACCATTTCCGTTTTCCCTGAGAGGCCGAAGGACGCCAGAATACTTCCAGTGGCTAAGGCAAATTGTGACTATAGGCCAATATCAATATTACCCTTCCTGTTTAAACTAACCGAAAACGTAACATTGTTGACCCTACTAGATTTCAGCAAAGCCTTCGATACAGAGAGCCACGATATCTTGTGCTGGAATCTTATAAAAAAGTTGAATTTTTCTATAACAGCAGAAAAGTTGATACGCACCTGTTTATATTGCAGACGGCAGGCCACAGAAAACAGCCTTTTAAACTTCCAACTTTGAGCAGCTCTTCAGAGGAGTCCCACAGTGATCAGTTTTAGGACCTCTGCTATTTTCTAAGTATGTTAATGAGCTACCAAATATAGTGTCGTCTTGTAAAGTCTATCTGTATGCTGAAGACGTACAAATGTGTGTATCGCGTCCTTTGTGTAGATTAAATGAATGTGTAGTAATGTCGAGTGCTGAATTGTCTGTCACAAACAAATGGTCGAAGCTGAATGGTCTACAAATAAATCCAAAAAAGTCAAATTGTCTAGCTATCTGTAAAAAAGTAATTGACACCACTGCCCTGAAACTTCTAGTACTAGATAATGAGGTAATACACTATGGTGAAAAGGCTAACAATCTAGGTGTCACATTCAACAAAACTCTCACTTGGGGTGACCATATAATCCAAGCCGTTGGGAGGACATAAGGTCTAAGGTCGCTTTACCGTACAAAAAGAACTCGAACTTTTACTGCCAAAGACCTACTTGACACCGGGATTACTCTACGGGGTCGGGATATTTGGAAACAGCGATGCAATAAGCAAACAAAAACAAAATGTAGTGTTCAATAGTACCGCCAGATATGTGTTTAATGTAAGTCGTGGCGATCCGATATCTCGATTATCTTACAACATATTTGAAGTTGACCTTCAATCATGGATCCGATTCAATCTAGACGAACCAAAAATATTATATGCATAAGACACACAAGAGCTTTCTCAGAAAAACTATTTTTTATTATTATTATTTTTTTAAAAATATTTAAGATCGTTAATATCTTTAAAATATAAGTAATGACACACCTACAAACGAATGAGATATATTAATAGAAAGAGAAACTTGTTTAAGTTTGTTGATCCTCAAAAATATTTATAACATTCCCTAAACTTTGTATATTATTTTGTCAATTTATATTATAAAATATTGTTGTGACTAGCAGATTAATTAATAAGTTTTTAACTTGTAGTGCTAGGATGCCAAATAAATAAATAAATAATTACTGCCCGCATCTTTTTATAAGGCTTCGAACTCTTTTACCACCATATTTGCCGGCAAAAAGTCTCCAGAGCATAAGACAGCAATGAGCTCGATTGGGACAGTATTCTTGAAAAATTAAATGTCCCTAGCGTAAGAGAAGTTGTATTTTTCCATCTGCTCTTTGTGTTTGTCTGTCCTATAAGAAAGCACATCAAAATATGATTGAGAAACTAATATTTGTTTTTTCATTGGTTTTGGATGTCCAGATTGATTTTCTGCAGAACCAGCTTGGGATTAAGTGGGTTTACTGTTTGTGAACCCATTCTTTTGGAAGTCCCTGGCTGCACCGCTTGTTCGGGCTGCGAATCTTTTTTAGTTACCGATCTAATCTGACCTGCCGTTCGGCTGCTGATCCGGGGGAGCGTTCTGCTGTTTGTTTTATTGGGGCTGGGGCCTTACCAGTGTATTTTTTTTTAAAGCCTAATTGATAGTTTACAATTCTAAAAATATCCTACAAAAGCGGCAAGGTTGTATCTTAAAAAGTTTTTGAATGGCAGCGTATGCAGGCATGTACCGATGCACCTGAATCTTTAAAGGACATTTTTGAAAACTGTTGAAATCATAACTCGACTACAAGTTGACCAATCGGTTTCAAATCATCATCAATCATCTTAAATGGGTCCTTCCTACACAGACCTACAACCTTTTGGATTGGTTAAAAATTGTCCATTTGGCAGAATTTAAAAATTCATTTTTTCACCCCAAAAAACGGCTTTAAACCTATGCTATTTTTATGATATTTGATATTTTTTAAAGATCGTAGGTCATTGTAGGGGAAATATATTTAGCTTTCATAATCATTTTGAATTTTTCGACTTCTGCCACTCATTTGACCGGTATCATTTCAGCAGTTGGATTACTTTTTTTTGGGCCTCGGCAGACAGCTTACAGTCCCGTTATTTCTCAATATATTAAAAAAAAAGATCTTTAAATAAAAGGAAAAGTTGCATTACTAGTGCAAAAAGTTTTAAAACATTCTATCTTGCACTTTCTTCAGAAAAAAATGCTAAGGCCCGTTAAATATCGAAAGAAAGAATTTTGCAACGTAGTGAAGGAGACATTTCCGACCCTATAGAGTATATTAAAAAGTTGTCTTTCTATTGCAGGTATTATATAAATCGTAACTAGCCGGATCGGATGACTATAGCATATAGCTCCCATAGGAACAATCAGAAAAAAAAAATAAAATATTTTACTTTTGCTGTTTTTTAATTTTTTTCTTAGTTTTTCGACATATAGTAATGGTTAAATATTTCAGAATTACGGTTTAAATTTCATCAAAAGCGGACAACTATATCATATAGCACCCATAGGAACAGTCAGAAAAAAAAATACAAAAAATATATAATTTTGCTGTATTTGGATTTTTTTTTAGTTCTTCGACATATATTAATGGTTAAATATATCAGAATTAGGGTTTAAATTTCATCAAAATCGGACGACTGTAACATAAAACTCCACTGGAAGCAATAAAAATATTACATTTTTTTTTCAAATGTAAATTTTTTGTTTTGCAATTTTTTTTAAAATTCTTTTTGACTTGTCATTCATTTGACAGTTTAGAATTACGCTTTTAATTTGATTAGCAACTGTTAACGATATCATATAGCTGCCATAGGAACTATCAAATAATTGAGCTGCAAATCATCATAGCTTCAATGTGTTTAAACATACACGGAAGTCAATCATAATTTTAATGTTTTCAATAAAATTTAATTTTTGCAATAGCTGCAAGGGAATATGAACTTCGAGTCGCCAAAGTTTGCTTCCTTTCTTGTTTTTTATTTATTTATTTTTATTTTTTTAATTTTCTCTTTAAGAGTCTAACGACAAGAAGGAAAACGTTTAGCTTAAATATTTTTTTAGTTAATTAAAATTAAGTACTAAAAAAAAGGACTACTATTGATTGTGGGAGGTGTTTCAAATAAAGGAACAATCTTATTAGGGCCAGAAGCTTTAATTTTTAGTTTAATTTATTTTTAATTTTGTTTATAACTATCCTAGTGCGACAAGGTTAAGCTCATATATATTGCATTAGTCAAAATGGGTTGAAAATATTAAAATGTTGTTTGATGACTTAAGATCTATCTTATTCTGACAAAATTGATATAATATTATATATATTGAGTCGTACCTCCTGGTTGCTAAGAAGTTACAATATTATTGAAATAAATAAGAATCCCTTAGTCCATGTTCCCAAATCTAGGTCTAGAAGTTTAACGATCAAGTGCGAAACATGGTCAAGTCGTTTCAGGTTATACACATATAATACTATCGAATTCGACGCTACTGTTAACTTGTGTAAATCTCTACTATCACAGTGACAAAATAGCTCAACCACATAAAAAAGTGTGGGGATTAGGATTTTTTTAGATACTAGCATTCTAATATGCTGTGGCAGAAAGTCTTTTAAAGCCGAGAGCTTACGCAACAAGCCATATGTACGACCAGTTGCTTTTTAAATGTGTTAACTCCAGCTCAAGGTATTGCTAAAAGTGGTACCTAGATTTGTTGCATACTCCTCATATTTTATAGGCATGTTATTAATTACCAGATTCTCTAGGCATCTGGTATCCAATGATTTCTTGCTTATTACTGTGCATTTTGACTTGGATGGATTTATGCTTAGGCCGTTGTCTTTCGCCCAATTGTCAACTAGACACAAAACAATTTTACTCTTACTAGCACAGACATTTATTTAATTAATCGGACTACTAAACTTGGACATCGTCTGCATATAAATGGACTTCACAACCGGACAAGGCACTAGGCAAATCATTAACTTATATGGAAACAAATAGAGGTCCTAGGACAGATCCCTGAGTAACTCCCCTAGTTAAATCTCTAAAGCTGGACACAGTTCTCCCAGATACCACTGTTTGTTGTCTGCCAACAAGATATGAAGAAATAAAATGCACAGCAGTATCTGTAAAGTTGTACAGATTTTTTAGCTTACTACTATGAATGTAGTGGTTCACCGAGTGAAATACTTTGCTATGGTCAAGGAGAGTTAAGAATGTTGCACAATTATTGTCCAGTTGGCAGCGAATGTCTTCAACGATGTCTGTTTTTGCACTTATACAGCTTTTTTTTTCTAAACCCAGACTGCTTTGGCGAAAGCAACGAGTTCCGTTCAAGAAAAGTTTGAATTTGTAAGGACATTAAATTTTCGAGAACTTTGGCTAGGAAGGGTAGAATGGAAATGGTCCTGTAATCTTTATTAGGTTTAATAATTGGGATAACTTTAGCTTTCTTCCAAATTGAAGGAAAAACTGACGTTGTAATGGATGTGTTAAAATATTTTTTATATGTGGAAGAAGAAGCGGCAACAGAATTTTATTTTAAGGATACACTCTTGATCATCACTTTCATTGACGCACACAAAGCTAAAACTATTATCACAGTTGGGTTGATATGTTGTGAAAATGCTTGGCTAAGAACCTGAACATCAACGTAGTGGTCATTCATTTGTTGACATTTCATTATTCCAAGATTAGTCCTTTCCATCCAAGATTGTTTAGTGATTGCGCTTAGCATTTTTCATTGATTTGGAAACATTGGCTAATTTGAACTGTATCCGATACGATTCTGTTTTAAAGCGCTTCCACATTTGAAAGGTTTTATCGCGTTCGTATATTAGACATTTAAATTCGTTCCAAATTTAATGTTTTTGTTTAGGTCTTAACACTTTGATTTTAATCTGAACACATTTATTAAACATATATTGCAACTTATTGTTAAAGACATCCAGTGGACATTCAAAAGAAGGGCTTTGATAAATAGGAAACCATTCACAAGCATTGTATTCAAATGACAGAACATTGTACTCAATCCCTTTTATAGTCCCTATAAGTAAACGATTTTTCGATATGGTCAAACCTTATGTCATATGTCAAAAAAATTTGGTCATATTTAGAAAATACTGGTGCATTAACCTGGTCATAAAATAAAAGTTTTCTAATGTCACTGATAAAAAAATATGTCAAGATTTTCACAGAAATTACTAAAATGCGTCGGAGTCGTCGTATTATCAGAATTATTATCAGAATCCAAAAGCCTAAATTCTCTAAAAAGATTACTATCGAAGTCGCCAGCAATAATAATATCGACGTAGGCAACTTATAACTCACTTATAATGTCAACTAAAGGCGTATAAGCTATTAATCGATTTGGTCGGTATATACAGCCAGTAAGTGCTTTGTTGTTTTGAAATGTGCTGTCCACCTCTAAGAATATATATTCTGTTGCACTGTCTGCAGGTTGTTTCCATTTGACTTTACATTTAAGCTTACTACTAAAATATATGGCTTCACCACCAGCATGACAAACTCGATCTGAACGGTTTAAGACATAAGCTGCCAGCAAGTCATTCATTTCAGACATAAAACATGTTTTAGAAACACACATAACATCAACTTTAGACTGTTCTAACATACACCTAATTTTCTTCAATAGGCTCTGTGCACTTATATGAACTACTTTAATGCCTTTTTTATAATTTGACAAAATTTTTACAAAGCTAAAAGCGGTGGAACCTCCTATATAATCCTGCATTGATTAAATGATGACGTTTTAGGTACGCAAACTCGGTAAAAGTAAAAGATTTAAAAAACAAATAATACACAAAATAACTAAAATATGTGCTAAAATTATCTGAATGTTCTAAATGTTTCTGATTGTGCTCTATAAATTATTTCTAAGTTTCTAACAGATGCGTTTCCCCATAAGGACTGCATTTTTCAACAGTGCTTTGTACTCCAGATTCAGTGACTTCCAGTATTAAATTTCGGTAGATTTCTCTTTGCTTCGATGTGCTTATGTCATGTAAGCCGTCTATCCAGGTGGACTTTAAGGTTTGTCTCTCCAGTTGCTAGTTTGTCTGTTTAGGGTAAAGGTGACGTGTTTGCACTTTTGCTTTGAAATTATGCGCCAATCTGCTAGCCATTTTTCCAAACCTTTTGCAGAGCACTTAGATCGACTTCATCAGAAAATGTAGATGTGTTGTAAGACTGGTTGCCGGTAGATCTGAAGTATAAAAAATATACAGTGTTGGTCCAAGCACTCTACCTTGGGGTACTTTAGCATCAATTGGATGCTAATTGGATGCTGGGTGCCCGCAGCCTCGCTTGCGATGGAAAACCCGAATATCCTAAAGCTACTTTTCTTGTATAATAGTTTTTAAGTAGAACTATATAATGTTCATTTTAGATGTTACTCTAAATATATGTGTAGTTTTTACTGAATCTTTAATTAACCCTCATTTCCGCGCCACCCGTAGGTAGAGGATACGTCGCGTTTTTTAATGTGGTTTCCCCCAAATAGGCCTAGTCCACAATATAAGTTCAAATAATTTAAAAAGTTATTTCAATTTTATTTATTTATTTTCATTTTTTGTTTGGCCATCTGGAGATAGGATGATTAAGCTCTTTGCTGAGCTAACTGTTTAACAGGCCACATAAAATTGTCCATGGGAAAAACAATCGTCCCTAAGATCTAATCCAGCTACTTTTAAAGTCTGCCTTTTTGACTTATTTATTGTAATGGCAAAACAGACCTTTACAGGAAACTGTTTAAACTCAAATGGTAAGTTGGATGACGTTAAGGGAATTCTTGCTTCAATAAGAAATTTGTGAAGAGTTTATACTTGCAATCTCGTTCCATTGCATAAATTTGGGGGACTAAGTTTCTTAGCAACATTATTGGTGTACCAATTTTAGGCGTTAGAACGTGCAAAGGCAATTCTGATAGATTCTTCATGTTAAGAAATTCAGTAGGATAATGTACAGCATCTTCTACCTCAAAAACAGTGTCAACTGATTTGTATGTATCTTCCTCACCATTAAATGATTTTGAAAGATGATTATTTATTGAAGCAGCTGTGTCACTTCTTGAAGCTAATATTGCTCTTTCTTTTTACGTCTTTAAACTAATAATGCGTGTTAAACAACGTAGCTATTCAAAAAAAACATAATATAATGTTTTTTTTTTGATTTTATACCCGAAAATAATTAACGGGTTTTTCTCGAAAATAAAAGAAAACTCTAACTAATGTACAGAAACAGCGACCCTAGCTTGTCGGGGGATGAAATAATAGAATAATATAAGCGGTTATTAACAAGCAAAGTAAATAAAGAGGAAAAAACCAAGAAGAGGCCTGCACCCCATCAACTGGAGAAGTCAAATTTTATTAAAAAAAAAGTGTTCTAGAAAGTCCCGAACGGATAGAAACCCATACGGGAGAAATGCAGGCCCGCAAACATGGAGGCAGCCATAAACGCGGCTATAGAAAGACAGCAAGGGCTTTTCGATGAGAAATTAGGTACCATCATAGGGGAGTTGTATAGGCTAAAAGTGAAAGCCCCTAAAATCGAGACAAATAAGGAAATCGTTATCACACCAGGGGTAGATTGTCATGAGCCTTTAGACATTATTAAGTCAGTTCCCGAGTTTGATGGGAAACAAGAGTCGTACATATCCTGAAGACAGGCAGCCATTGCGGCCTATAAGGTATTTGAGCCTTATAATGGCAGCATTCGGCATTACCAGGCAGTGACTATTCTAAAAAATAATGTTAGAGGTCAGGCAGCAGCTGTACTAGCTTTGTTTAATACAGTGCTAAACTTTCACGCACTCTTGGCACGTCTCGATTTCACATACGCGGACAAACTCCAACAAATGTGATTCAGCAAGAACTGAGCTTGTCAAGCCAAGGTTCTACCACTTCTTAAATACTATGATGAGGTGAAAAAAAAATTAACACTTCTTACAAATAAAAAAGTAATGACACATGATTAAGTGCCAGCGTCGGTATTAAATGAAAAATTTAGGGAAGATGCGCTTCATGCGTTCATTTCCGGCTTGAAAAAATCATTAAAAGTAGCTGTTTTCCCAGCGCAACCGCGGGATTTACCAACAGCATTAGCACTTGCCCAAGAGGCAGAATCAAGTAGCGATAGAAGCGTATTTGTGGCCAGTTTCGCCCGACATGCTGAAGAAAAACAAATAAATATCGACCACCTTCGTGGAAAAACTTCTCACATCGGTCAAATTCCTCTAATCATGAACAAAATCAAAATACGAGGACAATAAAAAAAAACCCTCACTTCATACCTCACCTGAAAAGGTCAAGGCTATCAAGGAATTTCCTCTACCAAAAACCCGATATTTTTTGGGGTTAGCGAGTTATTTTAGATGCTTTATTAATGGTTTTGCATCAATAGCAGGACCCCTCACAGAAATACTAAAAGGGGAAAATGGAATAGTAAGAAAGTATCAATCAAGAAAAATTTATATCGAAATGACTAAACAGCAGAGGGAAGCATTTCATAAGTTAAGAGAAATCTTAGCATCAGAAGATGCCCTAGAGTCATACCCTGACTTTACGAAGCCGTTTGATTTAACAACAAACGCTTCAGGTCTCGGTCTGGGGACGGTATTATCCCAAGGGGGACGCCATTTTACCATGATATCTCGCACGTTACGTGATAACGAAAAAACTTCGCAACAAACGAACGTGAGCTACTTGCCATAGTCTGGTCCCTAAAAAACCTCCGCAACTACTTATACGGAGTAAAAGACTTACGCATGTATACTGATCGCCAGCCGTTAACATTCGCTGTGTCGGATAAAAATCCCAATGCGAAACTAAAACGCTGGAAAGGTATTATCGATAATCACGGAGCTAAGGTTATTTACAAGCCTGGCAAGAAAAACCTTGTAGCAGACGCATTGTCTCGCCAATATATAAACGGTTACAAGACACTCCAGAATCGGACGCGGCTACGATACATAGCGAGCAATCGTTTTCTTACACTATTGACACGACCGACAACCCGGTCAATTGCTTCCGAAATCAAATTATAATTGAAGAAGGAGACAGTTGGTATGTAGACAACTTTGTTTTATTCAAAAACAAAATGAGACCCATTATAAAGTTCTCGGATCGCAATAGCCTGATCGATACAATTCAGGATGTAATAAATCCAGAGGTAGTAAATGCGATATATTGCTCCCTCCCAGTCCTAGCTTTTATTCAGCATAGGATAATCGAGTTATTCCCAGGCACAACATTTAAGTACTCAAAAAGCTTTGTGCAGGACATAACAGATAACACCGAACAAAAGGAAATTATAATTACTGAGCATAAAAGAGCCCACCGTGTTCCTCACGAAAATGTAAAAGAAGCTCAGGCTAGCATCGGAGGTTACTTTAAATCGTAGAATCTGTTCCATGGCCAATTACAGCCGCCACCCCACCAAACAGACGGTCGGCCAAACACCAAAACCTCTTACGCAGGTGAAACTCTTCATATCGACATATTTTCAACGGACGGAAACCTTTTTCTCACATGCATCGACAAATAGAGCGCTCTATTTTTTCGAAGACTTTTTGAAGTAATTTTGATATGAAAACCATATTATAGTTTTGTGATTTTATGTAATTGTGCTACGAATTAATATCAAAGCTTATATTGAATATGTTTTCGTATCTTATTGTAAAGAACATTTAAGACAATGGGAAAACTGAGCAAGGAAGCAGATGAGGCTTAAGGTACCAATGATTTGGGCAGAGCAAAAACTTCACACCTATGACTGATATTTTTCCCAAGCCAAATTTAACCCAAAAAAAAAAGATTTATCCGGATGTAAATTCTGCAAGGAAACCAATTCTTTATTCTAATGACCTACTCACCTTAAGAACTTCCTGCCTTGAAAGCCATGAGCCAACCCGGATTGAAAATCATACCAGAACTGACGAAACACATTATGATGCAGCATCGCAAATCGCATTCACGCAAATAGCTTTAGATGAGCTTATAAGAGAAATTGACTTGTCAATAGAAAGAGCTGTAGTTCTCTCGATTAAAGGAAAGGAATTTACTATGTAAAGTTTACACAGAGCAAATAAAAATTAAAGGCTGGAGATTTTGACGGACCTAAAATAAGTATATTGATAAATGAGGAAGATTTTAAAAACTCCATGAACGATACAGATTTTCAGGCTTGGGATTTATTTAAAAGTGTCATTTTAACTTTTCTTGGAAATAGAAAGCACCAAATTATAGTGAAAGGTACCAAGATGGAACGAAAATTACCGATTACTGGTGGCTTCAATAAATAGTCCTTACAATTGTGAACGGTTCACGCATGTAAAATATTAACTGGTAGCCATTTTTCTTTATATTATTTAAGGCCTGTTCACTTCATAAAATTCCGTGTAAAAAAAAAGAGTTAAACATATCTACTAAAACATTCATATCTTTAGTTATGATATTATGAAAAATTCAATACAAATATAAGCAACTAGCAAACCCGGCGAGCTCCGTTTCGCCATCAGATGGCTTCGTGTTATGTAAAATTTCGTTTGGTGATTAAAAGATGAAGAAAAAGAAAACTTCGGCAAGCCGAAGTTCATATACCCTTACAGTTATTGCAAGAATTAAATATTTTTGAAAACATTAAAATTATTATATGATTTACTTGCGTATATGATTTGCAGATCAATTATTAGATAGTTATTTTATATATTTTTATTATTTCTATTGGAGCTATATGATATAATCGTCCGATTTTGATAAAATTTAAACCGTAATTCTGAAATATTTAACCATTACCATATGTCGAAAAACTAAAAAAAAAAATTAAAAAATAGCAAAGTTATAATTTGTTTTATTTATTCATTTTTTCGATTGTTCCTATGGGAGCTATATGCTACAGACGTCCGATCCTGCTCATTCCGACTTATATACTACCTGCGATAGAAAGACAACTTTTGGCAAAGTTTCATGCATATAGCTTTAAAACTGAGAGACTAGTTTGCGTAGAAACGGACGGACAGATGGACAGACGGACATGACAAGATCGAATCGCCTAGTGATGCTGATCAAGAATATATATACTTTATAGGGTCGGAAATGTCTTCTTCACTGCGTTGCAAACTTCTGACTGAAATTATAATACCCTCTGCAAGGGTATAAAAATGTTGTTTTATATTTAACAAGAAAGGAAGCAAACTTCGGCAAGCCGAAGTTCATATACCCTTGCAGCTATTGCAAGAATTAAATATTTTTGAAAACATTAAAATTAAGATTTACTTGCGTATATGTTTATAAACATTGAAGCTATGATGATTTGCAGCTCAATTATTAGATAGTTATTTTATATATTTATATTATTTCTATGGGAGCTATATGATATAGACGTCCGATTTTGATGAAATTTAAAACGTAATTCTAAAATATTTAACCATTACTATATGTCTAAGAACTAATAAAAAATAAAAAAAAAACAGCAAAGTTATAATTTTTTTTTGTATTTTTTTTTTCCGATTGTTCCTATGGGAGCTATATGATATAGCCGTCCGATTTTGATGAAATTTAAAACGTAATTCTGAAATATTTAACCATTACTATATGTCCAAGAACTAATAGAAAAATTAAAAAACAGCAAAGTTATAATTTTTTTGTATTTTTTTTCCGATTATTCCTATGGGAGCTATATGATATAGTCGTCCGATTTTAATATAATTTAAAACGTAATTCTGAAATATTTAACCATTACTATATGTCGAAGAACTAAAAAAAAATTAAAAACAGCAAAGTTATAATTTTTTTTTTATTTATTTTTTCGATTGTTCCTATGGGAGCTATATGCTATAGTCGTCCGATCCGGCTCGTTCCGACTTATATACTACCTGCAATAGAAAGACAACTTTTGGGAAAGTTTCATGCAGATAGCTTTAAAACTGAGAGACTAGTTTGCGTAGAAACGGACAGACGGACAGACGGACATGGCTAGATCGACTCGCCTAGTGATGCTGATCAAGAATATATATACTTTATAGGGTCGGAGATGTCTCCTTCACTGCGTTGCAAACTTCTGACTGAAATTATAATACCCTCTGCAAGGTTATAAAAAGGATAAATTTTATTTCATTTCACAAAATTAATGAATTCATTTCAATTACAAAAATGGCTTCTGGAGTTATAGCGTCAGAAAGAAAAACCCGACTTTTTTTTTTGTATTACAATATGTAGATTTTTCGTATCCGTTGGCATTGGTTTGAACATATTAACCACAGCATCATAGCTTGAAAAAATGCTTGCAACTGTTCAATATTTCGTCTGTTTAACTGTTGAGTTCCCTGAATATCGCTAAGCACATTCAGCTGATCCACCTTCGACCAAATGAAATATATTTCCAGAAATTGATGCCGTTCATCTAGTGTTTGCACCATTGAACCATTGGTGTAGTGTGTGGTGTATAGTCGGCATTGGACCAATATCGTAATTTTCATCATCACTGTTGTTCGCAGTTGGATCATATTGGAATGCCAAGCGATATTATGAAGCCAATCTTCGTGTCCTCACGCGTTGTCCGTTGTCGGTCATTTTCTCGTATTATATTTTGTCTTTCTTCGCTTAAGTTCTGTGAATACACTTGTTGCTGGCTGGCATGTCCTGTGCGTCGTCCTCTAGGCATTTAATAGATGCACATCTAAGCAATGATTTGAAGCACACACTCTCGGAGAAAAAATTTTTTCAAACCGCGATATCACAAATACCACGTGTTAGGAACGAAAACTAAGTATATAGATATGCTTAGATAAAGCTCTATTAACATAATTTAATGTCCATAAGCCTGCACCAAAAACACTATTTACTGCACAACATTATAAGCGTACTTGTTCATTAAAGTAGAGCTTCCTTCAGGGATTTCGCCTTTTGTCATATGTGTTAAAATGTTGGCATGGCAAAATGCAATGTAATAAAAGTGTATGCCCATAAAACCGTAAGCATAGTCTCCTCGTATACAGAGTCATTTGCCCGATCAACAAAACCACTTAATCTTCTTTCTGGCTCCATTGATCAAAGTTAATCGTAACCAGAAGGGTCAATGTCAACATACGGCAAGACGAAGTTTAAATACCCTTGCAGCTATTAAAAAATTTAAATACTCATTAACACGACAATACTTTTAATTGTATGTTTCAAAATTATTATATTATTTTTTATTTTTGTTAATTATAAGTGATATTGCCTTTCGATTTTAGTAAAATTAAAACTGTAATCCTGAAATGGAAGCTATTAATATATCTTCAAGTATGTTCAAATAAATTAAAACAAGAATGGAAGCAAACATTGGCAAATAAAATACTCTTTAAAACATCTGTTTCCATTTATGTGGCCCCGGGAGTTCCGCTATTGCGAATTACTTCCAGGGCGGCGTAGTTTTATTATGTTGATGCTTTATTTATTATTACTTAATGAACAAACTGAGTGTTGTGTGGTGTTTTAAGCTGTAATGAGTTTACAAAATGGAGTGTGTCTCTGTGGACTGCTTAGCGTGCGATTTCGGCATCGACTGACTTTATTATGGTTTTTCTTTCCGTTTTTCTGTTACGCTCACCCATACATTAGCGATTTCTGTCGGTGTTGTCAGAACCGACGTGCACGCCGTGTATTTCTCATATCAACACTATCTTCGTTCGATATAATGTGAAATTCAACGTTGAGATTGATGCCATCAATCTGCACTGGTATTGTCAGGCTTCCAAAAGTCACAATTTGGCTTTCCCCAATTCCTGTCAAACATTTTTCACCTCCTGTTAGGTTTTCTACTCCGAGCCTTAAAAAAACGTTGCGTCGCAATAAACACAAGTCTACTCCCCTATCTACCAATCTTTTGAAAGTTACTCCCAAACGAAACATGCTACAACTCCAATCCCGATGACGTTAACATGCTTGTTGGCTTCACCCTGCCTTCCACCGGCACTAGATTAGTTGCCTTTTCCTGTTTAGCTACTAGATCGACCTTGCACTGGGCTGCTCTATGTTCTAGCTGGTTGCACCTAAAGCACTTGTTGTCTCTCTTTAAACAATCCTTCTTGATGTGAGACTATGACCACAGTTAAAACATTTCCTAACTTTCTCAACTGCTTTCACTGTCTCATTTTCACCTTTGTAAAAGTGAGATGCCTCGATTTGATTCTTGGCTTGATAAAGTAAAGCCTTTTTTCCCTTTGAGTCTGGAATACCGTCGACAAAGAATTCGATCAAGCTTTCATCGTCAAAATCAATTGGCTTCGCCAATTCCATTAACGCGTACAGGTACTCTTGTAACGTTTCGGTTTTATTTTGTTGTCGCTTGCCAAGTCTCCGATGAACCTCTGCCGATGTAACTTTAACCCCAAATTCTTCTAGCAGCTTTCAGTAAGCTCCAATCGCCAATATTACGCTGACTGCGAACGTAAAGTTTAGCCGCTCCTCTGAGCAATTGTTTTGCATATATAAACACAGGTAACAGAATCCATTCAACCGTAAGTGCAGACTCTTAAAGTTTCTCAATCCACTAATTAATGTCAGGTGAACCAGTTCCCGAAAATTGTGACACACTACCCTCTACATCCTTTAATGTAACCCACGATCTACCTGTGTTCGCATTTCCAATTTGACTGTTCCGTCCGCTTACAATTCGATTTTTCCTGGACGCACCATTTCCTTGACCTGCACCTGCCTGGTAATTGTCTGAATTCACTGATGCAAAAGATCCATCCACGTCATCATCCACTTCAATCGCATCTTCATCGTTTTCATCTGATTGCAAACCATAGTGAGCAAGTAGTATGTTTTGCAATTCGCATTTTCTTCCGGTTGTACTTAGACCAGTGCCAAAATCTCTTGCCTGTTTATTTGAATATTTGTTTCTGGAAGTCGTAGATCCTAGTACCAAATCAAACATGTTAATCTGTTGTATTTATAGACCCCATCGAATGACCGAATATACTGATCTCTTAGAGTCCGTATCGGACATATCTGTGGCGTACGAAAACGTAATCCTGGCTGGAGATCTTAGCAGCAATATGATCAGAGAACAAAGTGTACAAAATGACTTTAACTCTCTTGGCCTAAGCTTGGTAAACTGCCAACTACCTACGCATTTCACAAGTACCTGTACTTCTTTGTTATATGTTTTCTTTGTTAGTGAACCGTCAAAAATCCTTCTCTATGATCAGCTGTGTATGCCAGCGTTCTCTAAAAATGACTTGATATTTATGACATATGATTTTATTTCTGACAATTCAACACGATTTTTTAACTATAGGGACTATAAATCAATCAATCTCAACAACCTACTAACTGAATTTGACAATTATGACTGGACAAATATTTATGACTTGACTTCGCCACAGGATCAACTTCTATTATTTAATTCCAACATTCGACGGTTATTTGAACACTGTGTTCCGTTAAGAACAAAAACACAAAAACCTGCCGTACAGCCATGGTTTAATTTGGAAATTAAAAAACAAATTCGCCTGCGGGATAATGCCTACAAACGCTGGAAAAGGTATAAATCTGAAAGCCTGCACATCATTTTTAAACAAATGAGAAACTTTGTCACAAACTCGATCTCTTCCTCCAAAAGTAGATTTTATAATGATAAATTTGCCAATGCAGAGAACTCCTGGTCAAGTTTGGAAGGATTTGAGAAGCCTAGGCATAGGAAAACAAAATGCTATGGCTAAATCGGACCTTGATGTAGACACCCTTAATAAGAAATTTTCAGAGGTTCCTTCCGTCATTCTTATACATAATTTGTACCTGAACTCAACAAAATCCTGTGATATTATTTTTAGCTTTATGTGTGTACGTCCATGTGAAGTCCTTGAATGTATACTTAAAGTAAAATCAAATGCAGAAGGTCCAGATAATTTTAGTCCCAAATTTATAAAAATGTTGCTCCCAAAACTAATTTGTTGTATTACCCATATTTTTAATACAGTTTTTACCTCGTCAATGTTTCCTGATTGCTGGAAAATTGCTAAAATTTTGCCCGTCCCGAAATCAATTTCTCTTCAGTACAATTTCTCTTCAAGTGCAATAAACCTAATCCGAACATATCTCACAAACAGGGTGCAGGCCGTTGTCTCCGGGTCGGAAAAATCTTCATTTCTGCCTCTCACACAAGGAGTCCCACAAGGCACAGTTTTAGGTCCACTGCTTTTCTCGCTATGTGTAAATGATCTTTCTAAATGCATTTCTGTTTGTGATGTGCACCTATATGCAGATGATGTCCAGTTATATGTTAGCCGTCCCCTAAGTCGAATTAGTGAGTGTATTAGAATTAGCAACAATGAAATTAAACAAATAAATGATTGGGCTGATGCGAACGGGTTAAGACTCAATCCATCCAAATCAAAGTGCATTCTAATTCATAAAAAATCAATTGACTTTAGCTGTCTTCCAAAGATTGAGGTTAAAAATGTTGAAATAGAATTTGTTAAACGAGCCACAAATCTGGGAATAGAATTTAATTCCACCTTAACGTGGGATGACCATGTGAACAAAGCCACAGGAAAAGCA
Source organism: Drosophila gunungcola (assembly GCF_025200985.1). Taxonomy (NCBI): domain Eukaryota; kingdom Metazoa; phylum Arthropoda; class Insecta; order Diptera; family Drosophilidae; genus Drosophila; species Drosophila gunungcola. The sequence continues at coordinate 82,570 of NW_026453254.1, forward strand.
TATGGCATGCTCAGGCAGCTTTCCCTATCCAGAAACCTTATACCACAGAATATCAGGATGCTTGTAGCGAAAACCTGCATAATTCCAACGTTGTTTTACGGAATTGAAGTATTTGGTTCCTGTGATGCCATTAGCATGAGAAAACTAAAAGTTGCCTTCAACTCAATTGCGCGATATGTTTTTAACTTAAACCGCAAGGAGCACATAACATGTTACTCAAACAAAATTTTTGAACTAAGCCTTGAGTCATGGATTAAGTTAAAAAACCTCTTTTTTCTGCGTAAATCCTGACTAAAAAAGAGCCGCAGTACTTAATTGAACATGTGCAACTGGCTTCGTCTGCCAGAAAAAACAACATTGTCTGCAAAAGATTAAACACTTTTTCATACAGGCTGTTCGCTATTGGAATAACCTCCCAAACAATATAAAAAATATACGAAATGAAACGCACTTTAAAAACGTACTTATAAACTATTTAAAGGGCACAAGCTAATTCTTATTCTTATATTAATCTTAATTTATAATTTTTAATGTCAATCTCATTTTGTTTCAAATTCAATTCATTTCTTTATGTAACTCATGTCACCATTACTTGTTAAAATGTTAAAATGTTAAATTTTTATTGTAACGTAATGTAATGTAATTGTACTTCTAGTATTTAAGTTTTATTGTACGAATCCCAAAGTATTTAAGTTTAAATGTAACAATCATAAAGTGACCGATGAATCTGAAAAGACTTAGTCTTATATCGTCGGGATACTAAAACAAATAAAATTAAAATTAAATTAAATAAAAAAATATAACTCTAGAATATAAGGATATAAAATATAGTGCATATAAAATACAAAAATGTTTATCAAATCCGCCTGCACGGCAAAGTTAAATTTTTTATATATACTTGACTTTCAAACTGTGAACTTTACTTTACTTTACTCTACGTTAATGTAAAATGAATGTCAAAACTTAACACTATGTTAACTTTAGCTGTTCACACAACAGTCCGACTGCAGGCACGCAATCTGTTAAATTTTAAATTATTTCCTACTCTCCGATAAGATCAACAAGAGGTCTCCAAAACAAAAATGGTCAGAGCTGCTCTCCACTTATCTTTTCTGACACAGCGCCTACTGCCAGCCAAGTTGCACAAAAAGTTGGCTCGCCTCTCGATGTTTTCTCTGTCACTCACCAATATTTCTTTAACCGTTTTCTTTCGCCAGCCCAGCAACAGAACTTTGAATTTTTACCGCTGCCTCACCAAAAATGTCTTCTCGTCGTGTCACCAATACAGTTTTGGATTCGTCTCGCTGCCTCACCGGAAATGTCATATCGAAGTGTCACTAATACTGATCCAAATACTGCTTCAGAATATTGGCTGCATCACTAATACTGCTTCAGAATATTGGCGGGTTCACTAATACTTCTTCAAAAATATTCTTAGCGTCACCAATACTCCTCCAGAATGGTCTTCCCGTCACCACTTCTCCTCCAGAATGTTCTTCCCGTCGCTTCCAAACACTTTTCCAGATTTACTTGGCCTCTGAATGCCGATGCCTTTTCGTGCACAATTACGCTTCCTTCTTTCGCTTTAACCAGCCTTTGAAGCCCGTGTCTTCGCCTTCTCCTGACGCACAACTTCTGCGATCCGTATCTGCTCCACGTCTTCCACTTTGTCCAGATGACCACCGCCAACGATCCTGCCTCTTACTTGTTGACGTTCACCACAAAGTACTTACGCTGCCTCCAGAATGGTACTCGTTGTTCATTCGCCTTCTATGTACCGACATTCCTTCGTTGCGCCAAAACGAATTTCACAACTGCTCGAATGTTGCGAAAACTTGCTGTCTCGTTTCTACTCACGCTGCCCTGCTTCGCAAATTTGCTGTCTTTTTTTACAGAGTTTTTTCTACTTTTTTAACACACGACTAGGTTTAGTAACTTAGGTTTTTTACTACAAAACTAAGTTTAGTGACTTAGGTTTGTAATAATTCCAAATATCCCGGACGAGCCCCCAAATTTGTGGCCCCGGGAGTTCCGTTAGTGCGAATTACTTCCAGGGCGACGTAATATTATTACAACAAACTGAGTGTTGTGTGGTGTTTTAAACTTTAATGAGTTATTATTATTATTATTATTATATATATATATATATTATATATATATATATATATATTATTATTATTATATGATATCGCTTTCCGATTTGAATAAAATTTAAAAAGCGTAACTCTAAATTATTAAACCATTACGATATCCAAAAGAAAAATAGACAAATGTGAAAGTATTATTTTTAATGTTTTAATTGTTCCATTGGGAGATACATGACAAGGTCATCCGATTTAAATCAAATTTAAACTGTAATTCTGAAAGAAAAAACCATGAAAAATAGCTATGATTTAATTTGTTTCCTTTATTTTTCCTATGTTCCTATGATTGTTCCTATGGAATCTATATGCTATAATCGTCAGATCCGGCTCGTTGCAACAATTTTGCGACAGAAAAACGATTTTTAGGAATGTTTTATGCAGACAGCTTTAAAACTGGGAAAAAAGTTTGCGTAAAAACGGACGGGCAGAGGGACATGTCTAGATCGACTCTCCTAGTGATGCTAATCAAGAATATATATGTATACTTTATAAAGTCGAAAATTTCTCCTACACTGAGTTGCAAACTTCGGACTGAAAATAGAATACCCTCTGCAAAGCCTGTACAAAGCGAATTTATAATTTTTAAATTTAATTTTCCGATTCATTCTAATGGAGATATATTAAATAGTCGTTTGATATTTTGTTATTTTTTTTTTTTTTTTTTTTTTTGAATTATTAATAATTTGACAGTTCTGAATTACGCTTTATATTCTATTAAAATCGGAAAACGATATCGTATAGCTGTCATAGGAACTATTGACTAATTGAGCTGCATATCATAATAGCTTTAATGCTTTTAAACATATACGCAAGTAAATCATAATTTTAATGTTTTCAAGAATATTTAATTTTTGAAATAGCTGCAAGGGTATATGAACTTCGGCTGTCGATATTAACAGCACATTTACCTTCGCACTTGAAAAAACCAAATGCAAAACAACTTTTTTTACGTTGCTGAACATTTTTGACATGGAAAACTGCCTTTCATTCTCTCTTGGTTTTAGTACATAGCTGACCAGGCTTTTGCTGGTCTTGAGGGGTGGCAGAGGGCGGCAGAGGGGCGCTATGTAGGAAAAGCTAGAATCAGCATACCAAATCCCAAATCTCTAGCTTTTGTAGTTTCCGAGATCTCGACGTTCATACAGACGTGGGTAGATCGACTCGGCTATTGATCCTGATCAAGAATATATATAATTTATATGGGCGGAAACGCTTTTTTCTACCTGTTACATACTTTTCAACGAATACAATATTCATACCCTTTTACTAACTTTACTTACTTTTACTTAAGCTTTACACACTTAATTAAGACTAATTTAATTCAATTTAAATAACTTTGTTTATGTTATTACTTTTCTTTTTAGTCTGCGAGCTCACCACGACGCGTTGCCGTTCCTGTACTTGTCAAGGACGGTAAGCCCTGCTCTGGAAATAATAATTCAACTCAATCACAACCGCATGGAAATAGTACCACGTCAGCAGGCAATAATACTGGTTCTTCTAATAGTGTGAATGCCCATAGTGGCGGAGTTTCGGTATCTTCCAATGTTTCGAGTGGTCTCAACCTTATAACTGGAGATACTCCCAACTCTCACTCGCCAGATACATCAACTTCTTTACTTGCTAGTTATGGGACTGTTGGAGGTTCCAACGTTGCTATGTTACAGCAACCCTGCAATAACACTTTGATGTCGAACAGCTTAGCAATGGCTTATAGAAATCAAAACAATTTTATTTCTAATGGACATCAGCAGCAATGTGGCGGATATTTGCCGTTACAAGGGCGAGCATGGTAAAAATATTTTAAAAGCGTTCGTATATTTTAACCAAGTGTACTCTATTCGGCTATAAATGGAAGAAATAATTCAAAAAATTGTAATGGAATGTTATATCGGATACCAGTTTCATTAAATGAAAAAAACATATTGATATTATAACCTATTTGTAACGTCAATAGTAAAAATATTTAATATATATATACATACGAAAAATTAATACTCATTAAATAGTTATGTATAAGTGTATATAAATAGACCAATGTATTAAATTAATAGTTCTTAATAAAAAATTTGTAATAAATTGTGTAAAATAGCGAGCAGTCATTACAGCTTGCATACATCTTACTAAGCTCTTTGAATTACCAGCGTGATCGATTCGTGTTCCTTCCGTAAGAACGAAAATAAATTTTAACACTTTTAAGTGGTCTTCGCTTTCACAAAATAAGCACCATTGAGTTATAGTTGAATGGCAAAAATAATATTTTTGAAAACAAATTCGAATCTCTTAAAGTTTCCAATAAGATATAATTTCTAAACTCTAAAGAGTTTCTATCGTTTTAAAGAAATAAGACTGTTTTCGAATTATTATTGTTATTTAAATAGCTAACAACTAAGTCTGCAAAGAAGTACCAGAGAAAATTGTTTTGTTATTATAGTAATGACCATGTTAAAATGTTTCTGCTAGTATAAAGTAGGTAGACAAAAAAACTTTCAATAATATACTTAAACCGTTATTATTATTTTATTTGTACATATTTAGTCTTTTTTTTTTTTAGTTTTATCAAAATATATAGACAGATATTTTACCGACCGTTAAATTTTTTTTTTCAAAACAGGATAAATACTAATCAATTCAATAAGCGTTTTTTTCTAACCCGCAACATTTTCTATATTTTGTAAACAAAAAATCCTACAACTCTGCTTTTATTTCTTTCCAAATGTAAATTTTAAAGCGAATAGCCGATTGAAGATATAACAAACCCCAAGTGCGGCTTTTTCAGTATTAATATATCAATCAGAAAAAAAGCAAACTTCGGCGAGCCGAACAAAAAGGTAATATATGATCTGCATCCCAGTTTTTTTTTGTACTAATTCAATGCGTACAATATTCATTTCATATTGTGGGCTTCAGATGGGAGAACCACATTCCAGAATCAGAGGAAATACCAAAATAAATAGAGTCCTAGTGACAAAGGGGTAAACGAATTCATTTGACCGTCTTTTAATAAAACCATGCACAATACGGGCTTTATTTACTTTATTTATGGATTATTATTCTGAATTATTGTCAGAAAACTTTAGTAACATTAAGTTCCATTTGAAAAAGGTATAAGACCGCGTAACTCCGGGCAAATAAAAATCTCCTAAAACAACAAACTGATCACTATCGGAAAGCTTATTAGAAACGAACTTGGTAGCAGAAAGGTGATTTTAATAATCTGAAAGACGTTAGCAGAATAACGGGGCATCAACTTCTATTTGACTTATAAAGCGAACGGTAGTGTTTTTTTGTGCGCTCCGAATTTTTTATTGTTTTTGAAATAACCCACCGGTGGGTTATATCCTAACATAATATATTAACTTTAATATTTCCGTTCGCTTCGCCAATGTAGTGATCTATATTAACAATTGGTTTAAACATTTGTGTTTTCTCTTTTGAGTATTTGTGATTTTGCAGTTTCTGTTTATTCGCATTGTCCTTTGTCCAACAACGTTTTTGGTGTTGGATTTGCATGCCTATTACCTAGTACAGTGCTCGTCCGTTTTAAAACAAATACGAATAAAAATTTTGTGTGTTTCTGCAACAAATGCAGTCTGATGGTTAGGGCTGACCAGTCAAATATGACTTGCTGGCTATGTAAAAATTGGGTGCGCTTATTTACAGGCTTAACAAGCATTTTTAAGGTGCCCAATCTGCAATTATGTTGTGCCGCTTGTGTCGAGGTTGCAAACGAGATGAAATCGTTCATGTGCAAAACTAAAGGTGGCCTTTAAGAGCTTATCAGCTGTTTTGGTGAGGCTAGAAATAGTTTTCGCCGAGCAGATGGACTGCTCTCTGCGCTGGACTCGCAGCTTAATAGCTGCAAGCGGATCCCGCGGATCAGCTCCTAAAATAGATTCGAAACCCGAAAGATCCGTAGCAGACGGGGTGCAGCCAGGACTTCGCAAATTTCTGATTGTTCCGCTGTGGAACCAGTGAACCCACATAAAAGGCTAAACTTTACCGCAACTAGGCGCTATTGTGTCCGGCATACCGGCTGAAGTCAGTTTTGCAGAAACTCAGTCAGTCCACTCAAGAAACAAATATGTCTGCTGTGCCGACTTTTGGCCGCAACATTTCGAAGCTAAGATCAATCAGTCTTCCCAGTCGAGGACCGACTAGTGTGACCGAAATATCTTCAATTCTTGCAAGTTATATCCGATTGTTTTTATGGGAGCTATAGGGTATAGACGCCCGATCGTTTTTTAAACATCAAGTACACATGATTTAGGACGACTGTGAATGTTTTAGATCGCTTGCTTTTAAACTGAGCTCGCAATCGGTTGGAGTTGGTGAAGTATGATGTGAACTGCGACAGATTTTGCATCTAGACTTAGATCGGCAATCCTTGATCTGATGAGAATTTCGAAGACAATTAAAGCAAACGCCTGCTTTCTTGTTGTTGAATTGCTAAGTCTGCAAATGCTTTCCAGCTACTGATGAAGTGTGCGCTTGAATTACAATAAAAACAATCAACGTTTGTGGTAACGAATGAATTTTGAGATATATGTGTTTTAGACTTGACTTTTTGATCCCTTTGATCGTACTTCCTAACATCACCATTTTGACTTTCGAGAATCCCAAGACGGTACTTGCTCGAATGTTTGTTGTTCGTTGTATTTTGCCTTTGTTTGGCGGTCGACCTTTACATGAATCATTACGTTATTCATAATGTCCTCTGCGCGATTAAAGTAGAGATGCAGTCCAGACTTGTCGTACCTTGACTTCAACCGCTCTAAAGCCTTTGGATAGTTATCTCCCGAAATCTGAAACGCCTGAACTACTTCCAGCGCTGGAAAAGATATGCAGCCTAGTAAATAATTAAACTTATCCATTTGCGCGACGGAAGTGTTATTGTGAACTAAATTATTGAATGAAGTGATAAACCGCTTAAACTGAGGGTATTTGCCATAAAAGCTGGGAAGCTTCTGCTTTGGCAACCTGGTATGGTGAGATCCAGCCAACGTTGTTTCGAAGACGCGTTGATCTGCAGGGCCTTAACGTTGTCTTGAGTGAATAAATGATATGATGCTAACTTTAGCTGCTATGAAACGTTAATCTATTTCTGCCCGATTGTTATCAGTAGACCTTAGAAATTCATTTTGAGTTTTAATCTGACACAACTGTCGATAATGCGATTATAGAATTTGCAGCCTAGACTCGAGAACTGTAATTTCTTCATTAGCTCCATCAGCTATGACTTTGCTATGTATGTTTTCTATAAGGCGTTCGATGGTGCGTCTTTGTGATCTAAGATGTGTTAGTTTTGCCTCGCCGGCAGCTAAATTAGGTTCTTCTTCTCTTCCCACGCCTAATATTGCCGAAACCGACGCAGAATGTGTGTTTTATAGCGATAAGCTCGGTAAAGCCGAGTATACAGGATTTTCTTTAATATGATCGAGAATGTATACTTGCGATTTGATGTTTACAAATGCGTTTGCGTAAGATGGTGTGTGTGATGTTGAATTCCACGTTTAGCCTTTGTGATTGGGGGTGAAATGCTGATATCTACTCCACAAGCTACACGGTCAATGATAAGTTTAGAGATGATTTGCGATGCTTGCGTTCCTCAGCTGGCGCTGCCGTTGATGCTCTCCTGTTTTCCGAATGTTCTCGGCCACGTTGGATTTAAGGTTAGGATGAACCCTCTATATGTTTCCGTGATGATGTTGATGAATGTACCACCTTTGATATGGTGCGAGTACTACACTCGAGCTAGAAGACTGTTTAGCTTTCCGCTTGTGGCCAACTGTTTTGACCAAAGTTTCCACGCTGGGTTTCAGGTTAGGGTGAGCCCAGTGTATGTGTCCGTGTTGATGACGATGGCAGGAACACCTTTGTGTTGGTGCGAGTACTCCACGCGAGCTGAAAGCTCGCTCCATAACCTGCATGTAATTAATGATCAGAGACTCATGCAAACAAATGACGATCGAATGACGAAAATGAACGAATACTTCTCCTTGTTCCTAGTCCATTAATATAGCAGCAAACTGGCTACTTTCCGTCATCCATGGAACAATTGATAATGCTCTGAGTCTCGTGTTGTGTTCTGATGATACTTCGCTGTATTTTCGCAATACATGTGTTTCATTTAATCTTCAAGTTGTTAAGTTGTGTTGTTAGCGTAATAGACAAAGTGAGCTGGGCTTCCGCGCTAACATTAGATATGGCTTAAGTTTACAGAATGTTATGCGTGGCGCAGTGTTGGTAAAATGTTAAATGCAACCGTGTGTGGTTGCTACATAATTTCAGTTACGTTAACTTCAAATTCAAAACGTATAATTGTAACAATAGATGTTCTCCGACAATAATAATAATAATAATAATAATAATAATAATAATAATAATAATAATAATAATAATAATAATAATAATAATAATAATAATAATAATAATAATAATAATAATAATAATAATAATAATAATAATAATAATAATAATAATAATAATAATAATAATAATAATAATAATAATAATAATAATAATAATAATAATAATAATAATAATAACAATAATAATAATAATAATAATAATAATAATAATAATAATAATAATAACAATAATAATAATAATAAAATAATAATAATAAACTAATAATAACAATAATAATAATAATTATAATAATTATAATAATAATACTAATAATACTAATAATACGCACTTGGCTCGTTTATTTTAATTGAAGTCACTAGTTGTAGGGCGAGAGCGCCCCGTCTTTCGCCACCTTAGAATAAGTTAGGTTCTAAGAGAATTTATTGTAACATTAAATTTAGTGATCATTTGAACTCCATCAAAACCACGCCCTTTCGTCGTCGCATTTTCGCTAACTTTACACAAGTTATTATCGAAAATAAATCAGCCGAATCCTACTGCAGTTTCGCGTTCGTTAATACAAACTAGTATTAAATTTTCATGTTGACTCCGACGTGATCGCAGTAGAGTTCGCGATTTGTTTACTAATTTCTTTCGGTGAAAAACTAGAACAATTACCAACAAACACACACCAGCAAATTATTCGTGTCGGCTCGGCTAAAAAATTAACAAGTTTAATCTTCCGAAATAAATTTCGTCGTTGAAACTTTTCTGCCGGTTCTTTGCTTGTTGCCCAAGCCGTTTCTTCGTCGCTGCTGCAACTTTAATTGTTTTATTTGCTGCTGCCGCTGGATCATGGATCTAAAAAAGGAAGTTGCAATTTTCGAGTTGGCCATCCAGGTATAGAGTGCCAAAAGTTGAAAGTTCATCTGTGGCGTTTTGTTAATTGTGTTTAAGCCCATCTTTCAACTTTTTGCATTCGTGTAAAAATCGGTAGATAGTGAACATTCTAGCCAAGAAATAAAAATTTTTATGTCCTAACAATCAAAATTCTGCAATAAACATAATATATTTCGAATTATATGTAAATGGCTCATAAACACTCAAATAAAATACTCGTCGTCGACCCAATTAGTGCAAACTTAATTACCCCAATTTTCGTCAATAGGGTGTAAATAAAACAGCTGGAAAAAATGCAAACTGTGAAAAGTGTAGTTCTCAAAAATTATCGGCAAAAACCTTCTCCGCAGTTTGTCTGAACATTTTTCAGCGCTCTTTACAATATTCCTTTTCATAACTTTTGCGCGCCTTTCGGCATCAGGCTAATTTGTTCGTTGCCCTTAGTTATCGGTTAGTGTATCATTCTCCGTTAGCATTTGCCTAGAAAGAGCCGCTAGCCGCGTACATATACACACGCACACCGACACCGCTGCCGCTATTTCGAGTTACCTTTGGTAATTTTCGTTCTCGATCGCTGCAGCAGTGCAATTTTCGGTTTGTTCATTTTTTCCGTACGTTTGAGCTTGAGCGTTAGCTCCCCTACAGTGCGTGCGAGTCGCATATTACTGTCGCAGGGTTTAATAAAAAATATAAAAACCCTATTTAGATATTTTTCGCTGTACTTCTCTCAGCACTTAGCTCCCCTACACTGTGTGCGATCGATACATTACTCTTTGATTTTTTATTAGATTATTTAACAAATAATAATAATAATTTAATAAAATAAATATTTAACACCTCTTCGATACCAACAAAATAAATACAAATAAACGCAATGGCAACTAAGGATTTCGAAGAGCTTAAACACCAACGAGATGTTTGCCTGAAAAGTATTAACCCAACTTATCGCCATTTAAAAGAAGCTAAATTATCAGTAAATCCGGTCGAGCTTGAGTGTCGATTAGAGATTCTAAATACGCACATTGAAAATGCTTCACTTTTGCAAATCCGCTCCGCCAGCAAATCGCCCGCCTCAATGCCGTCCACCAAGCGTTGCTCTCCCAACTTTTAGCGGAAAACACTCCAAATTTAAAAATTTTATAAGCCTTTTCGAAACTTTCGTTGACAAAGATGACACTTTACACGATATTGAAAAATTCAATCATTTAATTTCGTGTTTAGCAGGAGACGCTTTAGGAACTGTTAGGGCCTTTCAAGTTACTGCGGAAAATTATCCCAAAGTCCTTGCTAGCCCTTGAAGCGGGTGTACGATAATGATTGTCTTATTTTTTTTGACAACATATCGACACTTTTTAATTTGCAAAACATTTGCCACCCTTCAGCTGTTCAGCAGACCAAATCTAACCCTAAGAAGAATGGGAATAGGAGTTTTTCGTTTGTCGCTGCCAGGAACGACTCCGTTCAATGCGTCTATTGCAACTCAGCTGAACATCAGATTGGAAACTGCGCTTCCTTCGCAGCCCTAAAAGTTCAGCAAAGATTCGATTTCGCTAAAAGAGCACCCTTATGCATTAACTGCTTAAGAAAGGGTCACACGGTCAAAACTGCAAATCGAACAGATGTACAGTGTGCAAGTCCTCACATCACACTTGCTACACATATATTTCCCAAGCATCGATGCATCGAGCCGTACTTCCACGCAGGTAGCGTTGAATGACATCTTGATGGTAGGCCCAACTATCCAAGAGGAGCTGTACTCGACTCTGCTTCGGTTTAGATTGCATAAGTTTGCCCTAGCGGCCGAAATAATAAAGTTGTTTCGCCAAGTGATGGTGGAGGAAGCTGACCAAAACTTCCAGCTCATAGTATGGAGACGAGATCCTTCTGAGTCCCTGAAAATCTTTAAGTTAAACACCGTTACATATGGAACTTCGCCAATGATTGATTTTTATGTTGACGATTTGTTGACTGGCGCCGGATGCGTTGAGGACCTGCGAAGCCTTCGAGACGAAGTTTCTCAGGTCTTCCAAGAGGCAGGCTTTGAATTGGCAAAGTGGTTTTCAAACTGCCCAGAGTTATCCGCATCTGATAGCGCTGTAATGCCACTTATGGCAGACTCAGACGTAACTAAGACCCTTGGCGTGGTTTGGTTACCGGCTAAAGATTACTTTTAATTTCGGTTGTATGACTCTTTCCTGGATCTTCGCACGACAAAGCGAAATATTTTGTCGGTGACTGCTCGACTTTTCGACCCTCTTGGCCTCGAGTGCCCTTTGGTCACACAGGCAAAATTGTTGTTGCAGGAACTGTGGCTTCGAAAATTAGATTGGGACGAGTCGCTACCGATGCAGTTGCTTATATCATGACGTTTAAACCGACGCTTCTGCAGTTGCCGAAAATTAAGGTATCGCGATTCGTCAACACAGATCCACAAGTCCCGATTCAAATATATGGATTCGCTGACGCTTCCATGCGAACGTATAGAGCGTGCATCTACGTTCGGACTCAAACTGCTGAAGGTTTAAAAGTGTCTTTATTCACCGCCAAATCGAAAGTAACTCCTCTCAAGACGAAAACTTTGCCTTGCCTTGAGCTGTGTGCAGCTCACCTTTTAGCCAATCTCTATAATCGAGGAGGCCATTGCTAAATTGTCCCATTGAGAATGTTTTCCTGTGCACCGACTCCGAGATCACTTTACACTGCAATTTAACATCATCGAACTACTGCAGTCATAAGTTTTCGCGTCGTTAATACAAAACAGTATTAAATTTTCATGGTGACCCCGACGTGATTAGCAGTATAGTTTGCGAGTTTTAATTTTTTTTCGGTGAAAAACTATAAACATTACCAACAAAAACCAAAATCAATTTATTCGTGTCGGTTCGGCCAATAAATTAAATTCAACAATATTTCGTAGCTAGAAATTTTCTGCCGTTCCTTGAAGTTGCGCCTGACGTTTCGGCAAATTTAATTGCTTAATTTGCTGCTGCCGCCAAATGGAAGTAAAAAAGGAAGTTGCAATTATCAAGTCGGCCATCCAGGTATAGAGTGCCAAAGTTGAAAGTTAATCTGTGCCGTTTTATCAATTGTGTTTTGGCCCATCTTTCAACTTTTTGCATTCATGTAAAAATCGGTAGATAGTGAGCATTCTAACCAAGAAATAAAAATTTGCATGTACTAACAACCAAAATTCTGCAATAAACATAATATATTTCGAATTATATGTGAATCGCTTTGGCCCATAAACAAGCAAATAAAATACTCGTCGTCGACCCAATTAGTGCGAACTTAATTCCCCCAACTTTCGTCGTAGTGAGCACCAATTTAGGGTATAAATAAAACAGCTGGAAAAAAGTGCAAATTGTGAAAAGTGTAGCTCTCAAAAATTAGCGGCAATAACTTTCGCCGCAGTTTGTCTGAACATTTTCCCGCGCTTTTCATAATTTTCCCGCGCTTTTCCAATTTTCCCGCGCTTTTCCTAATTTTTGCGCGCATTTCGGCGTCAGGCTTATATATTCGTTGCCCTTAGTTATCGGTCAGTGTATCATACTCCGTTAGCATTTGCCTAGGAAGAGCCGCTAGCCGCGTACACATACACACGCACACCGACACCGCTGCCGCTATTTCGAGTTATCTTTTGTCGTTTTCGTTCTCGATCGCTGCAGCAGTGCAATTTTCGGTCTGCCTAAACGTTTGTTCGTTTTTTCGGTACGCTTGAGCTTGAGCGTTAGCTCCCCTACAGTGCGTGCGTGCTGCATATACTGTCGCAGGGTTTATCTAAAAAATATAAAAACCCTATTTAGATATTTTTCGCGGTAATTCTCTCGGCACTTAGCTCCCTTCGACGGTGTGCGATGGGTATATTACTCGTTGATTTTTTTATTATATTATTTAACAAATAAATAATTTAATAAAAATAAATAATTAACACCTCTTCTATACCAACAAAATAAATCCAAATAAACACAATGGCAACTAAGGATATCGAAGAGCTTAAACACCAACGAGATGTTTGCATGAAAAGTATTAACCGAACTTATCGCCACTTAAAAGAAGCTAAATTATCAGTAAATCCGGGCCGTAATGACAAAGTCATTGCTGATTTCAATTATCCCAAAGCCTTTGCTAGCCTGAAGCGGGTGTACGATAATGATTGTCTTATTTTTTTTGACAACATATCGACACTTGTTAATTTGCAAAAAATTTTCCAGCCTTCAGCTACAGCCTTGAGAACCCTCATCGACACGGTCACAGCCTTGTATGACTCCTTGCTGTCTATTGGGGATGATAGACGCATTACTAATGCCATTTTAATACATCTGGTAATGAGCAAGGTCGATGCAGGAACTAAAATAAAATGGGAAGAACAGTTAGATTATACTTCGCTTTCACTTTGGAGCGAATGTGAGGCGGCCCTCAACAGGCGATACCAACACATGGTAGCAGAAGAGGCTTCCAAGCCCAAAACTGTTCAACAGACCTCATCTAACCCTAAGAAGAATGGAAATAGGAGTTTTTCGTTTGTCGCTGCCAGGAACGACTCTGTTCAATGCATGTATTGCAACTCAGCTGAACATCAGATTGGAAACTGCGCTTCCTTCGCAGTCCTAACAGTTCAGCAAAGATTTGATTTCGCTAAAAGAGCACCCTTATGCATTAACTGCTTAAGAAAGGGTCACACTGTCAAAAAATGCAAATCGAACAGATGTAGAGTGTGCAATTCCTCACATCACACTTTGCTACACATATATGCCCCAAACACAAATCTCGCGTTGCCACCCTCTTCTCAGCACACGCTCATGCAGGAGTCTCCATCCACGTCGCATGTTTTGCATGCGAATGCATCGGATCGAGTCATTCTTGCAACTGCTGTTGTGAGCGTCCAAACCAAAAGCGGCGAGTTTGTATTAGCTCGAGCGTTGCTCGACTCTGGTTCACAAATAAACTTTGTAACCGATGAGCTCGCTCAGAGGCTCAAAATTACAAGAGAGGGCGTGTGCATGAGCTTGCGAGGCATTGGTGGAACTAATGCCCAAGCCACAAAAAAATACACACGATTGTGAAGTCGCGAGTAGGGAACAGCCAATTGTCGTCCGATTTTTGGATTATGAAAAATATTTCTGGTTATCATCCGGATCAAGCGGTGAACACCAGCGGGTGGAGGGTGCCTGAAAATATGGCGGATCCGTTCTTCTTTAAGCCCCAAAAAATAGATATGCTTATCGGCGCTGATACATTCTTTGAACTTTTATCTATTGGCCAGATAAAGCAGGGGCCTGAATTCCCCATCTTACAAAAGACAGTTCTCGGCTGGATAGTGTCAGGGAGATGTGCCTCTGAAAATAATAAAAACGCTGAAAAAATGGTACATCTCAGCTGCCAGGACACAACCCTGCAGAAATTTTGGTCTGTGGAGGACTTGCCGCCCAAGGCTAAAGTCCATACTCCTGAGCAACAACTCTGTCAACAACACTTTGAGAAAAATACTTAAAGATTGTCGTCCGTTAGATTTTCGGTTCGTTTGCCGTTTAAATCTGACCCAAGTACACTTGGTTCGTCATACGATGTTGCGAAACGTAGATTTTTGTCGCTAGAAAGAAAATTGTCAAAGGACCCTTCGCTGAAGAAGATGTATATTGAATTCATGGAGGAATATGCTTCACTTGGCCACATGTCCTCCACCAATGACAAAATTCCGAATACTCCGCACTATTTCAATCCGCACCAATGCGTTTTACGGCTACAAAGTACTTCAACTAAGTTGAGAGTAGTTTTCGATGCATCGAGCCGTACTTCTACGCAGGTAGCGTTGAATGACATCTTGATGGTAGGCCCAACTATTCAAGAGGAGCTGTACTCGACTCTGCTTCGGTTTAGATTGCATAAGTTTGCCCCTGCGGCCGACGTCAAAAATATGTATCGCCAAGTAATGGTGGACGAAGCTGATAGTAACTTCCAGCTCATAGTATGGAGACGAGATCCTTCTGAGTCCCTGAAAATCTTTAAGTTGAACACCGTCACATATGGAACTTTGCCAGCACCCTTTTTGCCGATTCGCGGTTTAATGCGGCTAGGAGAGATGGCGCAAGCAACTCATCCAAAAGCCGCAAAGGTTATTCAGAATGATTTTTATGTTGACGATTTGTTGACTGGCGCCGGATGCGTTAAGGACCTGCGAAGCCTTCGAGACGAAGTTTCTCAGGTTTTGCAAGAGGCAGGCTTTGAATTGGCAAAGTGGTTTTTAAACGGCCCAGAGTTATCCGCATCTGATAGCGCTGTAATGCCACTTATGGCAGACTCAGACGTAACCAAGACCCTTGGCGTGGTTTGGTTACCGGTTAAAGATTACTTTCAATTTCGGTTGGATGACTCTTTCCGACGGATCTTCGCGCGACAAAGCGAAATATTTTGTTGGTGACTACTCGACTTTTCGACCAACTTGGCCTCTTGTGTCTTTTGGTTATAAAGGCAAAGATGTTGTTGCAGGAACTGTGGCTTCGAAAATTAGATTGGGACGAGTCGCTACCGATGCAGTTGCTTACATCGTGGGAGACGTTAAAAGCGACGCTTCTGCAGCTGCCTAAAATTAAGGTATCGCGATTCGTCAACACAGATCCACAAGTCCCGATGCAAATACATGGATTCGCTGACGCTTCCATACGAACGTATGGAGCGTGCATCTACGTTCGGACTCAAACTGCTGAAGGTTTAAAAGTGTCTTTATTCACCGCCAAATCGAAAGTAACTCCTCTCAAGACGAAAACTTTGCCTCGCCTTGAGCTGTGTGCAGCTCACCTTTTACCAGATCTCTATAATCGTGTCAGGCCATTGCTAAATTGTCCCATTGAGAATGTTTTCCTGTGGACAGACTCCGAGATCACTTTACACTGGATTAAAACCCATCCCTCGTCGTTGTCGGTTTTTATTTCGAACCGGGTTGCAGGAGTGGTCGGAGAAAGCAATTTGGAGACACGTTCCCACGAAAGTCAACAGAGGATGTGACGTAGAGGAGCTTACAACGTCCATTTGGTTCGGTGGGCCTTCGTTCTTGCAAGACTCAGAAAATAATTGGCCTGTAAATAAACATTTCGAACTGCCGGCTGATGTAATGTCGATGGAGCTACGCAAATCGGCAATAGCTCTCGTAGTCAGCCCAGAGCCAAATTATGTGCTTCAGAATATAGAGTCCTTTTCGTCGCGGGACGACATAAGTAAAATTCGGAAAAATAAACCAGTAGCAACGAATATTCAAAAGTTAAACCCTTTTCTTCAGGAAAATAAATTACATTGGTGCTCCTCGACATTGCTACGAGTTGGGGGTCGGTTATTGAATGCTCCTATCCCGTACGAAGCCAAATTCCCGTTGTTGCTGTCTAAAAGCTCACAGTTCGTCAGATCCTATGTGTCATACATACACGTTACGATCTGTCACGCTGGCCCACGAGCTCTCGTAAGTCGTCTGCGCGAGAAAATCTGGCTAGTTAATGCTCAAGAAGTCTGCCGACGAACAGTTCGTTGGTGCATGCGCTGCTTTCGCTGTAAGCCGCAACTCTTGACGCAAATTATGGGAAACTTGCCAGCAGATAGACTTCGAGCTCTCCGCCCGTTCAATATTTGTGGCGTTGATTTTTGTGGTCCCTTCAGCACAACGTATCGTATCCGTGGTAAGCCACCGTACAAGTCGTACGTGGCCTTGTTCGTCTGTTTTGCGTCCAAAGCGGTCCACTTAGAATAAGTGTCTGACCTAACCACTGATGCGTTCTTGTTGGCATTTCAAAGGTTCGTGAGTCGTCGCGGGATTCCGGAGAAGGTGTGGTGCGACAACGCCACCAATTTCGTCGGCGCAGATCGCCACATGAGAGAGTTCCGAGCCCGTCTGGAGGAACAGGGGGGCGGTATCGAAACATTCGCATCAAAAAAAGGATGCGAGTTTGCGTTCATACCGCCCAGAGCACCGCACTTCGGCGGACTATGGGAGGCAGGTGTGAAGTCTGCAAAGCACCTGTTCCTTCGGACGGTAGGCCAAGACCTCTTGACCGCGGAGGAGCTCGGAACTCTGCTCACCAGCGTGGAGGCCGTGCTCAACTCCAGGCCCCTCGGAGCTCTAAGCAGCTACCCGAACGACGGCGAGGCCCTGACCCCCGGGCATCTGCTCATCGGCGGCCCTCTTCTGCCCCCACCATCAGCGGCGCTCCCGGACCAGATCAGCCTGACCTGCTTGCGACGATGGCGAGGTGTCTCGTCTCTCAGGCACAGGTTTTGGAAGCGATGGTCCCGGGAGTACATCTCCAGCCTCCAGCAGCGGTCCAAGTGGGGAGCCCAACCTCGTCGTGGGAGCGCTCGTCGTCGTCGCAGAAGACAACCTTCCGCCCCAGCAGTGGAGGATTGGACGAGTGGTAGCGGTGCACGCCGGCGCCGATAGCAAGGTTCGCGTGGCGGACGTCAGGACACAGGACGGGGAATATCGGCGAGCTGTCCACCGACTGGCCCTGTTGCCCGTTCTGGGCTGAAGAACGACGTCCCTTCAGAGGGGGCGCTGTTTGCTCATTTGGCGCTTGTATTTAAATCACTAGTTGTATCGCGAGAGCGGGAGCCAATAAAGCTTTCATCCGTTCGCTCTTGCGAATTCGCCCCGTATCTCGCCACCGTAGCATAAGTTAGGTTCTAAGAGAAATTATTGAAATATAATAGTCAGTGATCAATCGAACGTCATCGTAGCCACTCCTTTTCGTCGTGTTTTCGAAATAGTTTTTACAAATTAGCAATTTAACATCGTCGAACTACTGCAGTCATTAGTTTTCGAGTCGTTAATACAAAACAGTATTAAATTTTCACTGATGCTTACTTTAGTTTTAATTTTTTTTACTGAGAAACCAAGATCGGATCTCAAAGCCAAAGGCAAAGATTGAAATTATTGTTTATAAAAGCCATAAGTGGCCTGGTTTCACGGGTTGGATAACTTGCATGCTTTGCATGTTTTGTTTTTTTAACATTGCACGAGTAAATCTGTGTAACATTTTACTCTCTCTTCTTTCCGCTCAACTTTTTCCGCCTAATATAACTATGTACGTTCATAGTTGTTAGTGAGTCACTGAGGTATTTATTTATTATTTTATTGTTTTGCGTATTACTTTTATATATAAACAAAACAAATAAATAATGATTATGTCTGTTACCTGTTCAAGGAAAGGTTACCAGCTTCCATATACATCAAAATATATATTTATCTTCTGCTGGCTTTGCGATACAATCATGGATGCAAAATGTGCAGGATTGGTTGGCAATGTTAAAGATTGCATTAACCTGCGGTCTGCAGGGAAATAACCCTTGAGATTATTGGCTTTATGAGGCAGACTCGTGAAAGTTTTAAGAATCTTTTTGGAGTATTAAAACAACTCACTGAAGGGTTCAACGCGGTAAGTGAACAGTTTATAAGTAAAAAACTGCTAAACGAGTCATAGTGCTTTACATTCAGCTGTTCCTAATGGTACTGCGTGCTCTGAAGTAGTCCCTTTATTAGAAGGTCGGACTATAAATGTTCAATGTGTTCAAGGTGTTTGTAGTGGTAAAAAGAAAATTTCTGTTGTTTCCCATATGAAACAATTTTTTGTTTCTCGATTTACCCCCAAAACCACTTTCTGATGATGTTATGGAGTTTGTACAAAAAAATATCTATCTCCAAACAATACAGTTGAACAATTTAAATTTTCATACGCTTGCAAGATATACTCTTTCAATATCTGTTCCTCCAGAAGCTTTTAAAGTTCTAAATAATAAAAGTTTTTGGACTGATGATGAACTAATAATAAAAGAATTCGATACTAAAAGTAAAAGAAATAACAATCGGCCTTTAGAGACTGTTCCAAAAAACTGAAAACTTCTATATTTCTAGCCATTCAAAATGTTACTTAATATGAAGTTACCTAGGCTGTTCGCTGACTCCCCTGCCTTTAATAAACATATTTTAGTCTTTTAGTCTTCACAGAAACTTGGCTGAAACCGGAGATTTTCAAGGTACCTAGGCTGTAATTGCATGGATATGGAAAGTGCCACCTAATTATTCTATAGCGTTTTAGTTACATTTTTAATGAATGCGTCGCTGACAGTCTTCCTCCAAGTCTTAAAAACTCAAAAGCAAACACTTATAAAGAGTACAAATGGACGGGCAAGCCATCTGATTTTTCGAAATATGTGGTCGGATTTCTATGTATGTATTTGAACCGTTGTAAAACGGAATTTTCAATTAATCCGAAAAAATGTTATATCCTTGTAAATGTCAAGCGAAAAACTCCGCCGTGAATTCACGAGTACGATTAAACTCAACTGAGGCGTCTACTGACTTTGAAATTGCTGATTTATTTGCCAAGTTCTTCCAAACTACTTATAGTGCGGATTCTTGTCTAAATTCAGTTTACCCTTACAATTTAAAGAGGTCAAATTCTTTTCCCCGGTAATAACAGAACACGTCACCAACATACTATCCAGGGCCAGACGGGCTTCCTGGGTGCGTGATTAAGTTTTGTGCCTAAACGCTATGTTAACCGATTCTTTAATTATTTTAATTGTCTTCCTCAACATCAGTTTTTTCAACTATCTGGAAAGATTCTTTTATTATTCCACTCAAAAAAAAAGGGAGAATGTTCAAAATTATAGAGGTATTTCTAAATTTTCTGCAATACTAAAGCATTTGAGTGCATTATTATTTCTAATTTGCAACATTTGTGTTCCTCACTTAAGTCCCCTTATTAAGCGAAGGTCTAATACCATGGACCTACTTGAATTGACAACTATTATAGTTAAGGGATTTAATAATAAAATGCAGACTGATGTTATATATACAGATTTTAGTAAGGTTTTTGATTCTGTTCTCTTCTTTTATTTAAATTAGATCAGCTCGGGTTTTTGAATAATCCTTTATCTTGGATTTCAAGGTTTTTGAAAGGAAGAACTCAGAGGTTTATTTTTAAGTTTCCAGTTTCCAATATAATTAACGTAACATCTGGAGGGCCTCAGTGTATTCATTTGGGCCCATTGCTATTTACTTTTATTCATCAATGATCCTTCTGGCATAACACTTTCCCGAGTATTAATGTATGCTAATGATGTTAAACTTTGTTTTTCAGTTTTTCAGTCTGATATTGATTGTTTTCAAAGATGGCCTTAAATGTCACGTAGTGACTTTTTATAGGTGTACGCCTTCATTTAGAAGCTATTCTCTTCATAATATACCACTGGACCAAATATATTCGGTCAACGAATTAGGAGCTCTTCTTGATCTAAAGTCTACTGTGAACAAGGCTATGAGTGTTCATGGACTTATTAGGCGATGATCAAAAGAATTTGACGATCCTTATACAACTAAATTATTATTTACTTCCCTTGTCCGGCCTGGTTTCACGGTTTGGATTACTTACATGCTTAAAAGCATGTCTGGTCTACTTCCTGCTATGACCTTAAGAGCTTCAGTCGGGATATTATCCGGTCCTGGTGCTTTCATATATTTGATGCTAAGTAACTCAAAGGGTTCCTTCGTCCGCAGCGGTCTGTTTGCTGGTCTTATCGGGTGAGCGGGGAATAGAGTTTTAACAATACTATCCATATGCCCTTCTTCTATGTCTGGCTGCGTGCCCCTTAGCCTGAGTTTTTTCATAACGAGTTTGTACCCCAAGCCCCACGGATCATCGTTAACGTCGTTACAAAGTGACTTCCATTTATCACGTTTGCTGGATCGAATGGCGATGTTTAGGTTCTTCTTTGCTATTTTGTACTCCTCCTCCTGAGTCGCAAAGTTTCCTCTCCTTCTTGCTCGAGTAAGATGACGTCTGCAGCGAAGACTCGTTTCTCTCAAGACATTGAAGACATACTTCTGCCCCTCGCCTGCGGGATTCCCCGCTTTTGGCATATCGGCGTCACAGGCTTTTTGTAGCGGACATGGTACCGGACATGGACCACGCCCTCCACGCTTCCTGTCTCATGAGCTTCTATGTGTCTTCTGTCAAGTTCCCGAATTAGTATGGTCTTGTTCATACGCTTGACATTCCATCTGCAGTTATTTTTAACTAGATGTTTCCTTTCATGAGAACTGTTTTCTCCGACGATGTACGAGATATATTCGTAGTCACTTAAATGACTTAAGTCTAAAACTTAAGAGTCCGATATCTTGTGGGCAAAATTCTCTGATACCAGCGTTATATCTGGAATTGTACCTTCGTGGCCTATCCGCTGAAATGTCGGCGATGTACCTACAATTGCCACTACCAGTCCGGCTCCCGCTGACATATTAAGAATTTTTCGGCCTCTGCTGTTGGTCGAAGACATTCTCTGTGCCTTTGAGTTTTCCCTGGAGCTACCGAACTATATTTTTAATATCATCGATTTTAATCCCAAAAATTTCTATGCTATTATTGGGAGCCAGCAGCTAACAATAGTAAACTCCTTCAGATCCGCATTATGTTTAAGTACATAGGTGTAGGTTAGTTTGTAGAATTTTCATACTCGGGTCTTGCGGGCACTAACTGCGCAGTTACTTGTCCCAGGTAAATGATTCAGATCCGTGAGACGGACAAGCAGCATTTCGGCGTCCTTGTGCAGTTTTTCATTTTGTGGCCGGATTCTCCACACCTGATGCACAGGTCACTCCTGTCTGATCTAGTGCAGTCCCTTTGGAGATGGCCTTCCCCAAAGCATCTAAAACAGCGTGTGACTTCGAGCATCGAGTCCACCCTATTCTGATTGGTGCCTCCTTTAGTATTTCAGCTGCCACTTCTGTTGGCAATTTGACGAATGCGCGTTTTTGCTCAGAGCGATTTACGTCGGTCAGTCTCACCTGGAATTCTTGATTTTGCTCGCCTGTTATTGCCCTGGTTGCAGCAGCGACTTCCTCTCCACTTGTAAGGCTGTCTAGATCTCGTGTCTCCAGCTTGCACTTTGGTCTCATGGTTCTCACTGTAGCACAGTCTTTAAGAGAATAACAGAGTTTATCCGTCTTGATTCCTGCTCTAAGGTCAAGAAGCATATCCCCTGACTTGGTTTTCCTGATCGAGCAAATGCAATGTCGTTCTCGTCAGGTTTCATATTTTTTCTGAACTCCCTCAGTACCTCGGCGTAGCTTTTGCCTTCTGCGGGCTTGACCAACACTGCTTCAGGCCTGGATCGTATTCGCTCCTTGAGCTTGCTTCGAGTGTCACCCAGCTTTTCCTGTAATTCCCGACGCTATCCAGGAGATCGCTCAATTCAAAGACTCCGGCTGATGTTTCGCTGTCTTAACATGGCATGTTAATCTTTCGCAGCACATAATAACAATAATAATAATAATAATAATATAATAATAATAATAATAATAATAATAATAATAATAATAATAATAATAATAATAATAATAATAATAATAATAATAATAATAATAATAATAATAATAATAATAATAATAATAATAATAATAATAATAATAATAATAATATAATAATAATAATAATAATAATAATAATAATAATAATAATAATAATAATAATAATAATATAATAATAATAATAATATAATAATAATAATAATCTTCACCATCATAATAATAACACTGATTTGGAGGATCTTTCGCTCTACACTGTCAAAAAATACTAACGCCTTTTTCGCGTTAAAATATGCCAATTTAATTAAGTGGCTTTTGTATTTTAAACTTTGACTGAATCTGCAGCTGGGATACTGCCACTTGTAAAATCTTTGATGTTTCTTATTTATTGCCAAGTAAAAGCGAGCCGAAAAATGAAATGATTGAAGAATTCAACAGGACCGATAATAAATTACTAGCCAGGTTCCGATATTTTCCGATAGGCGAATTTATGTCTACAACTTTCCTCAATCATTGGAATTGCCGACAAAACGGACTGAAAGACGGAGTCTAATCGGTTGTTTTTTGAAATCTTTTTTAAATCACCGGGCTGACTAATTTTTCTCTTGTAAATGTAAAATAGTATCTAGAATATAAAATATAAATACTCTTGAACAAATTTGTAATGTAGGGAGTAATTGTTGAATGAAAGAGCCCCAGTTTTGGTTGGATTTGCCCGTATGGACAGGCAACTGTGAATGATTCTTTATTCAATTAGATATAAGTCTTAGACCCAAGTGCACAAGAGTTTCTCTCAGCTGTCGCTAAGGAGTTCTTGCTGACACGACGTTACTGAGCCTTCTACTCGCAGAGCATGGCTGAGGAGACACTTGTGTGAATCCGTGTGTATATATATGTCGGTACGATTTCATTTGCTTCTTATTTGTAGTTGTGAAAGGCGCAACAGAGAGAGAGAGAGAAATAAGAATATGCAGTACAGGCGATCCCACGCTGAAACAATGTAAACAAACCGCATCCAGAACAGGCGATGCCGCTCTTGAATAACATTTACAATTCTTGCAATCACTAATACTGGTATGGCATTACATTGTTCGCCTTATTCATTGACGGATTCATTGAAGCTCAGAGACAGAGACAACTATACTGGCTGCGATATTTTTGGTTATAAGTTCACGGTCACACTGCCTTTTATACGTTAAATTATTGTTTTGTTTATTATATTTTATATATTTTTATTTACGTTGTTACCTTTAAATGGTAAAAAATATTTCGTACACTTAGTCCTCGTCCAATGAATGAGCCAAATTGTACTTTTTAAATACAATTTTGCTTATTGATGTATCGACCCCGGTGGTATTTTATCAAATGGTATTGCTGGCACTGACGTAAAAGCGAACAGTAAAAAAAATAGCATTGAATTAGGCCAACAATGAAGTGTCATAAGCCCAAGAGTGCCACTCACTGAGTGGCAATCTTACTCTCAAATTATTGTCAATTTCAATATCGCTTACAAACATATGTACAATCAATATGCCAAGCGGCGATCTCGCTCCCAAACTAATGTGAGCAAAGGGCAGCACAAGTAAGATTTTGGTCACAAGAATTTAGTCTTAAGGTGAGATAAATCTAATAAAGACTTAAATCTAATTCTTCGTTTATTTATTCTCTTTAGCGTTGTCCTTAGTCAATTGACTGGGCATTAGCTCGACTCAATTAATAAAGAATAAGTTTTAAGAAAATTAGTTAACAAACACTAAAACTGTAATAAGTGAAATCAATAAAATAAAAATAAAGCCAACTTCACAATGACAATGGCACAACCAATTATCGCCGCACCCGAAATCGTGGCGCAAAGCGACAACCACCTTGCTGAAGCTCGTCGTCAGCTAAATGACATCATGCCATTTAAGGGTAATCCTGAAACCCTCTTCACCTTCAGCAACAGAGTGGACTATGTAATTTTACTCTACCAAACTAATTATGTGCGACAGCAGAGGGCTTTACTTGGAACCATCGAAAGAAACTTGGACGGACACGTAACACGAACATTGGGCCTTCCATACATTGAAGATTGGCCTACCCTTAAATCGAGACTAGTTGCAGAATTTAAACCCCAAACACCGAACAACAAACTACTGGAGAACTTCAGGGAGACAATATAAATCTGAGAGCATTCTGCGAAGAAGCAGAAAGACGACGTCAAGTACTGATTTCGAAATTGCATCTGGAAGGTAACCAGCCAGTTTTTCTTATTTATATTTAGGCGATTAAAGATTCCATTAAAATATTGATTAGAAAATTACCAATACAGCTATTCACTATTTTGGTTCATCATGATATTACAGACTTAAGATCGTTAATTACTATTGCACAAAATAAGGGAATATCCTAATCAGAATTCTAAATCACACAAAATATCGACCAAGTTACCCGTAATAATCTCAACCATTCCAACCTAATTTTAATCAATACACGCAATCATTTAGACCCACCTACACACTTCAGATGACTAACAACCAAGCTATGTGGCACGCACCAATTCATTTCGGACACAATCATTTACTCACAAAAATCCTTTCCCACAAGATTCCAATAAAATTCAAAATCCTCAAACAGCATATTTTAAAGGAAATACATACCCTCTACAACAACAACACTCTACATCTAAAAATACTAACTTCCTGGTTACCAAACGACTAAGACCTTCGGACAGTGAGCAAACCCAAATGTCTATTAACGAATTGAGATTTCAAGACGCGCACGAATACGAAGAATTGCAACCTAATTATTATGACCAACAGTTTTATGACCCCAATCAAATACATGGGTTGATTAACGAAGGGCAAAAACAGGGACAATCCATCCAAAACACAAATGAACAAAATCAAAATAGCTCAGAACCAAACAAAAGATTATGGTTAACAGCCCGGAAAACACCAGTGCATATAAATAGCATAAAAAAGTTGCACACACAAATGCTCTTTAGACACAGTATCCACAATAATATGATCAATATAAATATATTTCGTCTTTCTATTTAAAATACTAAATGTGAAGCTTTAACATTAAATGGTCCTGTTACGTTGAACAACTAGATTATGTTTCCCAACAATTGTATTTTTTAAAAAATTATCTATCCCATGTGCACAGTTTTTTTAATAATTACGTTATACTGATTGGAAAAAAATTGTTGAAAAATGCACAATCAATTATAAATTACAAAAATATACAAATTAATTACTTAAAAATCAGAAAAAAACCTAAAGTTGAATATCAAAATGGCACCAGAACCAATTAAAAAATTATCTCAGGAATCAATAAAAAAGGGATTTTCGATTGTTTCGATCAGATCAAATGAATCAGACGGAAACTTTAGGGTTTAAAGATTTATTAAATAAATTAAAAAATATTCAATATGAAGAGAGACAATTTAGCATTTACAAATACCATTAAATGCAACGCATAAGTCCCCAATTTATTCAAAGCAGTCATACTTGCTTAAGCGCACCAAATTGAAGTCGAAATGTCTAATCAGGGATTAATTAGTGAAAGCAATTCACCATACAATAGTCCTACCTGGTAAAATTAAGTATTGTACTCGGGTCTTGCGGGCACTAACTGCGCAGTTACTTGTCCCAGGTAAATGATTCAGATCCGTGAGACGGACAAGCAGCATTTCGGCGTCCTTGTGCAGTTTTTCATTTTGTGGCCGGATTCTCCACACCTGATGCACAGGTCACTCCTGTCTGATCTAGTGCAGTCCCTTTGGAGATGGCCTTCCCCAAAGCATCTAAAACAGCGTGTGACTTCGAGCATCGAGTCCACCCTATTCTGATTGGTGCCTCCTTTAGTATTTCAGCTGCCACTTCTGTTGGCAATTTGACGAATGCGCGTTTTTGCTCAGAGCGATTTACGTCGGTCAGTCTCACCTGGAATTCTTGATTTTGCTCGCCTGTTATTGCCCTGGTTGCAGCAGCGACTTCCTCTCCACTTGTAAGGCTGTCTAGATCTCGTGTCTCCAGCTTGCACTTTGGTCTCATGGTTCTCACTGTAGCACTGTCTTTAAGAGAATAACAGAGTTTATCCGTCTTGATTCCTGCTCTAAGGTCAAGAAGCATATCCCCTGACTTGGTTTTCCTGACCGAGCAAATGCAATGTCGTTCTCGTCAGGTTTCATATTTTTTCTGAACTCCCTCAGTACCTCGGCGTAGCTTTTGCCTTCTGCGGGCTTGACCAACACTGCTTCAGGCCTGGATCGTATTCGCTCCTTGAGCTTGCTTCGAGTGTCACCCAGCTTTTCCTGTAATTCCCGACGCTATCCAGGAGGTCGCTCAATTCAAAGACTCCGGCTGATTTTTCGCTGTCTTAACATGGCATGTTAATCTTTCGCAGCACATAATAACAATAATAATAATAATATATAAGATAATAATAATATATAAATAATAAATAAGAATAATAATAATAATATAATAATAATATAATAATAAGAATAATAATAATAATAATATATAATACATAAGAATAATATAATATAATAATAATAATAATAAATATAATAATAATAATAATAATATAATAATAATAATATAATAATAATAATAATAATAATAATATATATAATAATCATAATAATAATAATAATATAATCTTCACCATCATAATAATAACACTGATTTGGAGGATCTTTCGCTCTACACTGTCAAAAAATACTAACGCCTTTTTCGCGTTAAAATATGCCAATTTAATTAAGTGGCTTTTGTATTTTAAACTTTGACTGAATCTCAGCTGGGATACTGCCACTTGTAAAATCTTTGATGTTGCTTATTATTGCCAGTAAAAGCGAGCCGAAAAATGAAATGATTGAAGAATTCAACAGGACCGATAATAAATTACTAGCCAGGTTCCGATATTTTCCGATAGGCGAATTTATGTCTACAACTTTCCTCAATCATTGGAATTGCCGACAAAACGGACTGAAAGACGGAGTCTAATCGGTTGTTTTTTGAAATCTTTTTTAAATCACCGGGCTGACTAATTTTTCTCTTGTAAATGTAAAATAGTATCTAGAATATAAAATATAAATACTCTTGAACAAATTTGTAATGTAGGGAGTAATTGTTGAATGAAAGAGCCCCAGTTTTGGTTGGATTTGCCCGTATGGACAGGCAACTGTGAATGATTCTTTATTCAATTAGATATAAGTCTTAGACCCAAGTGCACAAGAGTTTCTCTCAGCTGTCGCTAAGGAGTTCTTGCTGACACGACGTTACTGAGCCTTCTACTCGCAGAGCATGGCTGAGGAGACACTTGTGTGAATCCGTGTGTATATATATGTCGGTACGATTTCATTTGCTTCTTATTTTTAGTTGTGAAATTCGCAACAGAGAGAGAGAGAGAAATAAGAATATGCAGTACAGGCGATCCCACGCTGAAACAATGTAAACAAACCGCATCCAGAACAGGCGATGCCGCTCTTGAATAACATTTACAATTCTTGCAATCACTAATACTGGTATGGCATTACATTGTTCGCCTTATTCATTGACGGATTCATTGAAGCTCAGAGACAGAGACAACTATACTGGCTGCGATATTTTTGGTTATAAGTTCACGGTCACACTGCCTTTTATACGTTAAATTATTGTTTTGTTTATTATATTTTATATATTTTTATTTACGTTGTTACCTTTAAATGGTAAAAAATATTTCGTACACTTAGTCCTCGTCCAATGAATGAGCCAAATTGTACTTTTTAAATACAATTTTGCTTATTGATGTATCGACCCCGGTGGTATTTTATCAAATGGTATTGCTGGCACTGACGTAAAAGCGAACAGTAAAAAAAATAGCATTGAATTAGGCCAACAATGAAGTGTCATAAGCCCAAGAGTGCCACTCACTGAGTGGCAATCTTACTCTCAAATTATTGTCAATTTCAATATCGCTTACAAACATATGTACAATCAATATGCCAAGCGGCGATCTCGCTCCCAAACTAATGTGAGCAAAGGGCAGCACAAGTAAGATTTTGGTCACAAGAATTTAGTCTTAAGGTGAGATAAATCTAATAAAGACTTAAATCTAATTCTTCGTTTATTTATTCTCTTTAGCGTTGTCCTTAGTCAATTGACTGGGCATTAGCTCGACTCAATTAATAAAGAATAAGTTTTAAGAAAATTAAGTTAAACAAACACTAAAACTGTAATAAGTGAAATCAATAAAATAAAAATAAAGCCAACTTCACAATGACAATGGCACAACCAATTATCGCCGCACCCGAAATCGTGGCGCAAAGCGACAACCACCTTGCATGAAGCTCGTCGTCAGCTAAATGACATCATGCCATTTAAGGGTAATCCTGAAACCCTCTTCACCTTCAGCAACAGAGTGGACTATGTAATTTTACTCTACCAAACTAATTATGTGCGACAGCAGAGGGCTTTACTTGGAACCATCGAAAGAAACTTGGACGGACACGTAACACGAACATTGGGCCTTCCATACATTGAAGATTGGCCTACCCTTAAATCGAGACTAGTTGCAGAATTTAAACCCCAAACACCGAACAACAAACTACTGGAGAACTTCAGGGAGACAATATAAATCTGAGAGCATTCTGCGAGGAAGCAGAAAGACGACGTCAAGTACTGATTTCGAAATTGCATCTGGAAGGTAACCAGCCAGTTTTTCTTATTTATATTTAGGCGATTAAAGATTCCATTAAAATATTGATTAGAAAATTACCAATACAGCTATTCACTATTTTGGTTCATCATGATATTACAGACTTAAGATCGTTAATTACTATTGCACAAAATAAGGGAATATCCTAATCAGAATTCTAAATCACACAAAATATCGACCAAGTTACCCGTAATAATCTCAACCATTCCAACCTAATTTTAATCAATACACGCAATCATTTAGACCCACCTACACACTTCAGATGACTAACAACCAAGCTATGTGGCACGCACCAATTCATTTCGGACACAATCATTTACTCACAAAAATCCTTTCCCACAAGATTCCAATAAAATTCAAAATCCTCAAACAGCATATTTTAAAGGAAATACATACCCTCTACAACAACAACACTCTACATCTAAAAATACTAACTTCCTGGTTACCAAACGACTAAGACCTTCGGACAGTGAGCAAACCCAAATGTCTATTAACGAATTGAGATTTCAAGACGCGCACGAATACGAAGAATTGCAACCTAATTATTATGACCAACAGTTTTATGACCCCAATCAAATACATGGGTTGATTAACGAAGGGCAAAAACAGGGACAATCCATCCAAAACACAAATGAACAAAATCAAAATAGCTCAGAACCAAACAAAAGATTATGGTTAACAGCCCCGGAAAACACCAGTGCATATAAATAGCATAAAAAAGTTGCACACACAAATGCTCTTTAGACACAGTATCCACAATAATATGATCAATATAAATATATTTCGTCTTTCTATTTAAAATACTAAATGTGAAGCTTTAACATTAAATGGTCCTGTTACGTTGAACAACTAGATTATGTTTCCCAACAATTGTATTTTTTAAAAAATTATCTATCCCATGTGCACAGTTTTTTTAATAATTACGTTATACTGATTGGAAAAAAATTGTTGAAAAATGCACAATCAATTATAAATTACAAAAATATACAAATTAATTACTTAAAAATCAGAAAAAAACCTAAAGTTGAATATCAAAATGGCACCAGAACCAATTAAAAAATTATCTCAGGAATCAATAAAAAAGGGATTTTCGATTGTTTCGATCAGATCAAATGAATCAGACGGAAACTTTAGGGTTTAAAGATTTATTAAATAAATTAAAAAATATTCAATATGAAGAGAGACAATTTAGCATTTACAAATACCATTAAATGCAACGCATAAGTCCCCAATTTATTCAAAGCAGTCATACTTGCTTAAGCGCACCAAATTGAAGTCGAAATGTCTAATCAGGGATTAATTAGTGAAAGCAATTCACCATACAATAGTCCTACCTGGTAAAATTAAGTATTGTAATGCCCTGTTTGGGAGGCGGTATAACATACCATAAATTTATTTCCTCTATAGACCGGTTTTCACCAATAATGACACAGAGAAAGAACGCTAAAAGGTATGCTTTTATTTACTTTGGTTAGATAAAACTAAAGTATAATTAATAAACTTGCTTCGTCGTGTAAGCGCTGCGGACGGGCCGAGTTGTGTACTGCCTGCGACGTTGGTTCGGCGCTGCCTGGTTGTACCGGCGCTACGGAAAAGCCGAGTAGTTTTCTGCTTGCTTGTGTCGGCGCTGCCTACTGCTTGCTTCGTCGTGTCTCTTCGGTCGAGTACGGTGGGTATGCAGTGTTCTGGGTCGTTGGTAAGAACGATCTATTGGGATTTTCGGTGGGATTCGGATGTATCGGGCATCGTTAGTTTCGACCTGCCATTTACTTCATACGATTTCAAAGCCGGGAGCCGGAAGCGTGACTTCTGGGAGGAACTCATTGAGCTAGACCCGTATTCCGAAACTACGCTGGACTAAATGAATGGCTGCATACTCTTACGGATCCACCACCACCGGATTTCTCCTTGTTGATATTTCCTTGTTTCGCCGGGACTCAAGTGGCTGGGCCTCTGCTGATATAGGCGTCGTTTAGTGTGACCAGGGCGATTGATAGTGATAATCCCGCTTCGATAACTTGTTATCGGGTCACGGTTCTGGCGATGACTATCGACTATCGATATCTCTGCCACATAAGTGTGACCAGAAGCCGTTCGCTTTGGGTGTGCGTTTGAATATTTGTGCGGGCGTAGTCTTTCGAAATAAAAGCCCCTTGTTTTGGAATGTTCTATATGTGGCTTTATTTCTTGTTTTTGTTTTATATTGTTTTGCAGTGGGCTCGTCTTTTTATGTTTCGTTGTCCTTCTTCGTTGCCATGTGTCTGCCGTGTCGTCGTCGGGGTGTTTAGTGATATGCGTTCTCGGATTGGTGACTGTCTCGCGACTGGTGCTGCTCTGGTCGGCCTCGCGGACCGGTACTTCAGTAGCGAGTTTTTAAGTTTGTTGTCCATGCTGTAACGGATGACCTGGTGCTTAGTGTGAAGTCTGATTCAATACGGGGTGGTCAGTTTTATGCTACTTCGTTCTCTACTACCGGTTTCAGTTCAATAATGTATGCTTTGTGTGTCTTTTCTGTCACCATGTGTTTGATCGTTGTTATCACTGTAGACACGAAGCCTGTCAATTTAAATAGACCCTCGTATTTTGGTGCTAGCTTGCCTGCGAACCCAATAACTTCTTTCCCATACGAAGTCTTCACTTGGGCCTCCAGTCCCTTTTCCGTAGGTTATACGCCCTGGCGTAACCTACCCTGTTCTTTTCCAGAGAATTGGTTGATTGTCCCGTTTGCTTTCTCTGCAGGGCTATCCTGCGGAGTGTATGGCTGTCAGCTGGTGGATAATTCCCCATTTCTGGAGTTGTGTCTTAAACTTGTTGCTCATCAACTGTATCCCGTTTTCCGAGACGAGTTTTTTAGGATTTGCTTTGGTAGTACATTTATCACGATTTCCGTCGTTGTTTTCCTGACCCATTTCGTCGAACACAAAAAGTAGCATGTTGTAGCAGTACCAGTAGCATGTTGTGGGCCAACGAAGTCTATGCTGAGGGTTTCCTAGGCTGCTTTTGCTATTTGTGTCAGCATTTTCCCCGACGCCTGCTGTTATGAGGTCTTGTGATGTTGGCATGTTTCGCAGCGTCGTACGTAAATCTGTTGAGCCCTGTGCATCCCCTGCGAGTAGTATGACGCCATTATTCGGTGCTCAGTTTTCCCGATCCCTAGTTGTCCTGCGTTTGCTTCGCTGTGGTTTTCAATCAGAACACGATACCGTTGGTTCTTTGCAACGCAAAATTTCCAGGGTTGCGTTTCCTGGTCTACGGCCCATGACGGAAGAAATGGTATTCTTTCAAGTACATCTTTATTTTCTGGATGCCATAATGGATTGCCAGTCATTCCTTTTCGGTGGCCGAGTATTTTTGCTCAGGTTTTGTTAGTTTTCGACTGGCGTACGAGATAACGTGTCGCCGTTTTCTTCCTCATGAGTTAGGACAGGGCAAACGTCAGGGCACGTTTGGACTGATTCTTCTGTTAGAGCTTTCTTCAAGTTTTTGGTTGCCTCTTCTGTCTCCTCGTTCAATTTAAACCTCGTACCCTTCCTAACCAGGCTGTACAGCGGTTGCGTCTGTTCAGTGAAGTTAAAAACGAACCTTCTATACCATGAGGAAGCTGTGTACCTGCTTCGTTGTCTGTGGACTTGGCATGTTTAGGATCCCGGCTATCTTTTCCGGATCGGTGTGTATGCCTCTTACGCTGACTAAATGGTATCTTAGCTCTATTTTGAAGAAGTGGTATTTCTTTATATTGATCTTTATGTTTGCCTTGCGAAATCGTCTCATCACTTCTTGCAGTTTCCGATGACCACTATGTAATCCAGCTATGCGATTGCGGATGGTTCCATCTCTGGTCCGTCGACTGAGTCCAGGGCTCTTTGGAAAGTATCTGGGGCTGTATGTTATCCGAAAGGAATTATTTTCCATTAAAACAGTCCGCGTTCTGGTACGGTAAAAACGGGTACTGTTTACTACTTTCTTCCATCGGGATATGCCAGTAGCCCCTTTTCCGAAATAGTGTGCTAATATATTTTGCCTCACGTAGTTGGTTGAGTATGTGATCTATTCGAGGTACTGGGTATGCATCTCGTTCTTTTGTGGCTGGCAATTCCAGTGCTTCTGTGACTGTCCGGTTGGTTCCGTCTGCTAGTCTAATGGCTTTGGCTACTTGCTTTCTTTTCACGTGTCTGGTTATTCTGCTGGCTTATTCTTTGTAGATGAAACTTCGTGTGGCTCCAGTGTCACTGGCATCGCGAACTCCTGTGTCGCCTATATTGACTTGTGCGAGCTAGCGTCGACCATTGAATGTTGGCTGATTTTTGCACCCCCGTGCCATGTGTCCCACTGTCCTGCACCTTCAGCAGCATTTATTCATGTTTTACGTGCTTGTAATTCCCCTATTTAGTGCTTGTGGGGGCTCTTGCGGTCTGCTCTAGTTTCTTAGTGGTCTCCAGTAAATTCCGGGTGGTTGTTGGTGCCCCCAGTGAGTTTCCGGCATTTGTTGTGTTCTCTGCTGTGTTGTGTGTTCATGTGATTGGACGGCTTTGAATTCCTTCGCTAATCGGAGGTATTCTGCTTCTACACGTTTATCATACCGTTTGAACTCTACTCGACTAATTCGGTAAACACACTCCAATTTTTTTCTTTTCTAATCTCGTGTATATTCCTTCGATGGCTCATCCTCACCCTGATGCCTACGTGTTATGCTTTCCTTTGTTTTTTCCTCATGGTCCGCTGGTCCAGGAATTTTTTTCTAAAGGTGCTCCATGATGGCATTTGGGTTGGGTTGGTGTGCCACTAGTCCAAGGCGCAGCCTCTGAGTAGTATCACCATGGCTCCTGCTGCGTGATCAAGTTCTATCCCGTAAGCCTCTGCTTATTCCACAGTTGAGCTCATAGACTCTGCCGGGTCGCCAGTGCCGTCGTATTCTTCTCCTCAACTTCGTATCACTCCTTTGGTGGCCACTGTATTCCCGTCGATCCTTGTGGGTCTGTGTATTGGTTCTCCTCGTGAGTTGTGTTCGGTACTTGCAGGTATTTTTGGATTTTCTCCTCGATGTGTTGCTCTGTGTCGGATGTCCCGATTGTGCCTTTCGGTTGATATCCTATTCCTTTAGGTGTTGGTGATGCGCTTCTTGCGTGCTTCTGTGACAGCACCAGAATGCGTTTGATG
Organism: Drosophila gunungcola; assembly: GCF_025200985.1. Taxonomy (NCBI): domain Eukaryota; kingdom Metazoa; phylum Arthropoda; class Insecta; order Diptera; family Drosophilidae; genus Drosophila; species Drosophila gunungcola. Next base: position 117,154 of record NW_026453254.1, read on the forward strand.
GTTACCTTGCTGTGGTTACCGTTCTTTATAATCTCCGACATTTGCCTCCGCATGTACACGTGATTCTGGCTTGCCTTTGAATTCTATCAAATGGGATTCCAGTTGTGCTTTATTGGTGTTACTAATCCAGCCTCGATTTAACTTGTCTGCAATTGTGTTTTTTTTTTGTGTTGTTTTGAGGAAAGGGGTAAACGATCTTTGGTGTTTCTATTCGAGGAAACTGTCTTTTTGTTTCAATTTGCGTGTTCACCACTGTAAAGACCCTATTTTGGGAGGCAGTATAGGCCGCGGAGGCCAGGGCTCGAGACAGAAATTTGTTTCCTCTATGGATCTTTTTACCTCCCTTTCATCAATAATGACACAGAGAAAGAACCCTATAAAGTATGCTTATATTTACTACGGCTGGATAAAACTAATTACCGATAAGGTAATTTCAATGATTGGGCGCCTCTGCGGCGTCGGCGCTGCGGAAGGGCCGAATTGCTTACTGCTTCGTCGTGAAGGCGCTGCGGAATAGCCGGGTCGTGTTCTGGTTGATTCGTCGTGTCGGCGCTACGAAAGGGTTGAGTAGTGTACTGCTTGCGACGTTATGTCGGCGCTGCCTACTGCTTGCTTCGTCGTGTCTCGTCGGTCGAGTACTTTGCATATGCAGTGTTCTGGGTCGTTGGGAGGAACGATCTATTTGGATTTTCGGGTGAGTAGGGCATCACATCACATCAATGATCATAGCCGAGTAGGGTGCGTATTCCAAAACCACACCGGGCGTTGGTTATCCTCACCTGGTCGTAGATCCGATTTGGGTCAAACCGAAACTCTTACGGATCCACTTACCCTGATTTTTCTCCTTGTTGATATTTTCTTGTGATGTGAGTCGCTGGAACGCATGTTACTGGACTGAGACTGGTCCTCTGCTTATATAGCCGCCGGTAAGTTTGACCAGCGCGATCGACAGTGATAGTCCCGCTCCGATACCTTGTTGTCGGGTCAAGGTTCTGCCGCATAAGTGTGACAAACCGTCGTTCGCTTTGGGTGCGCGTTTGAATAGTTGTGCGGACGTAGGCTTTTCAAATATTAGCCCAATGTTTTGGAATGTTTTATATTAGTCTTTATTTCTTGTTTTTTTTTTTTTTTTATATTGTTTTGACGGTGGGCAGTCACAGTATAGAGTAGTAATTAATTATAGAAAGCTCAATGAAATAACTATTCTCGACAGATATCCAATACCAAACATGGACGAACGCCTTGGTAGACTAGGAAAATGCCGATATTGAACAACTATCGATTTGGCAAAGGGAACTGCATTTTCCACCAAAAGCGGTCATTACGAAAACCTCCGAATGCCCTTTGGCCTTAGAAATGCACCCGCTACTTTTCAAAGATGCATGAATAGTTTCTATTTTACTATTTGGATGATATTATAATTTTGTCCTCATCCCTTACCGAACATTTATTTACATTACAACTTGCAGAAGACAACTTAAAATTGCAGTTACACAAATGTGAATTCTTAAAAAAGATGTTAGCTTTCTTGGTCACATCTTTACCCCTAATGGCATAAAACAAAACCCCCTTAAAGTTAAAGACATAGTTTCATATCCAATTCCAACAAAAGTAATATATATAAGAGCTTTCCTTGGATTAACTGGTTCTTTTCGTAATTACCCAAACTACGCAGACATAGCAAAACCAATGACCAAATGTTTAAAAATGAGTAAAGATAGATAAACAAAATATCCAATGGATTTCCAGTCATTCCTTTTCGCTGGCCGAGTATTTTTTCTCTGTCTTTTTTTCGTTTTCTTCGTCATGAGTTATGCCTGCTTCTAATCTGCAGTTACTGGCGTCCGTCTGGAGTACAAAGGTCTTTTCAAAGTCAGGGCAGGTTTGGACTGATGCTTCTGTTAGAGCTTTCTTCGTACCCTTCTTAACCAGGTTGTACAGCGGTTGCCCCAGTTCCGTTAAGTTAGAAACGAACCTTCTGTACCATGAGGCTGCCCCCAGGAAGCTGTGTACCTGCCTTGTTGTCTGTGGACTTGGCATGTTGAGGATCGCGGCTACCTTTTCCGGATCGGTGTGTATGCCTCTTGCGCTGACTAAGTGGTATCTTAGCTCTTTTTTGAAGAAGTGGTAGTTCTCCGTGTTGATCCTTAAGTTTGCCTTACGAAATCGTCTCATCACTTCTTGCATTTTCTCCAGGTGTTCTCGTTTCGTACGTCCGATGACCACTATGTCATTCAGCTATGCGATTGCGAATGGTTCCATCTCTGGTCCGTCGACTGAGTCCAGGGCTTTTTGGAAAGTGGTTGGGGCTGTATGTAATCCGAAAGAATTAATTTCCATTACTTTCGTCCATCGGAATTTGCCAGTAGCCCCTTTTTGCTGGTTCTGCGACGTCGTGCCAGGAGTTCGTCCACTTGTATATCTATGATTGATTGCATTGCCTGGTAGACTAGGAAAATGCCGATATTGAACAACTATCGATTTGGCAAAGGGAACTGCATTTTCCACCAAAAGCGGTCATTACGAAAACCTCCGAATGCCCTTTGGCCTTAGAAATGCACCCGCTACTTTTCAAAGATGCATGAATAGTTTCTATTTTACTATTTGGATGATATTATAATTTTGTCCACATCCCTTACCGAACATTTATTTACATTACAACTTGCAGAAGACAACTTAAAATTGCAGTTACACAAATGTGAATTCTTAAAAAAGATGTTAGCTTTCTTGGTCACATCTTTACCCCTAATGGCATAAAACAAAACCCCCTTAAAGTTAAAGACATAGTTTCATATCCAATTCCAACAAAAGTAATATATATAAGAGCTTTCCTTGGATTAACTGGTTCTTTTCGTAATTACCCAAACTACGCAGACATAGCAAAACCAATGACCAAATGTTTAAAAATGAGTAAAGATAGATAAACAAAATATCCAATGGATTTCCAGTCATTCCTTTTCGCTGGCCGAGTATTTTTTCTCTGTCTTTTTTTCGTTTTCTTCGTCATGAGTTATGCCTGCTTCTAATCTGCAGTTACTGGCGTCCGTCTGGAGTACAAAGGTCTTTTCAAAGTCAGGGCAGGTTTGGACTGATGCTTCTGTTAGAGCTTTCTTCGTACCCTTCTTAACCAGGTTGTACAGCGGTTGCCCCAGTTCCGTTAAGTTAGAAACGAACCTTCTGTACCATGAGGCTGCCCCCAGGAAGCTGTGTACCTGCCTTGTTGTCTGTGGACTTGGCATGTTGAGGATCGCGGCTACCTTTTCCGGATCGGTGTGTATGCCTCTTGCGCTGACTAAGTGGTATCTTAGCTCTTTTTTGAAGAAGTGGTAGTTCTCCGTGTTGATCCTTAAGTTTGCCTTACGAAATCGTCTCATCACTTCTTGCATTTTCTCCAGGTGTTCTCGTTTCGTACGTCCGATGACCACTATGTCATTCAGCTATGCGATTGCGAATGGTTCCATCTCTGGTCCGTCGACTGAGTCCAGGGCTTTTTGGAAAGTGGTTGGGGCTGTATGTAATCCGAAAGAATTAATTTCCATTACTTTCGTCCATCGGAATTTGCCAGTAGCCCCTTTTTGCTGGTTCTGCGACGTCGTGCCAGGAGTTCGTCCACTTGTATATCTATGATTGATTGCATTGCCTGGTTTCGAGGGTGATACATATGTTTGATTGGGCGGTCATGCTTCATAAAGATTTTGTGGCTGGCAATCTCTGTTGAATGGCCTGTTGCTAGTGATCCGATGCCGTGTCTCTTGTGCTTTTTAATCTACGTTGGTTTCTCTTGCTGTGATGCCTCTGCATTCTAGTGTGGCGTTACACTGTTATAAGAATTCTACTCCCGTTAGCAGGTCTCCGATAACCTCGTCGAGGACTAGCAGTGTAATTGTGCGTGTCTGGTTTCCGAGCTGTATTGGTACCTCCAGTGCCTCTGTGACTGTCCGGTTTGTTCCGTCTGTTCAACACTCCGTGTTGCTTCAGAGTCAATGGCATCGCGAACTCCTGTGTCGCCTATATTCACTTGTGCGAGCAAGCGTCGACCATTGAATGCTATTGCCATTGCGGGTGTGGTGTGTGCCCTGGTTAGTGCTTGCGATGGCTCTTGAGGTCTGCACTGGTTTCTTAGTGGTCTCCAGTAAACTCCGGGTGGTTGTTGGTGCCCCCAGTGAGTTTCCGGCATTTGTTGTGTTTTTGCTGTGTTGTGTGTTCATGTGATTTACGGCTTTGAATTCCTTGGCTAAACGGATGTATTCCGCTAGTGTTCGGCATTCTACACGTTTAACATATAGTTTGAACACTACTCGACTATTTTGGTAAACCCACTCCAATTTTTTTGTTTTCTGTGAGTGTAATAAATCTCATGATTTTCCGGAGATCACGTGTATATTCCTTCGATGGCTCATGCTTTCTTTTGCTTTTTCCTCATGGTTCGCTGGTCCAGGAATTCTTGCCTGAAGGTACTCCATGATGGCATTTGGGTTGGGTTGGTGTGCCACTAGTCCAAGGCGCAGCCTCTGAGTAGTATCACCATGACTCCTGCTGCGTGATCAAGTTCTATCCCGTAAGCCTCTGCTAATTCCACCGTTGAGCTCATAGACTCTGCCGGGTCGCCAGTGCCGTCGTATTCTTCTCCTCATTTTTGTACCACTCCATTGGTGGCCACTGTATTCCCGTTGATCCTTGTGGGTCTGTGTATTGGTTCTGCTCGTGAGTTGTGTTCGGTACTTGCAGGTATTTTTGGTTTTTCTCCTTGATGTGTTGCTCTGTGTCGGATGTCCCGATTGTGCCTTTCGGTTGATATCCTATTCCTTTAGGTGTTGGTGATGCGCTTCTTGCGTTCTTCTGCGACAACACCAGAATGCGTTTGATGGTTACCTTGCTGTGGTAACCGTTCTTTATAATCTCCGACATTTGCCTCCGCATGTACACGTGTTTCTGGCTTGACTTTGAATTCTATCAAATGGGATTCCAGTTGTGTTAACTCGAGTTAACTTGTCTGCAATTGTGTTTTTTTTTTTGTGTTGTTTTGAGGAAAGGGGTAAACAATCTTTGGTGTTTCTATTCGAGGTGACTGTCTTTTTGTTTCAATTTGCGTGTTCACCACTGTAAAGACCCTATTTTGGGAGGCAGTATAGGCCGCCGAGGCCAGGGCTCGAGACAGAAATTTGTTTCCTCTATGGATCGTTTTACTTCCCTTTCATCAATAATGACACAGAGCAAGAACCCTATAAAGTATGCTTATATTTACTACGGTTGGATAAAACTAATGTATTATAGGCAATTTCAATGATTGGGCGCCTCTGCGGCGTCGGCGCTGCGGAAAGGCCGAGCGGCGTACTGCTTGCTCCGTCGTGTAGGCGCTGCGGAAGGGCCGAATTGCTTACTGCTTTGTCGTGTAGGCGCTGCGGAATAGCCGTGTCGTGTTCTGGTTGATTCGTCGTGTCGAGTACTTTGCATATGCAGTGTTCTGGGTCGTCGGTGGGGTTCGGGTGAGTAGAGCATCACATCACATCAATGATCATAGCCGAGCAGGGTGCGTATTCCAAAACCACACCGGGCGTTGGTTATACTCACCTGGTCGTAGATCCGATTTGGGTCAAACCGAACTCTTACAGATCCACCACAACTACAAACACCATCTACCAGAAAACTTAGCCCTGATTTTCTCCTTGTTGATATTTCCTTGTGATGTTTACTCGTGAGTCGCTGGAACGCATGTGACTGGACTGAGACTGGGCCTCTGCTTATATGGGCGCCGTTAAGTGTGACCAGCGCGATCGACAGTGATAGTCCCGCTCCGATACCTTGTTGTCGGGTCAAGGTTCTGCCGCATAAGTGTGACAAACTGTCGTTCGCTTTGGGTGCGCGTTTGAATAGTTGTGCGGACGTAGGCTTTCCAAATATTAAACCAATGTTTTGGAATGTTTTATATTTGGCTTTATTTCTGTTTTTTTTTTTTATATTGTTGTGGCGGTGGGCAGTCACAGTATAGAGTAGTAATTAATTATAGAAAGCTCAATAAAATAACTATTCCCGACAGATATTTGGATATTGGTTTATACCAATAAACTAGGAAAATGCCAATATTGTACAATTATCGATTTGGCAAAGGGAACTGCATTTTCCACCGAATGCCATTTGGCCTTAGAAATGCACCCGCTACTTTTCAAAGATGCATGAATAATTCCTTTCTTCTTCTGTATTTAGATGATATTATAATTTTGTCTACATCCCTTACCGAACATTTATATACATTACAACTAGACTTTTCCAAACTTGCAGTCACCACCTTAAAATTGCAGCTAGACAAATGTGAATTCTTAAAAAAGAAGTTAGCTTTCTTGGTTTCATCGTAACCCCTAATGGCATAAAACAAAACCCCCTTAACGGTAAAGCCATAGTTTCATATCCAATTCCAACAAAAGTAATAAATATAAGAGCTTTCCTTGGAATAACTGGTTATTATCGTAAATGTATCCCAAACTATGCAGACATAGCAAAACCAATGACCAAATTTTTAAAAAAGGAGCAAAGATAGATACACAAAATCTTGACTACATGTGGTATGCGGTAGTGGAGTAACAAGGACAACCAAAAGTGATCTCACCTACTAGTTCATTGTGTACGCAAACGTATATTTTGGTTAAGTCTAAGCAAAACCGTCGAATGTGAATTTAACGCAATTATTAAAAACAATATCCGCGTTCTTTATTAAAAGAGGACCCTGCAATTTTTGGAGGCTCATCCGAGATCTGCCTACCACTCGATGCCTTACACATCAATTGGCAAAATTACGTGTAGTGCGCTAAATGCAGAGAGCTGTTGGAGTTTTGCAAATTGGGGCTGGAGAAGATCTGCAAATCGTTATAAGTAATTAGCCGCAAAGCGACTAAGAAGGCAGCTTTATTCATAGAAGCATAACCAATTATGTTGAGAGCGATGTAGATTTTAAAATAATTCAAAGAGCATACAGAGAAATATTTAATACCTTCTACACTTAAGTAATACGCAGCCTCTACCTATTAAACAATGTTTGTTCATACGACGAATACAAAGAAATTATATTTCAATCACATGAAAAACTTTTACATCCAGGCATACAGAAAATGACAATATTATTCAAAGAAAATCACTTGTTTCCAAATAGCCAACTATAATTCAGAATATAATAAATGAATGCAATTTGGCTAAAACAGAACACAATAACACAAAATTTCTTTTCAAAATCACACCCAAACCTGAACATTGTCGAGACAAATTTGTGGTATATACATTTTTATCTGAGGGAAAACATTACATCAGTTGCATTGATATTTTTTCTAAATTCGCTACACTTGATAAAATTAAAACGAAGGACTGGATAGAATGCAGGAACGCACTAATGGGCATTTTGAAACCCAAATTACCCAGGCAGACAGAGACGGAGCTTTCTCCAGCTTGACTCTAAAGCGATGGCTTGAAGCAGAAGGAATTGAATTACAACTCAATACGGCGAAGAATGGTGAAGCAGACGTCGAAAGGCTACATAAGACAATAAATTGAAAAATCCGAATAACCAATTCATTCGATGATGAAGAATTAAAATTAAGCAAGATCGAAACAATTCTTTACACGACACCACTGGCACCTGCCCTAAGATTCTTATACGCTTGGAATCCAATATAAGACATTCAAAATATTAAAGAAAGGAAAAAAGAAAAAAATGAATGAAGTTCGACAGGAATTTAAAATTGACACTAGATACAGAAAATGTCCAATTCAAAAGGTAAAATTAGGAAATGCCTTTAAAGCAATAAAAATGTAGAAAAAATTGGCGAAGTCCATTACAAAATTACAAATAGAAATAGGGATATTAGTTACTACAAAACGCAATTTAAGAAACAAAAGATATCTTATGCCGTTTAACTTCCACAGGAACCCTCTGCACTCCCGTGTCCAGAAACTACACATGATTTTCGACATAATGGTGCCATTTCACACCCAGTATCCTCCTAAGCGCCTTTGATATGCACGTTTGTACCCTTTTAAGAGATGAATCACAGGCTGTGTCCCAGCAAGTGGTTCCCCAATTCAACGTCGCCAGGATAATGGCCTTAAAGAGTCGCAACTTAGCCTGAAGGGTTAGACCGCTAGATGGTCGAAGAAGCCAGTCCATTCTGTCCAGTTTTGAACTAGCTGGGCCACACTCGCGGTCAATTTGTTCTTTCCAACAAGGGCGACGGAACCTCTGTACAATGATGTTGTTTTTATTATTTACCACCAAAAATTAAATATTCTTGAAAACTTTAAAATTATAATTAACTTGCGTATATGTTTTAAAATATTGAAGCTATAATGATTATCCGATTTTAACAAAATTAAAAACGTAATTTTAAACTGTCAAATTATTAATAAGTCAAAAAGAATCTTTAAGAAAAAATTACAAAATAAAAACGTTAAATTAAAAAAAAAAATTTTAATATTTTGAGTCGTCCGATTTTGATCAATTTTAAATCGTAGTTCTAAAATATTTAACCATTACTAAATGTCATAATTTTTTTCATTTATTTTTCCGATCGTTCCTATGGGAGCTATATGCTATAGTCGTCCGATCCGGCTCGTTCCGACGTATGTACTACCTGCAATAGAAAGACAACTTTTGAGAGTTTCATGCAGATAGCTTTAAAACTAAGAGACTAGTTTGCGTAAACAATTCCTGCAATCACTAAATGCCGCTCCCTGAGTAGCACTCTTACTCTAAAATTATTTTACACAATCAATATCCCAAGTGGGCGATCTCGCTCCCAAACTTATGTAAAACTAATTCTTTGTTTATTTCTTCGATGCCCCTTGACAGGGCATTAGTTCGAATCAATTAATAAAGAATAAACCTTTTACTACATATATGTTGGATGCGGTAGTGGTGCAACAAGGACAACCAGAAGTAGTCTCATGTTCTGATTCATTATCAATCCCTTTCTGTACTCGATAGTATTAAGAAGTACTCGATACCCAGGAGCAACCTAAGAAAAGAGTGCAAGCGAGCTGACACTAGACACTCGTCGCCAGAATCTCGTGGAGAACAGTTCAGAGACTCACACGTATATTTTGTTAAGTCTAACCAAAACCTTCGAATGTTCAATCAAGGCAAATATTAATATTAAATCAAAATCAGCGTTCTTTTGGAGGGTCATCCGAGATTTACCTACCATTCGACAATGCCTTAGACATCAATTGGCAAAATTACGTGAAGTGCGGTAAATGCAGAGATCGGATGGAATTTTGCAATTTGAGCTGGAGAAGATCTGCAAATCGTCATTAGCAATTGGCTGGAAAGTGACTTAAAAGGCAGGAGTGGAATCGGGCTGGAAAAGGTTAGAAAAACAGCGGATCTGGCTGGTAAACTTAGAAAGCAGCGTTACTTGAGCTGGAAAAATCAAGGAGCAGCTGATCGGGCTGGAAAAAGTTTTAAAAACAGCGGATCGGGCTGATAAACTTGGAAGAGCAGCGGTACCAGAGCTTTAAAATATAGAGGAGCGGAGGAGGATCGGACTGGAAAAAGTTTGAAAAACAGCGGATCAGTAAACAGTAGTACAAGAGCTGAGAAAAATCAAGGAGCAGTGGATCGGGCTGGTTAAAGTATTACAAGCAAAGCAACGCACACGGGCTGGAAAGCAGCTGATAGTCAACAAGAACTGGTGATCTTAGAGGAGAAGCAGTTTGTAAGCTGAGGGCTGTTGCAAGGACTTTGGCAGCAGAAGAAGACATCCAGAAGGTTCCCGTTGAGTTTGGACCACTTGATTGTATGTCTGACGCTACAGCAAACGGTGCACACATAAGAGCGTGAAAACGACGAACAAAGGCGACATACTCTATTTGAACGAGAAGCAGTACTTTTGGTGAAGTTTTAAGACACAAATAAAAAACGAGGGTGAGTCAGAGACAAAAGATAATGGTGAAGATGGTGAATCAAAGGTGTCCGCAGAAACCACTATAAGTCCGCAAAATAGCGCATGCTGGCATCAAGGCATGGGTTTTGTAAGGCAGGGAAGATCGTGGTTTACTTAGAAAGTTGTAAGGGTAGTTCGCAGTTTTCAGGGTCGAACTCCCCAGATGTAAACTAATGGATAGGAGAGTAAGAAGATTCCACAGCTACAGTTGAGTGGAAACAATTACAGGTGCTTGTGTATGCAAAACAATTGCTAAGTGGAGCAGCGAAGATGTTCGTGCGTAAGGACTGAAAAAGTTTGAAGTTGGCCTTGCTGGATGAGCTTAGGGTAAAACTGTCCTCAGCAGAAGTCCCTAGGGTTGGGAAAGTGACAGCAGCATAGAGGTGAATCCTTGCACGAATTCTCGTCTGCGCTGATGGAAAAAGAAAGCTTAATCGAATATTTCGTGGAGGGTATCCCGTACGCTAGGCCCAATAAGGCAATGTTATACCAGGCTAGGAACTTAAAGTATTTAAGCATATCAAAAGCCTCGTGGTTTATCCAAACCAGAAAAAAGTATGGCTTGCAGAGCGGAAGAAGAAAGACTGTCCGGTAAAGGAGAAATGTTTTCAATGCGATCAACCAGGACACCACGCAGCGCAGTGTAGACCAGAACGACCAGTCGAGGCAGAAAGAGCAACAAATATCGTACACGATGAAAAAGTCGTTTCAAAGTCAACGCGTGCATTTTTTTCTTCGAGCCTGGAAGTGAAATCTGTGATCTGCATGAATTCAGAATTTAATTTACTTGTTGATACGGGAGCCGAATTGTGTTTAATGCGTAGGCGTGTGTTCAGGAAACTGGGAGTAGCAGTTGGTAGTCTGATGGGTCGGCAGAGAATCTTAACTGGAATCGGTGGGGTCAGGTGCTAACGCTTGGCAGTTTTATTACAAAGGTCAAGATTGACCTTGGTCGAGTTTCATGGTATTCCTGATGGGGACATGAAGTTTGGCGCAATTTTAGGCACAACACTCTTAGACAACGTGGATATGATGGTTATCGTGTCCGGTACTATATTTTGGGCAAGAGTTCGGTGTGTGCAAAAGGATACTAAGAGAGCAGCGGTCCACAACGAGATTGTTTAAAGTTCTTGTGAGCAGCTAATTACCGAGCTTGAGAGCCTGTGCATATTATTGCGACTCATCTCAGGAGATGTTCAGCTCAAGGAACTGATCCAGGATTGTCTGGTGTCCCAGCTAGATGATGAGCGTGACAGGTTGAGAAAGGAAGCCAGGGAGAATATTCAGAGCATCCAAGCTGAGAACAAGAAAGCATTTGACTCAAAGAGATAGGTAGAAAATAAGTTTCAGATCAATGATATAGTAGCCATCAAACGCACACAATATGGTATTGGGATTAATATAAAGGGCAAGTACCAAGAGCCGGACAAAGTAGTCAAAGTTGGTAACCATGCTAGATATCAAATATCTCACGAAGGAGTTCGGGGCGGTTGTGGTGTAACAAGGATAACCAGAAGTGGTATCACATTATAATTCATTATCTATCCCTTTCTGTACTCAATAGTATTAAGAAGTACTCGATAGCCAGGTGCAACCTAAGAAAAGAGTGCAAGCGGGCTGCCACTAAACACTCGTCACCAGAATCTCGTTGAGAGAAGCTCAAGTATATTTTGTTAAGTTTAAGCTAAACCGTCGAATGTTAATTAAAGGCAATTATTAAATTTAATGTGAAAGTCAGCCTTCTTTATTAAAAGAGGACCCTGCATATATATGGAGTGGAATATGGTGATCTTATTTGTTTTGGCCACCGACGTTTTTATACGGTCATTCCAAGTAAGATTTCTGTTGAAAGTCATTTCTAGATTCGAGGCTGTGTCTACATACTCCAGTGGGGTTTCATTAATGTTTAAATTCTGCTGAGCATTTATATTTTTCGCTTTTGGAAAAAAATAACTGGGATTTTGATGGGTTCATTCCTAGGCCATTTTTATTGTCCCACTCATCCACACGCTCAAGTTCATATTTACAGAACCCTACACTTTCAAGTTGTTTATTTAACGAACGGCTAACATACATCTGCATACGCCAGCATAAAAGTGAATATTACAATCAGGTAAAGACCAAGAAAGGTCATTAACATTTAATGTAAACTAAAACTGACCTTGAAAAGCACCACGGCTAACATTTTTTAATTCAGGCGATACCTATGACAACACAACAGACTGACGTAGAGAAGAGTAGATTAACAGAAGCTTTTTAAAAGCTTAGCACAAAGTACATCATGGCTTACTGTATCAAATGCTTTACTATAGTCAATTAGAATGAAAATTGGAACACAGTTATATATATATAAATAGGTATAGCTTTGATATTTAGACTGATTGTTGTTCAGCAATGCATTATAAGCTATGTATTGTTTAATTTGATTCGCCTTTAACTTTAGTTACGGACTGTCTTAATGACTTAAATCAGGGGTGCTCAAACCTGCCTTATGCATTTACCAACACATTTAAAATAGATCACGAACACAAGTATAGAATTCAATAAAAAACCGAGATAAAGACAACAAAAATTATATTTGTCTTAGACATAAAAAAACAACAAAAAAAAAAATGGTTTTTGCCTTACCTATGTCTTATCAGCAAAGAATTAGACCGCAAGGAAGAAACGAAAAATTGTTAGTGTATAGTAAAATGTGCCCTGCAAACTTACTTATGTGTCTCCATAAGAATGTGCATTTACAAAAACAATTGTGCTCATGTGCATAGGCGTACGCAGGACAGCCAATGGGAGTCTGCTTCTCAAGATGCAGAAACCCTCAGACCCAGCCACGCTGCAACTGCATACAGCCATGAAGTCCGCCTTCAGCGGCAAAGCCGAAGTGACTATACTGGAGGACTCGGTGCAATTGGAAATCCGCGACATGGACGAGACCACCTGCGTGGAGGTACTACAGGCAGTCTACGCCCGGCGGGCGCTGCACCTAGGATGGGAAAGGCTTATGGCGGAACCCAATCGGCGACGGTTCACCTCAGACAAGAGCATGCACAGCGGATCCTCGACAAGGGGAAAATCAGGGTAGGATGGGTAATCTGCCGCATAAGGCAGAAAATGGAGCACGGGCGATGCTACAAATGCATGGGAATAGGCACCATGTCTGCCAGATGCCCAGCGTCAGAGGCAACAGCCAAAAACACGCAGGAATCCTGCTTCAGATGTGGCAAGGATAGGCACAAGTACAGAACTTGTTTTCAGGGCAAACCGAAATGCATCATCTGCACGAGACGAGGAATATCTGGAGGAGAGGCCGAACACTCGACCCTCAGCAGGATGTGTCCTGAGTACCGGAAAGCTCTGAACTCTATACAGGATGGTTAAGGTTCTACAGTTTAACCTAAATCACTGCAGAGCGGCCAAGACGGCAACCGAACAGCAGGCTGATGTGGCAATACTCAGCGATCCCTATAAGGTCAAACACGAAGGCGTAGGGCAACGTAGTTCGGACGGTAGAGCAATCCTCATCGCAGGTGAATTCAACGCATGGTCCACAACATGGGGCAGCGCTAGTATGACACAGCGCGGAACCATCCTCCTTGGGGCGTTGGCTTCGTTCAATGTTTGCCTACTCAACGAAGGGAAAAGACCAATCTTTAGCAAGTCAGGTAGAGAGTCGATTATCGACTTGACCTTCGCTAGCCCAGAACTGGCACGCAATTGCGCATGGAGGGTGTCGGACATCTACACTCACAGCGACCACGCGCTGATCATCACCCAGACAAGCCCCAGATTGGCCTTCCCTAGCAGTCGCCTAACGTCCTACAAAGCGCATACCCTTAACACAGTGGCCCTCCTAGCACGCATGGAAGGCGTCTGCATTACAGTACACGCTAACACCTGAGCGAAGAACCGATAGAGTTAAGGCGATAGAGTTAAGGCGGCGTGCGATGCCTCTATGAAAAAAGGCACTAAAGGTGGTAATGAGCGTAGACAAGTTTTGTGGTGGAACCACGAGATAGACGGAGCGAGGAGAGACCGCATAGCGGCCCGACGCAGGTGGACGCACACTTGTACAACAAGTGTTTCACCCAACGAACCTTCCCTACAGAATGGAAGCGGCAAAGATTAGTGCTCAACCCAAAACCGGGCAAGATGAACGACGACGCATCTTCTTACAGTCCCCTTTGAATTCTAAATACGATGGGAAAGATATGTCAGCGCATAATATGCACCCACCTCGAAAAGGAGCTCGACGAACTCAGAGTGTTTTCGGACCACCAGTTTGGCTTCCGGAGGAAAAGAAGTACCATTGACGCGATCCGAGCGGTCACCCAAGTGGGTGCTAACGCAATTGAAGGAAAAAGGTGAATAGGCGGCCCAAAATAGTACTGCCTCGTCTACACACTGGATGTTAAGTATGCCTTTAACTCTGCCAACTGGAACCTTGTCCTGCAAGCGCTTCATCTCATGGGAATCTCGGACTACCTTACCGACCTCGTAGCGGACTACTTTAAGAACAAAGTGCTCGCATACTCCTCTGACGTCGGAGAGCATAAGTACCAGGTGAGCCCGATTCTATGGAACGCTATGTACGACAGGACCCTAAGGCAGGCACTACCCGAAGGATGCACCGTAGTGGGCTTTTGCGGACGACATAGAGCTTGAAACTGTAGCGAAAACTCTCGAAGAAGCCACGATAAGGTGCAGCTCTTATGAGCTGACTCGCATACAACGAGCACAAAATGGAGGCAGTGCTCATAAGCAGCGGTTCACCTTCAATAGTATCAAGCGACTCAATCAAAGCAGCACAGCAAAAGGATCATAGCCACAGTGGTGACCACGACCATCCTGTACGCCGCGCCCATATGGGCCAAAGCTATGAAGACCGCAACATATAGTCGCCAGTGCAAAGCTGTCTACAAACGCTGCGCACTGCGCATCACAAGCAGCTGCTGCACGCCGGTTTCAGAGCAACCCGAGCTAGTGATAGCCGGTACAATACCAACCTCCTGTCAGCAGAACGAAGGACAGGAAGTACAGGAAGCAGGACCCAGCGGAGCAGAACGATAGAGGCTTAGCAAAAGAGGTGGAACAATGCGAACACAGGACGGTGGACGCACAGGTTAATCCCAAGTCTAATCCCTTGGCTGCAGAGAAGACACAGGCAGGTAGACTTCTACCTCATGCCAACCTTCTACTGCGACCACTGCGGCACAGCAAGCATCGAAGACGCGGATCACGCATTCTTCGTCTGCCCCTATACGCGAGGAACCGAGCCGAAGCTGAATCAAGAACCGAGCGTTTCCTGACAGTGGATAACGTGATCAACTGTATGCTGGAACACCAGAAGAATTGGGTAGCTAATATGGCTGAAGGTCTTAAGTCCTTAAGGCCTTAAGTCCTTAATTCCTGAAGGACTTAAGGCGTCGAGAATAGAGTCGACGCAACGATTAATTAAATCAATACTAAAATTTTCTGTTATAAGTTCATACATTAGAGAAATTTTGGGAATGACATCAAGAATATTATCATAATTTATGCAGCTTTTCAGCATTACATCAACATTTGATATCCACAAATTGATTTTCTACTGACCAACCGATTGTATGCTTAAAAACAAACTTGGACTTTAATCTTCTGTTTACCTGTATTCCAACCCCTCCCCCATGACTATCACAATACAAATATAACCATCAGTTTCTATAAGAACATCACACAAGCTTGGGACAAACCAGATTTCACATATACATTCAAGTATTCGCAAAAGCGCTTGACTATTTGACCAATTAAAATATTTGTAAGTTAACCAACCCGTAAAACCGGACCGCTTATGGAATTAATAAACAGTTTTCAAAATTCGATTTAAGCGATCTTTGCCTATGCCTTTGCATTTGCCTTTGTCTTTGCCCATGCCTTTGGCTTTGGAGTCCGCTCTTGGTTTCCCTGCCAAGATAAACAAAACAAACTTAAAGTAAACATAAGCTACCGCTCGAAGACCAATCAATTGTGTTCCAAGTTCAAACTATTGCGACCCAAGCCCAAAAAAATTGGATGCCTTGAATAGAATGCCATGATTTCACCCTAAGCTTATATTCTAAACAAAAGGAAAAGTTCTTGAAGCTCAAAGAAAAGCTTCTGGCCGAGCTTCGTTGGAGAAGATTTTAGAATTAAGCGGGCAGTCCATTTGGGATCGAGAAAGAGATCGGAAGTTAAGAATTTGAATGTAAGAAATAAAGTATCTTGTATTAGAGAAATAAAATAAAACGTTTAAGACCAATTTAAATATAATAAAAAATATATTTTTTTAACAAAATTGCCAGTGACAAACTTCATTGGCGCCCAACGTGGGGCGGTGCTTAAAAAAGTCATTTAAAAACATTAATTACAACAAGTTAATTTAAAAACGGAACTTGTGCCGCAAAAACCAAACCATTTTAGTGGAAAAATTAAAACATCCACAACAAATCGACGACACCCAACATTGTGAAAGTGATCGTGATTTAAAAATTTAAATGGAAATCAATTAATGCAATAATCCATTTAAATAGCTGGTAATATATGCTAAAGGTGGACCGAATAAATTAATTCACAGTACAAGAACACACAACAAAAAACAAATAAATATAGAATAATAAACCAAAAATAATAATAAAAGCATAATAAACAAAAATACAACTTAAAAAGAAAATTTAATAACATTATAAACATATCAAATGGGAAAACCAAGGAGAATAAAAACGACAATATTTCATTTAAACAAAGAAGGAAGGAAGGAAGGCCTGAAGGGTATTTCCTCGCCAAAATTCAACACGACTACAACCAAAATATCAAAGAAGGAAGAAAGGAAGAGCTGAAGGGCATTCCATCGCCATCCTCAAAGAAGACAAGCTTAAAATTGAAAGATCGTAAGGAATGAGAACAATTACAATTTCAGTAAAAATTTAATTTGAAAGATAAATTATATAATATATCCTGGAAGATCTAGAAGATTTGTTGAATCTATTTAATAAATGAGAAATGACAAGTAGAATGGAGAATCAAGAATTAGAAAAGCAAGCTTTTTTGACCAAAGAATTAATAAAACAGATTGTTTCAACAGAGGTAAATTCTTAAAAAATTAAATAGAAACACTAAAAACAGAACTTCAAACGGATGTCAAAAAAGTAGAAGATTGAAGAAGTGACAATTCGATAAAATGTGAAAAATCCTATGAAATTAATAAATCAGTTCCAGAATTTAAGGGGGAACTTGAAAAATATGTGAGTTGCAGGGAAGCAGCAGAAAACGCTATGAGTCAGTAATACTGACTCAGTATGTTCGAAAAAGTAAGCGATATTTCGCAGCTTTATTAATATTAAGGAACAAGATAACCGGAAAAGCAAATGATGCTTTAACCATCCACGGAACAGTCCTAAATTTCCATGCTATTTTAGCCAGATTAGATTTCGTTTTTAACGATAGAAGACCGCTACACATTATCGAACAAGAATTAAGTATTCTTGTACAAGGAAAACTAAGTGTAATGGAATACTGTAACCAAGTGTACAGGAAACTAACATTGCTGACTAACTAAACTATAATGACATATGGTCGTAATAAGCCAATCACTTCAGATATTAATAATAGACATAGACAGAGTGCACTAAGAGTTTTCGTAACTGGTCATAAAGGCCCAATATCATCGACTCTGTATTCCATGAACCCAACTGACTTGCCTAATGCAATGGCGTTTGTACAGGAGATGGAAGGTAATAATATGAGAGCAAAATTCGCTCACAATTTTGTTGGAATGAATATATATAACTCAAATTATAGTAATGGCCTAGAACAAAATAATAATTCTTTTAATCAAAACACCACCAATAACAATAATTCAAATTATTTGAGATACAATCAAAAATCTCCGCAACAAGTTAAAAATAATCAATGGAATCAGAGTCAGTGGGGAAAAAATAATAATTGGAAGTCCAATAACAATCAGGTACAGTCTACTCCTGAACCCATGGAGATAGATGAATCAATCCAGTATCGAAATCGTCCTAATAATAATTTTAATAGGGGTAATAATAATAGACTTAATTATAATAATTATTATCCAAGAAATAATTACAATCAAAACCAAGCGCAAAAAACAAATATAAGTGCCACTCAGAACAAACCATCTGAACCACATCCACCGTTAAAGCGGGAACCAACTGGTTCAATTAATCAGCCTGCTCAAAAAACTATGAGAAAAAATAATATAGAATGGGATCATTTTTTAGATCAGAATCCGGAGTAGGATTACCCTACTTGATGAGAACAGACAAAAAAATTACAATAATAAAATATTACCATTTAATAACGATATTTAACACAAGACAAGTATTTTATGAAATAAAAGGATTAGAATCCGACCTATTTATAGGTTTTAATCTTTTAAAAAAAATAGGAGCGGAAATTGATATTCAAAAAGGGACCATTAACTATAACGGAAAAAAAGAAAATATTTTACGATGAGGATATTTCTTTAAACCAATTATCGCTTACATAAGGAAAAATTATCCTTCCATTGAAAGAATATATTATAAAAAATACGTTAAAGATCAAAGTGCAACTAAAACAGAACCACAAATGG
This sequence comes from Drosophila gunungcola, assembly GCF_025200985.1. Classification (NCBI taxonomy): domain Eukaryota; kingdom Metazoa; phylum Arthropoda; class Insecta; order Diptera; family Drosophilidae; genus Drosophila; species Drosophila gunungcola. The sequence continues at coordinate 135,694 of NW_026453254.1, forward strand.
TGGAAAAAAGTTTATTTAGCTTGGGAACACAGAATCATGAGCAAGCCGACGTAGAATTATCCGTCAACAACGAATCAAATAGTTTGGGATCTAAAAATCCTGAACACGCCGACGTAGAATTATCCGTCAACAAAAAAATGTATAGTTTGGGATCCAAAAATCCTGAACACGCCGACGTAGAAAAATCTGTCAACAAAAAATTATATAGTTTGTGATCTAATAATCGTGAACACCCCGACTTAGAATTATCCGTCAGCAAAAAAATGTATAGTTTAGGATGCAAAAATCCTGAACACGCCGACGTAGAAAAATCCGTCAACAAAAAGTTAAAACGTTTGGGAACACAAAACCCTCAACGCGCCGACGTCGAACCATCCGTCAATAAAAAAGTAACAACTTTGGGATCAAAGGATTCTGATAGAATTAAAATGAATATTATTAAAATGTTAAATTCAAATCAAGCAGAAGATTTGGAGAAAATAATAATTGACATAATTGAAGAGGAACACTCTTAAATAAACCTAAAAATTCTTTTTAGAACTGACATTCGGTACGAAATAAATACAAATAACTACAGGGCATTTTATAGTGAACAATATCCCTATGCTTTATCAGTTTCAGATTTCGTTAATAGTGAAATCAATATAATGTTAAATGAAAATATTGTAAGGCCGAGTAGAAGTCCTTACAATTCACCAGTACTGGTGGTGCCCAAAAAGGGTCAAAACGAAGACGGTAGCCCTAAACAAACAAAAAATTAAATGAAAACACAATACCGGATGCAAGATCCATCTGTTATATTAGCCAACTTAGGAAAGGCAAAATTTTTTTCAACAATTGATTTGGAATCAGGATTCCATCAAATTCTAATGAAACCCTCAGCTATTGAAAAAACATATTTTTCTATTAACAACGGAAAATTTGAATTTTTACGCATGCCTTTCGGGTTAATAAATGCGCCCAGAATTTTCCAGAGAGCAATGGATGATATTCTCAGGGACAAGTAAGATAAACATGCCACGTCTACATGGACGATATTATAATTTTTCAAACACAATCGAGCAACATTTCTCAGATTTAACTCAAATAATAGGCATTTTACAAAGAGCAAATATGAAAATTTCTCTCGAAAAATCTAAATTCTTTAAATTAGAAACCTCCTTTCTTAGTTACATTGTTTCTTTAATGTAATCAAAACAGATCCTGAAAAAATTTCCACAATTTCAAGGTATCTGTTAGCACAAATCATTAGAGAACTTCGAAGTTTTCTAGGCCTAACTAGCTATTACCAAAAAATTTGTCCATAATTATGCAAAAATTGCAAAACCTCTCACAAAATATTTAGGAGGGGAAAATGGAAATTTTTCTAAAAGAATATCTACAAAAGTTTTAATACAGTTGGACGATTCAGCTATGTATCATATACAAGCTTTTAGCGAACTAAAAGAGAATCTAATAGCACAATTTGAACTAGTTCAACCAGATTATAGTAAAAAATTCACTTTGACAACAGACGCATCAGACGTAGCTATCAGGGCGGTAATATCACAGGATAATTCTTTCATAGAAAGTTTTACCCCAAAAAAAATATATAAAACCGGTACAACAAATGTTGTAGAAGAATACAAATAAATAACATTACAAACAGTGATGTATAACAAACAGAACAGTCAGACTCAGCAGCATTCTGCTAACAGTAGTTTTGAAAATGTAATACAAGAGACCCGCAAACCGTTGAATCAGTTTAAACAACAACTGTTTTTACAATACATGAGTCACTGGAAGTTTTTGGCAGGACACGACACATAATTGAATATGACACACCAGAAAATTTAATAACTATATTAAACGTTACGGTAGGAATTCATTGTACATTACACATTCAATTACCCTTAAACAAAAATTTCACTAATCACTATTTTTTGTATTTTTTTTCCGAATGCTCCTATATATGATATGATATGATATTATATGATATATGATATAGTCGTCCGATTTTGATGAAATTTAAACCGTAATTCTAAATATTTAACCATTACATTATGTCGAAGAACTAAAAAAAAAATTAAAAACAGCAAAGATAAATTTTTTTTGTATTTTTTTTTTCGCTTGCTCCTATAGGAGCTGTATGATGTAATCGTCCGATTTTGATGAAATTTAAACCGTAATTCTGAAATATTTAACCATTACTATATGTCGAAGAACTAAAAAAAAAAATTTTAAAAGCAGCAAAGTTATAATTATTTTTATTTATTTTTTTTTTGATTGTTCCTATGGGAGCTATATGCTATAGTCGTCCGATCCGGCTCGTTCCGACTTATATACTACCTGCAATAGAAACACAGCTTTTGGGAAAGTTTCATGCAGATAGCTTTAAAACTGACGGACAGACGGACATGGCTAGATCGACTCGCCTGGTGATGCTGATCAAGAATATATATACTTTATAGTGTCGGAGATGTCTCCTTCACTGCGTTGCAAACTTCTGATTGAAATTATAATACCCTCTGCAAGGGTATAATAAAGAAATAATTAAAACGGAAACGAGATCTTTGATCACAACATCAAAAACAGACATAGAATGGGAAATTTCAATGGACTTGGAACTCATCAAATTAACTTTATCAGAAATAAGGCCAAAAAGACAAAAAAGAGGAATTAATGATATAGGAACTTTATGGAAATGGATAGCAGGTACTCCTGATCATGATGATTTCATAACGGTTCAGAACAAAATAGATAGACTAATTGAAAACAACAACAAGCAATTCACATTAAATTAAATATTATTTAATGAAGTAAAATATATTACTGAAAGTTTAAAAAATTTAGTTTTCAACGAGGAAAAAATTTTACGAAAACATCGTTTCCGGTTACTCACATTTGACCTACAAAATGTATTAGATATCATTATCTTAAGAAAAGCAAAAATTTGTAATACAAAAATTTTAAACGAGAATGAAATTAAAGAAATTTACAATCACAAAAAACAACCTGTAGTATTATCTGACCTTATGGACATATCAACTTTTAAAATTTTATTAAATATTGATTTACTTGTAGTTTACATAAAATACCTCAAGATTAACGGTAAATGTGACCTTTACAAAACAACAGCTATTGCACAATCCGATGAAAAATTATTAATAAATAATGAAGTTGCCAATTGCAAAAACAAATATTACCTAATGACTAATTTATGAAAGAAATGTTTAACAACTATTGTAAATTAAGTTTTGAAACAAATTTTTTTTTAAAATTATTTATCGGCGAAAAAGCCAATTGCTATAAAATAAGAGAAATTAATAATAAAATAGATATCTTATAGGATGGTGTCATTTTAATAACAGGAACAAATATAGTAGACAATACTCAATTCAAAGGTTCATATTTAATTTTGTTCAATGACTAAATCATTATAGATAACAACACCTACATGTTGAACATGAATAATTAGGTTGCTGGCGAAACACCACTTCAGATTACACTTGTGACCTAAGAAGCATGTTCCCCTTCCCACATAAATAGGATGGGATAACCCAAAGAATTGACGTTTGACATTTATGACATACACTTGTCCCCGAAATAGAGTATACATATAAACTCCTAGAATTAACCCCTAGAATTGTTTATACATAAGAACACTGTACATAGGTGGAAAAGAGTATAAAATACGCCATGAGCGCCAAATAAAGATCAGTTCCTAACGAAATACTGTTGTGTTTTAGTCAGGGATTCGGCGGATAGCGGTATAAGTTGCTAGACACGCGTAAGCATAAGCAAAAGTTTTCTTTGCTCATGTAGACTGCCAAACCGATCGGTATACTTGACGGTATCCACGGTAGAAAAGTCCGCAAGGCGCACTTCACGGTGCACTACGGCAAGATTAGGGAAACAAAAATAAATAAATCGACGATTGCAACCTAAGACTGCTGCGTTAAACGAAAAGGCGGTGTACGTGAGAAAGATCAGGATCAAGCGACAGAGTGCGGCCTTTTAAGGAGGCAACTGCGGACGCTTGAATACAGAGCTGCAACGGCATGGGAAATCCACTCAACGAGGAGCAAGTGCAGGACCGCGGCTAAAATTGTAGCGACAGCGGATGCCTGTGACTGCAGCAAAGCTACAACGGCGTGGGAGGTCCACAAATATACCAAAAACAGTGTCGGACCGCGGCTTACACATCGGCAAGCGACAGCGGAGGCTTGAGAGTTAGTTACAACGGGAGGTCCACGAACCAAGTAGCGACGGCAGAGTCACCATTTCAGAAATTTCCAATGAAAGGGCGCAGGATTTCTGGGAAGCAGCGGCGAAGATAGGAGCAGGATCACAGCCAATGACGATCGAGGAGTACAAGGCCCGACAAAATAAGTCCCGACCAACTCAGGAGAAGAAAAAAAAATCCAAAACATCTGGAAAGATATAAGATATAAGAAACAATTGTTCAAAGAATTAGAATTGCTAAGAAATAAATCCACTAATAAATAAATAGTAAAATGGTACACACAAGAGAAACAATAGCCAGATGTCAGTCAAATAGAAAGGTCCGATTTGAAATTCATATCTGAAGTACATAGTCAAAGGGAACTATTCAAAAGTCAGCATCAGGAGCTGGTGGCAAACGCACCAGCGTTCACAGGAGACTACTTCTCAAAAGATGGGTATGGGAAAACACAAGCCCTAAAAAACAACATTTTGGAGGAGTTTAATAAGAAGTCGGCCGAGGAAACAACTAACTACTCGATGCAACAATTGGTTGGGGATCAAGAAATGCGCTTCATGGAACCTTGGAAACTGCGGGCCAAGACCCGAAACTACAACTAATATATATGAAATATATATGTATATATGAATTTTTTTTTATTTATACGTTTTATTTGTTTATTGATTCTTCTCTTAAAGAGACTTACAATAAGTATTCAAATCTTAACCTATACTGTATTATAATTGTTAATTGGTTAATGGCCCTAAGTTGGGCAGGAGTGGACGGTCGTTGCGCTGTATCCGAGAGTGGTTACTGTGCCGCCTGAGCTGCCTGGCTAGTTGGTTTGGATGTATTCATAGTCTAACTTCGTTCTTCGAAACTTTACTTTCAATTTCTTCTTTAATGGGGTTTATATCCAGGTTCCAGGTGGATATTTGGGCCCAGGGGGCCCCAGCTATTTTTCGCAGTATCTTCGACTGTATTCGTTGGATGATTTCTATGTTGCTACTGCATGCGTTTCCCCAGAGTTCAGACCCGTACATCCAGGTTGGCTTTAAACAAGAGTTGTAAATAAGTACTTTGAGTTCCAATGACAGGGGTGAGCGGGAATTGATGAGCCAGTGGAAACTGTTGGCCTTGAGTTTTAGGGAAATCTTCTTCGCTTCAATGTGCTTTCTCCAGGTAAGCCGCCTGTCTAAGTGGATGCCCAGGTATGTGACTTCGTCGACTTGGGGGATTTGTTTGTTGTTTAGGGCCAATGGTGGGCAGGTTGCCCGATTGATTGTAAACGTAATATGTGTGCATTTTTGTTCGTTGACTTGTAGGCGCCAATCTGCTAGCCATTTTTCTACGGCCTCCAGGTGGTTTGTTAAATTCGCTGTTGCTGTTTTTGGACATTTTGAACGACTGTGTCATCAGCAAAGGTGGATAGAGTTGTCTGAATGTAGGGAATGTAAGCCTTGGGGTACTCCAGCTTCGATTTTGTGGCAGGGGGATCGCTCTGTAGTTTTGGAGGTGTGTTCTGAAGTGGCACAAAAACAGTTTTTCAAATAGCTTTGATAGGCACGGAAGGACGAAGGTTGGGATTTGTCTTTGCCCGGTTTTGGTATCATTGTAATAACAGACTTTATACATTGTGTTGGAAAATAAGAATTTAGTTGAATGTGGTGGTTATGCTTTTAACTGCGCATAGAGGCAATTCAATTATCATTTTAGGCGAAATTAAATCATGGCCAGGGGCTTTTTTTGGATTCATCTGTTCTGCAATGGCTTTTATGATTGTGCTTGTTTCAAGAATTAATGTGGAGGAAGGGTCCCCTGGTGAGATGTTTGGTAAAGTGAATTGGTTTGTCGGCGGATGAGGTTAGAAGACATTTTTTAAGTAAGAGGCGAATATGTTGGCCTTTTCCTCGTCACTAAGGGTCAGCCCACCTGTTGGTGATCGAATTGGAAAATCGGGTTTGTTGGTGGTTGAATGTTTGGGTGCGCTCTCTAGAGTGGAAATTTGTTGCTGGCGGGCGAACGTTGCGCTGTGTAGGCACGTTGAGTCTGATTATTTTCAGTTAGTAAAGCTTTAGACAACTTCCGACAAGGCTTTTAATCCTTTGTTTAGCGGCTGGGGAGCGGTGTGCCTGCCAGTCTCGGCCAAGTCGTCGTTTTTCTTGAAGGAGCGACTGGATCTGTGTATTTTTAAGTGTATTTTTTTTTTTTGGGGGGGGGGGGGGGGTGTAGGGTGTTTGGCAGCAGAGGACAATACATCCGTTATATGCTTAAGAGAGTCTTCAATATCAGCTTCACAGGAGATTTTAGGTTCGATTTCAAACTGTGAGCTTATATGTATTTTATACTTTAGCCAGTTTGTTGTATTGGATGTCAGAAATTGTGGTCGTTCTACAAACTGTGGATATTCAGATAGACAGAGTAAAACAGGCGAGTGGTCAGATGACAGTTCCGCCAGGGTTTCAACATGTATCAGCCTGGACGGCACTCTCCTAGTTACAGCAAAATCGATAATGTCTGGATTTTGTTCGGATCTGCTGGCCAGTATGTGGGAGTACCTGGTGAAACAAATCTAGCTTATTACCGGGTTTGATAAAAGCGTTGTATAATTGGCGTCCTTTGGGGTTAATAAGACAAGAGCCCCAGTAGTGGTGTCTCGCATCATAGTCACCGGCAGCTACAAAACAGTTACCCAATGAGTTGTAAAAGCCTAAAACATTATTCTCTGAAATATTATACTGTGGGGGACAATACACAGCCGATAGGGTGACTGGACCGCTGGTTATTTTGGCCTGTATGTGTAAGCAAACGCCTCCAGAGGGTGATGCCTAATGCCCCGTTTTTATAAGGATTCCGGTGCCTCCGTGAGCTTTGCCGTCTGGGTGGTTGCTCGCATAGATGATGTAACCAGTGAGAAAGAAATGGTTTGTATTGATTAGTTGCGTTTCTGTGAGGAGCATGGTATCGATGTCCTGGGTGTTTAAGAACTGTAGAAGTTCAACTCTGTGCTGCGAAACACCGTTAGCGTTCCAAAGGCATATTCTTAAAGGATCCATTTAAGTTGACTTTTGTTTGATTAGAAGTTCCATAAGGTTGTTCTGGTTTCGCACTAGTTCCTGGAGGGTACCTAGCATTGAAAGCATGATGTTCGTGAGTGTAGCTAAAGAAGCTTCGATGCTGTTTTGTATTTGTGGAGTGTAAGTCGGGTTTTGTTGGTTATAAGGTTGAGTTGGTCATTGAACATTTTGCTCTGGAAGCGCAGTATATTTTGGTTTTGGTATAGGCGGGTGGGGCTGAGCGGTTCTTGTAGGCGATAATCCAGGGTATTGAAGTGCAGCCGCAAAAGTAACTCTAGGAGTGGTTTGCGAAGGAATGTAAAGACTTGGCTGCTGGGTCTTCTTTGTTACCCGTGCAAGAATACAGTGCAGGTCGCCACAGGCAACACAGACTGGTCGCAAAGTGCAATAAATTTTTGTGTGCCCAACCTCCTGGCAGTTTGTACACTGTACCGGGCCGTTTCGTTTATGCGGCTCCTCTACGGTTATTCTTCGATGGAGTAGGAATTGCAGTTTTTATATAAACGCAGTGAGGCGTTTTTCTTCAGAGTAGTCGCGTCTGGTTTGAAGTAAATCTTGAAGAGTTTTTGCCCTGTTGGTTATGTTTATTACGTTTTTAACGTCAAAGCAATTTTCTTTAAGCCCTTCAGCTTATCAGCTGCCGGGACGGTTGACTCGATACCGTTTATAACATTTTGCAGTCCTTTGCTACTTTTGAGTGGGTAGGTGTAATAATTAACACGCTCACTGTCCAGAAAGTTTGTTACAGAGCGGTAGTTAGCTTCATTGGTGATCTGGATCTTGGATTCAGATATATTACCTCTTTTTAAAATAGTAATATAAAAGTTGTTTTGCCCAATTTTATGCTTAAGTTTATTATTTAGATCTGAACAATTTTGATCTCTAATGAAAATAGGTGGTGGCTTAAGGAAGAGAGCCCTTGTTGTTTGGCATTGCTGCCAGCGTCTGTTCGCTATTTATAGGTGTATTTTTATTTTTAAATAAGTTAGTTTCCCCGTTCACTCGGCGGAGCGATCGGAAAACCGTTTACCTCGGGTGAACGCGGGAATGAATCCATGAAATATGTTGAGGAAGATTTTCAACGGCTTACTGAAAATCTAAAAGAAATACAAATAAATGGACAAATTACCCCAACGATTTTAGAAGGGTATGTGAAGATAAAAATGGAAAAATGAAATAAAGAAATTTGGATGCAACAGAATAAATTCGAAGAACGTCGAGTTTCTGTTATGGAGATGGAGTTTTACGCATTTTTTGGAGACATTTCCGCATGGTACGGATTTTTTGACATGTTTAAGGAAATGGTTGACAGCGATAAAATAATGAAGCCTAAGATGAAACTAAAGCGACTGAAAGGGGTGAAGCATCATATTTGATAAAGCATATTCTGATATGTGATGAAAAGTATAAAATGGCTTTGGATATATTAAAAAAATAGATCCAAGAACAGACGTCAGTTGTTTATGAAAAATTTTCATCAAATTCTTGATTTGCCTATGATAAACAGCGAATCAGAAAGAAGTGTTTTAAACATGCTGGACACAGCGCAAAAATGCACTCATGCCATCAAGGGCATGGATATCGCATTAGATGTTTTCATCGCTGGAATATTACTGAGGAAATTTGATCGACAAGGTCAACAACAATACGAACATTCTTCGAACACAACAAAAGAGGTTCAGACGCTTAAAGATGTGTTGGAATTTTTGGAGAATCATCTGCAAGCCATAAAATCAGTAAGGCGCCCCAGACACATGACTCGAGAAACTCCGAGAGTATTGGCTGCGGTTATGACTGGCAACTGCAGGGCATATATTACAAGATTGCATTAAATTTTGTCAACTGGCTAATACGAACAAGTGGAATTTTGTTCGTCGAGAAGGGATTTGTTTCTAGTGCTTGGGCTACACATATACCCTTTCCAAGGTCTGTCAAAAGGAACAAGATGGTTCGCAGTTTGGTAGACCCCATCATGAGTTGTAACATGGACAAGAAAAAACAAAAGCAACTTATATCAAAAACGGGAAAAAACAACCTTGTTGGCCACAGCGCAGATTGAGTTCCAAGATGCGAGTGGAGCATGGATAACCCTTCGAACATTAGTGGACCAAGAATCTCAAATTACTGTCGTTTCTGAAGAAGCAGTTCAAATATTAAGAGTACCCAAAAAGAAAAAGAGAACACAAATATATGGACTAAGAGAAAGTTTGGTTGGGTTATCAAAAGCGTCGATCCAGCGAAAAATTCTTTCAAGATTTTCCAGCAATGATCGATTTGAGACCGAAGCAGTGGTTATAACGAAGTTATTAAACTCACAACCGCTGCAGTCATTTGAGCATGATATGCGAAAATGGGAAGATACAACCTTGGCGGACCCGACCTTTAACAAGCGTAGCAGGATTGATGTGTTGATAGGAGGAGATCTCTTAGCCGAAATTATTACTCAAGAATTGAAGCAGGATGATTGGTCAACGTACTAAACTAGGATGGATTTTATCAGGAATGGTGCAAATACCGGGTAGTAAGCGCAATCACTCTGCAGTCAATTTGGAGAAATTTTAAAATTGAATGAAGTTCCAGAAACAATAACCATAACAGATAATGAGAAATGTATGGAATTATACAAAAAAACGACGATGATTGATGTCGACGGGCGTTTTGTGGTCAAAATGCCCTTGGTGGAAAATAAAGAGAGAAGCCTGGAAAATAGCAATGGCACGATTAATAAATTTGGAAAATAAGTTTGGAATAGATACAAAATTAAGGCAACAATATTCGGAATTCATGGATGATTATATACGACAAGGACACATGGAGAAAGCAGAGGTCGATGATGTAGAAAAATATTATATTCTCCATCAACCGGTTAAAAGAGAGGATAGTTTTACTACTAAACTTCGGGTGGTGTTTGACGCATCGACAAAAACGACAAATGGAAAAAGTCTAAATGATACTCAATTGACTGGACCACACATTCAGAAGACTATATTGGAAATAATTTTGAAATGGAGAAATTATAAGTATGTTATAACAGCTGATGTCGAAAAAATGTACAGGCAAATAAGGGTACATAAAGACGATCAAGACTATTTGCGAATATTGTGGAGGAGGAAATTAAATGAAACATAAAGGAACTTAAGCTAGAAACGGTAACATATGGAACTTCATCTGCTCCATTTTTAGCAACAATAACAAGAACTCTATTAGCAATTGGAAAAAGTTGTAACGACGATAGAATAAAAGAAAAAAGACATCGAAAGCTGTATTAAAATTCAGAATAAAATATCAACAGAGCTAGGAAGATATGGCTTACACTTACGAAAATGGGCGGCAAACCATCGTGAAATTCTACCATCTTTACAAGAAACTTCAATGGAGAAGAAGTTTGAAGTAAACAATGAAGAGACAGTAAAGACACTGGGATTGATTTGGAAACCCCAAAGTGATGAGTTCGGGTTTAAAATCAATATGACAGAAGAAAGGATTATAACAAAAAGAGGAGCTCTATCGACCTTAGCAAGAATTTTTGACCCAATGGGATGGTTGGCACCATCGATGAAGTGCTAGATGCCGCACACCTGCTAGCAAAATCTTTGAACGTAGTTACTGCGACCATAGCAACGAAAACTTTTGTTTTTGTCTTAGCTTGGAGTGATTCAACTATTGCGTTAAGTTGAATAAAAATTTGCGGAATAAAAACAGGTTTATACGATCAAAAGTAGAATAAGTCAAGCAACTGGTACCAACGATTGCATGGAGACACACAGGGTCCCTATTGACTTAGGAACGAGAGGTATACGGTTGGACAAACTTGAAAACTCTGAACTTTAAGTGGCTTGAAAGAGAAAAGAAAGACTGGCATTGGAAGAAGAGGAGACAGTACTACAAAGTTTGAGCACGGTAAAACAGGAAAATCATCTGCAAGAAATGGAAACTAAATTCACCAATATGGGAAAATTAATTAAAGTAATGTCTTATGTACTGAAAATCATAAGTCGATGTAAAAAAGAAACCTTGTGAGGATCGTATTATTTAGCTGTACAAGAATTGGAACGAGCAGAAATTAAAAATATTAAACTACATCAGCTTAAAGAATTTCCAGAAGAAATCAAAATTTGAGAGATAGAATTTAAAATTAAATTAGCAACCTTCGCCCATTTTTGGATAACAAAAAAATGTTAAGAGTCGGAGGCAGACTACAATTTTCGGAGCTAAATTTCAATCATAAACTTCGAATTATAATAAACAAGTCATATTTGGCTAAGCTTTTAACTGAAAATAACACATTTAAGCACGTTACATGGAGGAAGTCGGATAATAAAAGAAAGAAGTGGATAATGGGTTTAAAAATACGATTAAAACCGACGTGCATCATTGTGTATGGTGCACCAGATTTCGACAGTAATGTGCCCAGCAATTAATAGTGCAGATTCCGGAGGATGCAGACAGTGCAGAAAGAAAATTAAATGTGGACCTTATAGAAGCAGGTAAACGAAACAGTATCCGACCCTAACGGATGAACGCATACAATGGCATTTTATTAACCCGGCAAATCCTCACTTTGGAGAAATTTGAGTAGCTGGAGTAAAATCAGTAAAACATCATTTAAAAGAAGTCATAGGAGACAGCACACTTACTTATGAAAAAATGAGCTCATAATTAGCAGACATCGAAGTTGTAATGAATTCCAGGCCATTGTACCCGATCGATGACGGAAACAATCTTGAAGAGATTTTGACACCAGCGCATTTTCTGATTGGAAGACCAACACTTGATATACCAGAAGATACAACGGAAAAATATGTATCATCTCGCGATAGATAGAAGCTGTTAACATAAATAAAGACTTATTCCTGGCAGAAATGGATGGACGAATATCTCGCTACGCTTCAGAAAAGATCAAAATGGGAAGGTAAACAAATTAATTTGGAAAAATTAAAATGAAAACGTCCAACTAAATGGCCGCTAAAGCCAATGGAAAGGTTCAAATCGTTTCCGTAAAGCTAAGTTATTAAAAGACCAATAGTAAAATTATGTCCACTGGAAGCAGATCAAAGGGTAGATAGGAATTGGCCTGTCAACAAATCATCAGCTTTAATAAATTGTCTTTTAATGTTATCCTCTGTCACCGGGATAAAAGCATTGGAAAACTCAGCCAGCAGAATAACAAATATGCAACCATTGGAAAATAATACGATGATATATGGACTGATGGACATCGCAGCGTAGAAATGGAAATTAATTACATATTATAGCTTGGAGCCATACAATACCGAAAAAAAGACAGATAGATAAATATAAATATTATTTGGAACCATGGATGCTACAGACAGAAAAATAATTGAAGCAAGTATACAAAACATCAACGATAATCAACAAGATCTGCAACATATGTTTTTGAAACAAACATCCTCAATATATTTGACGTTAAATATAATAAAAAAAACGTCAGAAGAAATGAACAAACAGTTCAAAGCGATGGAAGACGTGATAATGAACTTGCACTGGCACAGAAATAAGGGAGATGTACAATTTAATGACAGCCCAAGCGATCGTTGTAGTTGAAAAACTCTTCATACACGCAGAAATACCTTTGTTCGATCGGGATGCATCAACAGTATACAGTATATATATAGACATAACGGAGCCGGTAGCACCACTGAACCAATGACATCAAGGCTTCTATATAATACATATGATATAATTAACATTAAAAAACAACTAGAAGAACAAAAAGCAGAAAATTTTAAGTTAAGAGGAATTAATATCCATACTGCTAGTGGGCATTTGGCTCTAACAGTTATAATTATAACAATAAACGTAATAAGTTTTATTTATGTTAGACGTACTTGTAAGAATGATAAGAAACAAATTAATATAGAATTCGGGCTACCAATGAATACATTAAATTCAAATAAATAAAGGCATTAAGGCCCACCGCAGAATGTTCACGTTTGAACATGGATAATTAGGTTGCTGGTGCAACACCACTTCAGATTACACTTATGACCTAAGAAGCATGTTCCCTTTCCCACATAAATAGGTTGTGATAACCCAAAGAATTGACATTTGACATTGAAGTATACATATAAACTCCTAGAATTAACTCCTAGAATCGGTTATACATAAGAACACTGTAACTAGTTAAAAAATTGTAAAAGAAGAAAATACAAGCCAGAAAAAACTTTTAAAGAAAAAGATACAAACCAAGACCAATGTTTTTTTTCAAAACTAAGAGAACGCTTAAAGAAATTCATAATGAATCGGGACGATCCATTTTAAAAGGGGGAGAGTTAACCAATCCGTGAAACCGGGCCGCTTATGGAATTAATAAACAATTTTCAAAATTCAATTTAAGCGATCTTTGCCTATGCCTTTGCATTTGCATTAGCCTTTGCCTTTGTCTTTGCCAATGCCTTTGGCTTTGGAGTCCGTTCTTAGTTTCCCTGCCAAAATAAACAAACCAAACTTAAAGTAAACATAAGCTTCCGCTCGAAGCTTAATCAACTGCGTTTCAAGTTTAAACTATTGCGATTCAAGTCCAAACAAATTGCATCGGTCAGGATATTTGAATTTTACAATAGGATGCCATGATTTTACCCTAAGCTTATATTCTAAGCAAAAGGAAAAGTTCTAGAAGCTCAAAGAAAAGCTTCTGGCCGAGGTTCGTTGGATAAGATTTTAGAATTAAGCCGGGAGTCCATCTTTGATCAAGAAACAGTTCGGAAGTAAAAAATTCGAATGTGAAAAATAAAGTGTATTGTACTTGTTTATTACCAAATTACATAAAATAAAAAATATATATTTTTTTAACAAAATTACTAGAGATAAGCTAAATTGGCGCCCAACGTGGGGCGGTGATTAAAAAAGTTCTAAAAAATTATTAATTATAGCAAGTTAATATAAAAAAGGAAGCGGCAAACGAACCGAAAATCTACCGGACGACAATCTTTGAGTATTTTTCTCAAAGTGTTGTTGACAGAGTTGTTGCTCAGGAGTATGGACTTTAGCCTTGGGCGGCAAGTCCTCCACAGACCAAAATTTCTGCAGGGTTGTGTCAATTGACTCCAACGCTTCCTCCTGGCAGCTGAGATGTACCATTTTTTCAGCGTTTTTATTATTTTCAGAGGCATATTTGCCTGACACTATCCAGCCGAGAAATGTCTTTTGTAGGATGGGGAATTCAGGCCCCTGCTTTATCTGGCCAATAGATAAAAGTTCAAAGAATGTTTCAGCGCCGATAAGCATATCTATTTTTTGGGGCTTGAAGAAGAATGGATCTGCCAACTGAATATTTTCAGGCACCCTCCACCAGCTGGTGTTCACCGCTTGATCCGGATGATAACCAGAAATATTTTCATAATCCAAAAATCGGACGACAATTGGCTGTTCCCTACTCGCGACTTCACAATCGTGTGTATTTTTTTTGTGGCTTGGGCATTAGTTCCACCAATGCCTCGCAAGCTCATGCACACGTCCTCTCTTGTAATTTTGAGCCTCTGAGCGAGCTCGTCGGTTACAAAGTTTATTTGTGAACCAGAGTCGAGCAACGCTCGAGCTAATACAAACTCGCCGCTTTTTGTTTGGACGCTCACAACAGCAGTTGCAAGAATGACTCGATCCGATGCATTCGCATGCAAAACATGCGAAGTGGATGGAGACTCCTGCATGAGCGTGGGCTGAGAAGGAGGTGGCAACGCGAGATTTGTGTTTGGGGCATATATATGTAGCAAAGTGTGATGTGAGGAATTGCACACTCTACATCTGTTCGATTTGCATTTTTTGACAGTATGACCCTTTCTTAAACAGTTAATGCATAAGGGTGCTCTTTTAGCGAAATCGAATCTTTGCTGAACTGTCAGGGCTGCGAAGGAAGCGCAGTTTCCAATCTGATGTTCAGCTGAGTTGCAATACATGCATTGAACAGAGTCGTTCCTGGCAGCGACAAACGAAAAACTCCTATTTCCATTCTTCTTAGGGTTAGATTGGGTCTGCTGAACAGTTTTGGGCTTGGAAGCCTCTTCTGCTACCATGTGTTGGTATCGCCTGTTGAGGGCCGCCTCACATTCGATCCAAAGTGGAAGCGAAGTATAATCTAACTGTTCTTCCCATTTTCTTTTAGTTCCTGCATCGACCTTGCTCATTACCAGATGTATTAAAATGGCATTAGTAATGCGTCTATCATCCCCAATAGACAGCAAGGAGTCATACAAGGCTGTGACCGTGTCGATGAGGGTTCTCAAGGCTGTGGCTGAAGGCTGGGAAATTTTTTGCAAATTAAAAAGTGTCGATATGTTGTCAAAAAAAATAAGACAATCATTATCGTACACCCGCTTCAGGCTAGCAAGGGCTTTGGGTTAATTTTCCGCAGTGACTTGGAAGGCCCTAACTGTTCCTAAAGCATCTCCAGCTAAACACGAAATTAAACGATTGAATTTTTCAACATCGTGTAAAGTGTCATCTTTGTCAACGAAAGTTTCGAAAAGGCTTATAAAATTTTTAAATTCTGAGTTTTTTCCGCTAAAAGTTGGGAGAGCAACGCTCGGCAGACGGCATTGAGGCGGGCGATTTGCTGGCGGAGCCGATTTCTCGATATTATTTTGTTTGGACTTATTTAAAATTGAAATCAGCAATGACTTTGTCATTACGGCCCTCTCTTCCAACTCTTCGCGGTATACATCTTTTGTATCTTTCACTTCTATTTGGTTTTGCAAAAGTGAAGCATTTTCAATGTGCGTATTTAGAATCTCTAATCGACACTCAAGCTCGACCGGATTTATAGATAATTTAGCTTCTTTTAAGTGGCGATAAGTTCGGTTAATACTTTTCATGCAAACATCTCGTTGGTGTTTAAGCTCTTCGATAGTCCTTAGTTGCCATTGCGTTTATTTGTATTTATTTGGTTTGTATCGAAGAGGTGTTAAATATTTATTTTTGTTAAATTATTTATTTGTTAAATAATAAAATAAAAAATCAACGAGTAATATACCGATCGCACACGGTGTATGGGAGCTAAGTGCCGAGAGAATTACAGCGAAAAATCTAAATAGGGTTTTTATATTTTTTATATAAACCCTGCGACAGTATATACCGCACGCACGCACTGTAGGGGAGCTACCGCTCAAGCTCAAGCGTACCGAAAAAACGAACAAACGTTTAGGCAGACCGAAAATTGCACTGCTGCCGCGATCGAGAACGAAAACGACAAGAGATAACTCGAAATAGCGGCAGCGGTGTCGGTGTGCGTGTGTATGTGTACGCGGCTAGCGGCTCTTCCTATGCAGATGCTAACGGAGAATGATACACTGACCGATAACTAAGGGCAACGAATATATAAGCCTGACGCCAAAATGCGCGCAAAATTATGAAAAGCGCGGAAAAATTGAAAAAGCGCGGGAAAATTCTGAAAAGCGCGGGAAATGTTCGGACAAACTGCGGCGAAAGTTATTGCCGCTAATTTTCTGAGAGCTACACTTTTCACAATTTGCACTTTTTCCAGCTATTTTTATTTATACCCTAAATTGGTGGTCACTACGACGAAAGTTGGGGGAATTAAGTTCGCACTAATTGGGTCGACGACGAGTATTTTATTTGCTTGTTTATGGGCCAAAGCGATTCACATATAATTCGAAATATATTATGTTTATTGTAGAATTTTGGTTGTTAGTACATGCAAATTTTTATTTCTTGGTAAGAATGCTCACTATCTACCGATTTTTACACGAATGCAAAAAGTTGAAAGATGGGCCTAAACACAATTGACAAAACGCCACAGATTAACTTTCAACTTTTGGCACTCTATACCTGGATGGCCGACTTGATAATTGCAACTTCCTTTTTGACTTCCATTTGGCGGCAGCAGCAAATTGAGCAATTAAATTTGCCGAAACGTCAGGCGCAACTTCAAGAACGGCAGAAAATTTCCAGCGACGAAATTATTGAATTTAATTTATTGGCCGAACCGACACGAATAAATTGGTTTTTGTTGTTATTGTTTATAGTTTTTCACCGAAAAAAATATTAAAACTCGCGAACTCTACTGCTGATCACGTCGGGGTCACCATGAAAATTTAATACTATTTTGTATTAACAACGCGAAAACTTGTGAACGCAGTAGTTCGAGACGATTTTAATTGCGAAACTTGTGAAAACTATGTCGAAAGCGCGACGAAAAGGAGTGGCTACGATGACGTTCGATGGATCACTAACTATTATATTTCAATAATTTCTCTTAGAACCTAACTTATGCTACGGTGGCGAGAGACGGGGCGAATTCGCAAGAGCGACGAAAGCTTTATTGGCTCCCGCTCTCGCCCTACAACTAGTGATTTAAGCGCTGAGTGCGCAAACACAATAAAAATTCCAATCGGGGAAGCCCCTATTCCAACTAAAGAATGAGAAAATTTACATATAGATATATACTACGCGCAAAATTTAACATTAATTACTTGTATAGACGCGTATTCAAAATACCTTGTTGTAAAAGAAATTCAAATAAGTTAAACATTGAAATTAAGGTAGTTTCAACAATTTCCCCAAGCAAAAGTAATAATGACCGATAACGAACCTAGTTTTACCTCGGCCCAATTTAAATCATTTGCACAAAGGTGTGGAATTACTTTGCATTAGGCAGACCCAAGACACAGTACTTATCTTGAAAAATACACAATCTAGAATGATAGAAACACATAATGAGAACAGAAAAGAAAAAGATTATCATGTAGGACAGATTCAAGTCAACTTCGGTCGCGTGTAGACGTGTTTTCTTAACGCTACGGAAAAACAATAAGCCACTAAGTCGAAAACGTTCGGAAAAAATTATAAACGCGAGGTTTTGCGATTCGCGATGCTAATTCGCATATCGTAAACTAAAGTTTTAGTTAATTAATTAATAAATATTACGCTCTATCAATAAATGAGTAAGAACGTGGATCAGCTAGTTCTTGCTCTCCCGCCCTGCTTTTTACCGCACAAACACCATGGAGTGAGCAATGCAAAACTCCAACCGAGCTTCTGCCACCTAGTGCAACAACAACAGCAACTACTACGTCAACTACAACGGTCTCTGTCGCCAACAATGCAATAACGACTCCACTCTCTTCTTCTGCAGCGGGAAAAGCAACAACACAACCAAGTGCAAAAATCGGGTCAAACGGCAAAAAAAAATCTACGGTAGAAAAAATTACAATTCCGCAAGCGGGTTCGGCCATGCAGACAGGCATGGATCGCTATATTAATATTTCCAAGCGCAAGCTAACTCCCCCAAAAAAATCTGACGGCAATATGCCCAAAATAAACCGTACCAACAAAGGCCCTGAAAATCTCGGGCCATTAAATGAAAATAGAGTTTTTATTCTGGCGGAGCCTGAAACAGAGTACGAAGAATTAGCCCCAAAGAAACTTAAGCCCCCACCTATCTTTATTCGGGAGAAGATCTCCAACGTCCTAGTCAATAATATAGTTGAGCTTGTCGGGAAGGATCACTTTCATGTTATTCCGCTTACGAAAAGGAATATAAGCGAAACCAAACTTCAAACCAAAACCGAAGAGATTTCCGAGCAGTGTCGAAGTACCTAAACAATGCCAAAAAGAATTACTACACGTACCAGCTGAAAAGTTGCAAGGGCTTACAAGTTGTCCTCAAGGGAATAGAACCCGATGTGACCCCCTCTGAAATTATAGAGGCTTTAAAAGAAACCGGTTTTTGCGCCAAAAATGTTATAAACATTATGAACAAAAACAAGAAGCCGCAACCACTTTTCAAGGTCGAGCTGGAGCCAGACAGCAGAACTTTGAAAAAAAACGCAGTGCACCCGATCTACAAGTTGCAGTACCTTCTGCACCGTAGGATCACAGTAGAAGAACCGCACAAACGGAACGGGCCAGTGCAATGTACAAACTGCCAGGAATACGGACACACCAGGGCTTACTGCACCCTCAGGTCAGTTTGTGTAGCTTGTGGTAACTGCCACGGCTCCGAACCCTGCCCTGCCAACAAGGGAGACTCTCTCACTAGAAAGTGTGTAAACTACCAAGGAAACCACACAGCAAACTACAGAGGCTGTCCAGTCTACAAGGAGATGAAAAGTCGTATGCAACGAGCGACAACGGCACGCCAGAACATCTTCATGAAATCACAAATGACACCCGAAGTTTTCTTCGCAAAAGCAGCCAGGTCATCATTTGGCCCTTCAAATACCACAGCATTTCCTACGCCAGTGCTCTAGGATCAGGCACAGCTCACATAGAGCCGAAAACTGATAACATACAGCAGGCCATGGGACAGCCACAAAGTAACATGGAAACTATGATGATAACTTTGCAACAAAATATGATGGAATTTATGTCCTTTATGAAAATGACCATGCCAACTCTAATGCAAAACCAAAATATCTTGTTACAAATGCTTGCAGCTCAGCAGTCCAAATAAATTATGCCTAGCCTCCGAATAACTCTGTGGAACGCCAACGGTGTTTCACGGCATATACCTGAAATAACTCAATTTCTGAACGAAAATCACATCGACGTTATGTTGCTGGCAGAAACGCATCTCACCAGCAAATATAACTTTCAAATACGAGGATACACGTTCTTCGGCACCGATCATCCAGATGGTAAAGCACATGGCGAAGCCGGCATCTTAATAAGAGACCGTATCAAACACCACTTTCACCAACGGTTTGCAAAAAATTATCTGCAAGCTACATCGATAAAATTACAGTTGGGCACCAGCAACCTTGCCATTGCCGCTGTCTACTGCCCACCCCGCTTTACAGTCTCAGAAGACCAATTCATGGACTTCTACAATTCACTTGGAGAGCGATTCATAGCAGCAGGTGATTACAAAGCCAAGCACACACACTGGGGATCCCGCCTTGTGGCCTCCAAAGGAAGGCAACTATATAACTATATACCACGTTTCACCAGGCAGTCCTACATACTGGCCTACAGATCCTAGGAAACTACCTGATTTAATTGATTTTGCTGTGACAAAAAACATTCCTCGCAATCTAATATCTGCAAAATCGCTTTTGGATCTATCATCGGATCACTCACCAGTGCTAATAACTTTTCTTCAAAACCTGGAACTAATCGAGCACCCTTGCAGGCTGACGTCGCATTGAACCAACTGGCTGAAGTTCAAAAAGTACGTTAGTTCCCACATTGAACTAACTCCTCAGCTCAACATCAAGGAGGACATCGACTGCTATGCCGATGCACTGGAGTCTGTACTCGGCGCAGCAGCCAAAGTCTCTACACCGCAAGGGAGGGATGGGCACACTCACCAACACAAAACTAACCTTGAAATCGAACAGCTTGTTTTGGAGAAAAGACGTTTGAGGCGTGCTTGGCAAACCAGCAGATCGCCATCCTCAAAACATAGCCTTAAGGAAGCTGGTCGCAGACTTACCAGGGCTCTAAGGCACGAAGAAGAAAAAGCACAACGCCAGTACATTGAGAAACTTTCACCCACCAGCACCAAGCATCCCCTGTGGAGGGCCCACCAAAATCTAAGTGCGCCGGCCGAAACAGTAATTCCCGTAGGAGACTCTTCAGGCAGCTGGGCCAGAAGCGACAAAGACAGGGCTTGTACATTTGCTTTACACCTTCGAAATGTTTTTCAGCCAAACCCTGCAAATACTTCATTCACACTACCGTCGCCGTCAATTCGAGGTGGAACTGAGACGGCGCCAATTCTGTTCCTAACAAACGAAGTTGCAAAAGTCATCAGCGAGCAATTAAAAACAAAAAAGGCCCCAGGCGGTGATCTAATAACTCCTAAGATGCTAATTGAACTCCCAAACTGTGCAGTTGAGGTACTTTGTAAACTATTTAACGGTATTACACGACTGGGCTACTTCCCAAAAAAATGGAAAAAGTCGGTAATCATAATGATCCCAAAGCCAGGAAAAGATCACACAATACCAGCCTCATATAGACCGATAAGTTTACTCTCGTGTCTGTCAAAACTGCTCGAAAAATGCCTTTTGACACGCATAATTGCGGCGCATCAATTTGGCTTTCGAGAAAGCCATGGAACAATAGAGAAAGTTAACAGATTAGCAACAGAAATACGAATTGCATTCGAGTCTCAGGAATACTGCAGTGCGGTATTCCTTGACGTTGCGCAGGCTTTCGACCGAGTCTGGCTCGATGGCCTTATGCATAAAATCAGAACGTTACTACCGGAAAACACTCACAGGATAATTGAATCGTACCTTTACAACAGAGCCTTCGCCGTGAGATGCAACACTACAATATCCGACGATTACACGATAGAGGCTGGAGTTCCTCAAGGTAGCGCCCTTGGTCCAACTCTATTTCTCCTTTACACCGCAGATATTCCCACGAACGAGCGGCTAACTACCTCTACATTAGCAGACGATACCGCGATCTTAAGTCGGTCCAAATGCCCAATTCAGGCAACAGCACAACTAGCTGATCATCTCGTGGTAGTGGAGAGGTGGTTATCAGACTGGCGTATAAAAATAAATGCGCAAAAGTGTAAACACATAACGTTTACTCTTAACAGACAAACGTGTCCCCCGCTAACTCTGAATAACACGCCACTTCCACAAGCTGACGATGTAACGTACCTTGGCGTCCACCTTGACAGAAGACTTACATGGCGGAGACATATCGAAGCTAAGAAAATTCATCTAAAACTAAAATCCAATAACCTCCATTGGCTCATAAACGCTCGCTCCCCCCTCTGCCTGGACTTCATGGTTCTGCTCTACAATTCAACGCTTAAGCCAGTCTGGACTTACGGCTCCCAATTGTGGGGAAACGCCAGCAGCAGTAACATCGACATTATCCAGCGAGCCCAATCAAAAATCCTGAGAACTATCACTGGGGCACCTTGGTATGTTCGGAACGACAACATCCACAGAGATCTTAGCATTCTACCCGTAAAAGATGAAATTTCAAAACAAAAGGCGTCCTACCACACCAAGCTAACATCTCATCCAAACCAGCTCGCCAGGGGCCTAGCCAGGGTTTCCAACCGGACCCGATTACAACGAAATGACCTTCCAGCTCAGCAATAGTTATTAGATCCCTTACATCCCGCGTCAGTCAACTTGACTGTCAGATATAGCTTTTTAATTTAAGATTTTATATACTTATTGTTAGTCTCAATTCAGAGAAGATTGAATAAATAAAATGCATAAAAGGGGTCAAAACGAAGACGGTAGCCCTAAACACAGACTCGTAATAGACTACAAAAAATTAAATGAAAACACAATACCGGATGCAAGATCCATCTGTTATATTAGCCAACTTAGGAGAGGCAAAATTTTTTTCAACAATTGATTTGGAATCAGGATTCCATCAAATTCTAATGAAACCCTCAGCTATTGAAAAAACATATTTTTCTATTAACAACGGAAAATTTGAATTTTTATGCATGCCTTTCGGGTTAATAAATGCGCCCAGAATTTTCCAGAGAGCAATGGATGATATTCTCAGGGACAAGTAAGATAAACATGCCACGTCTACATGGACGATATTATAATTTTTTCAAACACAATCGAGCAACATTTCTCAGATTTAACTCAAATAATAGGCATTTTACAAAGAGCAAATATGAAAATTTCTCTCGAAAAATCTAAATTCTTTAAATTAGAAACCTCCTTTCTTAGTTACATTGTTTCTTTAATGTAATCAAAACAGATCCTGAAAAAATTTCCACAATTTCAAGGTATCTGTTAGCACAAATCATTAGAGAACTTCGAAGTTTTCTAGGCCTAACTAGCTATTACCAAAAAATTTGTCCATAATTATGCAAAAATTGCAAAACCTCTCACAAAATATTTAGGAGGGGAAAATGGAAATTTTTCTAAAAGAATATCTACAAAAGTTTTAATACAGTTGGACGATTCAGCTATGTATCATATACAAGCTTTTAGCAAACTAAAAGAGAATCTAATAGCACAATTTGAACTAGTTCAACCAGATTATAGTAAAAAATTCACTTTGACAACAGAGGCATCAGACGTAGCTATCAGGGCGGTAATATCACAGGATAATTCTTTCATAGAAAGTTTTACCCCAAAAAAAATATATAAAACCGGTACAACAAATGTTGTAGAAGAATACAAATAAATAACATTACAAACAGTGATGTATAACAAAAAGAACAGTCAGACTCAGCAGCATTCTGCTAACAGTAGTTTTGAAAATGTAATACAAGAGACCCGCAAACCGTTGAATCAGTTTAAACAACAACTGTTTTTACAATACATGAGTCACTGGAAGTTTTTGGCAGGACACGACACATAATTGAATATGACACACCAGAAAATTTAATAACTATATTAAACGTTACGGTAGGAATTCATTGTACATTACACATTCAATTACCCTTAAACAAAAATTTCACTAATCACTATTTTTTGTATTTTTTTTCCGAATGCTCCTATATATGATATGATATGATATTATATGATATATGATATAGTCGTCCGATTTTGATGAAATTTAAACCGTAATTCTAAATTTAACCATTACATTATGTCGAAGAACTAAAAAAAAAATTAAAAACAGCAAAGATAAATTTTTTTTGTATTTTTTTTTCCGCTTGCTCCTATAGGAGCTGTATGATGTAATCGTCCGATTTTGATGAAATTTAAACCGTAATTCTGAAATATTTAACCATTACTATATGTCGAAGAACTAAAAAAAAAAATTTTAAAAGCAGCAAAGTTATAATTATTTTTATTTATTTTTTTTTTGATTGTTCCTATGGGAGCTATATGCTATAGTCGTCCGATCCGGCTCGTTCCGACTTATATACTACCTGCAATAGAAAGACAGCTTTTGGGAAAGTTTCATGCAGATAGCTTTAAAACTGACGGACAGACGGACATGGCTAGATCGACTCGCCTGGTGATGCTGATCAAGAATATATATACTTTATAGTGTCGGAGATGTCTCCTTCACTGCGTTGCAAACTTCTGATTGAAATTATAATACCCTCTGCAAGGGTATAATGAAGAAATAATTAAAACGGAAACGAGATCTTTGATCACAACATCAAAAACAGACATAGAATGGGAAATTTCAATGGACTTGGAACTCATCAAATTAACTTTATCAGAAATAATGCCAAAAAGACAAAAAAGAGGAATTAATGAAATAGGAACTGTATGGAAATGGATAGCAGGTACTCCTGATCATGATGATTTCAGAACAAAATAGACAGCCCAATTGAAAACAACAACAAGCAATTCACAATCAATTCAAAATTATTTAATGAAGTAAAATATCTTACTGAAAGTTTAAAAAATGTAGTTTTCAACGAGGAAACAATTTTACGAAAACATAGTTTGCGGTTACTCACATTTGACTTACAAAATTTATTAGATACCATTATCTTAGCAATAGCCAAAATTTTTAATACAAAAATTTTAAACGAGAATGAAATTAAAGAAATTTACAATCATGAAAAACAATCTGTAGTATTATCTGACCTAATGGACATATCAACTTTTAAAATTTTATTAAATAATGATTTACTTGTAGTTTACATAAAATATCCCATGATTAACGGTAAATGTGACCTTTTCAAAACAAGAGCTATTGCAAAATCCGATGGAAAATTATTAATAAATAATGAAGTTGCCAATTGCAAAAACAAATATTACCTAATGACTAATTTTAAGAAAAAAATGTTTAACAACTATTGTAAACGGAGAAAAAGCCAATTGCTCTAAAATAATAGAAATTAATAATAAAATAGATATCTTACAGGATGGTGCCATTTTAATAACAGGAACAAATATAGTAGACAACACTCAATTAAAAAGTTCATATTTTATTTTGTTCAATGACTCAATTATTATAAATAACAACACCTACATTAACAGCGAAAACAAAATATTAAACTATATAGCTCATCATAAATTCATAAATTATGACATTTCCGAATATATTCCGAACTAATTCGGTGCTAACTCTTGACAATATAGACATTATCAATCCATTTGTAAAAATTAATAATACCAAAATAGCAGTTTCCTTTATATTAATAATTTTTATCATTATATTTTTAATATTATTACTTTACAAAAAACAACGGCCAAAACTAAAAATCAGTACAAAAAAAGAAAAGGTTTTCAAAAAGAAAATACAAACCAAGAAAAAATTGTAATAGAAGAAAATACAAACCACGAAGAAACTTTTAAAGAAAAAGATACAAACCAAGACCAATGTTTTTTTTCCAAACTAAGAGAACGCTTAAAAGAAATTCATAATGAATCGGGACGATCCATTTTAAAAGGGGGAGAGTTAACCAATCCGTGAAATCGGGCCGCTTATGGAATTAATAAACAATTTGCAAAATTCAATTTAAGCGATCTTTGCCTATGCCTTTGCATTTGCAATTGCCTTTGTCTTTGCCAATGCCTTTAGCTTTGGAGTCCGTTCTTAGTTTCCCTGCCAAGATAATCAAACCAAACTTAAATCAAAAGGAAACAAAACTTGAAACCCAGTTATTGTAAAACTTTTTTTAAACTCAGAAGGCTTAGATTTAAGAATCAGTTCAGTTCAAGACTTAAAATCAATTAGTCGGTGTTCTCAAAAATAAAAAATGTAACTAGTTAAAGTTAAAAAAAAAAAAAATTAAGAAACTAAATTTCATAAGAAAGGGTGCTTATAAAGTTTACGGGTATTGATTTCCAAGGTTAAAAACTATACCACTAGTTTTATCCCGATCAACGTTAAATCCTTAAACATACAAGATCCGCAAAAGTGAAATCCGCCAAAGTCTACGTGAGAAACAAATCGCTACAGTTTCCACAGATCGACCACAAAGACCAATTCGGTCAATTAAAAAAAAAAAGTATATATTGTGAACAAAAACTAAACATCCAATTCGGTCAGATTTATTCTGTGAAAAACAAAAATTTAAAATGGCAGTTGCACAATTGTCAGAGGCCCACCTCAACCAAATGTTGGGTCAAATTAAAGAATTGCCGTACTTCAATGGATCCCCAGGAGATCTAAGCCGCTTAACAACAAGAACCGAGTATCTACAACAACTATACCCGACTCAGGATGTCAGTCAGATACATGTTATTTTCGGAGCCATCTAGAGGTTGGTGGTTGATGATTTAATATTCTATTGATAGAAAACTCACTGATAGATTATATAAACAATATTAAATAACTCCTCCACCCCGGAATTAATAAAACCATTAACTGGCTTAAAGAAATATTCTATTTCCCTGATTATCAGAAGTTAATTCAAAACATACATGAATGCGAAATTTGAAATATTGCAAAATCAGAACATAAGAACACAAATATGTCATTTGAAACCACTCCAGAAATCCAAAACATTAGAGAAAAATACATAAGGGATTTTTATATGGTTGGTAATCAGCAATTTCTTTCATGTTTTGATATATACTCCAAATTTGATACACTTGTATTAGTAGAAGCTAAAAGAGCAACAATGAAAGTATTTAACGACAACAATTAATAAAAGTAAATATGATAATAATTCCAGACCAACCTAAAGAAACCAAAAACCACAATGACAACAAAATATGATCATAATTTTATTTTTAATAATATTAACTTTAATTCAAATTGCAATGGGAAAAAATATTGAGATCAACCCAATTAAAGCGCAAAACGGATACCTTATATTTACAACCGGATCCATGGACATGCCAACTAAAAACGAGTACCATTATTTGTCCATAAACCGAACTAAAGCTGAACAAACATTTGATAGTCTTTTACAAGAAGCAAACGAATTAAAAGATATTATACAGGTTTGATATTTAACAGAAAAACTTCAACAAGAAATGAATGGTTTAAAAATTATCAAACAGATCAAAATTGGTCTAATTATTTTATCTGAACAGCTTATAAATATTTATTCGGAACATTCGATCAAGATGAATTAGAGCAGAAGATTAATAATTTAGCAGAAAATAGCGTCCAAAATAACGATTTCAATATGGTAATAGATGTTATAAATAAAGGAATTAAAACAATAAATGAATTAAAAGAAGACGATGAAAGAGAACAACAAGCAGCAGTACTAATATTTAACTTACAACACTTTACAGAGTATATTGAAGACATTGAGTTGAGAATGCAATTATCAAGACTTGGCATTTTTAACCCAAAACTATTAAAACACGATTATTTGAATCACGTTAACTCTGAGAAATTATTGAAAACAAAAACTTCTACTTGGCTTTAAACTCATACGAAGGAAATTCTTATAATTTCCTATATTCCTAACGACATAGTTAAAGTTCCGGTCTATGAAATTATTCCCTATCCAGATAAAAATATTAACATTTCAACAGAAAATTTATTCAGCAAATATTACGTTTTTGAAAAAAAAAGTATTTGACAAAGAAACAGAAAAAGTTATACATATATCAATAGAAGGGAATAAAATCATTAAAATTCTTAATTGTTCAATACTAATAGATGAATTTATACTTTCAAATAAAATGTTAGATCACACGCAAAGCGTATATTTTAATAATAATGTAACAAAGCTAGAACCTTTATCATAATTGAAACAAAGGAAATAATAAAAACACACACTAAATATAATGATATATTTATTAATCACATTTATTATAACAATAACTAGCATTATTTTTTACCTTACTTATAAGTTTAAAGATATACCAAGCAAAGTAATTGTTAAATTTGTAAAACCTAAAACAGACACCGAATAATGCAAAAATTGTTAATGAAAGAAATGTACCCAGAGAAGTTGTTAATGATATTTTAAACGCACCCATACAAGAAAACATTATATTGTACACAAAACTATCGCCCTTAGAACAGGCCAAATTCAAAGGTTGGGGGGAGTGACATATCGACATCTACAAATACACCCACATAAGATATGCCAACACACCTACACACCTACACACCCTTTCTACACATTAGATCTTACTCTTGAGTCAGTTATTGTAAACATTTTCTTTACTCAGAAGACTCTGGGAAATTTCCATTGTTAATGTTAAATCCCAGACTAAACATTTATTGTAGCGCCGCTGATAAATTCCAACGGCACGTTCCCACACTTTTTCCATATTCAAATTGCGTCTCCTTAAAACCTTTAAACAAGATAAGACAATGAACTCTCTTTCAAAGTCTTTTAAAGTCAAAGCTCACTCAATCGACATAGAAAGTTCACTTAATTAAAAATAACTCACTCAGAAGATCGAATGTTTTCGGAAATCGAGGCTTGATCCACAAGATAATTAGATTTAAGAATCAGTTCAGTTCAAGACTTTAAATCAATTATTCGGTGTTCTCAAAAATAAGAAATGTAACTAGTTAAAGTTAAAAAAAATAAATAATAATAAATAATCTAAACTATTAAACCATAAGTATTTCCAAAAGAATTTTAAAAAAAATTTAAAAATTAGACAAGTTAAAATTAAAAAAAAATTTTTATATTACGGTTGTTCTTATGTGAGCTATGATTTTGATCAAATTTTTAAAGTAATTTCAAAATAATATATCATCACTAAATATCGAAGAATTTAAAAAAAATATTAGGAAACAGCAAAGTTTTAATTTTTTAAATTTATTTTTCCAGATAGATTTAAAACTGAGAGACTAGTTTGCGTAGAAACGGACGGACGGACAGACGGACGGACAAAGGGACGGATAGACGGACGGACAGACTCCTAGTGATGCTGATCAAGAATATATATACTTTTTAGTGTCGGAGATGTCTCCTTCACTGCGTTGCAAACTTCTGACTGAAATTATAATAGCCTCTGCAAGGGTATAAAGATTGAGATTTAAGAAATATAAAAATATTAAGGTCGTTCCACATATAATCTTGTGGCCCCTTTAAATAAAAACGTTCAATGAACTACATTTTCTGATTTCACCCTTATTGTTATGGGGCTATTCAATTGCAACGATTGTTCCATCTTTTTGTTCAGCTTTATTAAAGGGATGAAGTTGGATTGCTCTTTCTGCCCACTTAAATTTGCCAACGTAAATGTAATTTATTTAAAAATTAGGATCAAACTTACGAAATCGTTCAAGTGAAAACTAAATCATGCTGAGACACGAGCTTAAATTCGTTCATGCGACTGGGTGGGAATATTTTTATGTCGTCTCCTCTCGGCGGATGCCTTAAACTCTCTGATATTGTATAGGTAAGGAAGATTTTATAAATTTGATACGGTGTTGATCTTAAGGCTTCAATATGTTTAGTTTTAACTAGCTTTTCATAATGAAAATTTACACTTTAAAAAATGCTCACGTATAGTTGCTTATTTGTTTAGTGTTAAAAAAGTTGAAATATTTATGTTTTAAAAAAATAAGAACCAGAGAAAAAAGCGAGCTTTGGCAAGCCGAAGTGTGCATACACAGAAGATTTTTTTTCTGTTGTTTCCTTAAAAAAACAAAATTTTAAAAATTAAAGGTGTTTTCCAAATTCAGGGGAAGTTGCCCTAAATCCATGTAGGATTTTTAACTGTTAATTGACAAAATTGAGGAGAAACAGTTAAAAAATACACCTTGTATTTAGAAACAAGAAAAATAGCAAAAAAGCAAAAATGTAATAGTAGAGAAGTTCCTTTTTTTTACAATTATTTTTTTTTAATACTCCAGTTGATAATATGAGAGCTATATGAAATAGTCGTCCGATTTTATAAAGTTTTAAGCCTAATTCTGAAATATTTAACCATTTCTATATCTCAAATATTCAATCAACTAAAAAAAAAACAGCAAAGTTATAAAATGTTTAATTTTTTCTCAGTTGTTCCTGTGGGAGCTGTATGATATAGTCGTCCAATCCGGGTTGTTCCGACTTATATACTACTTTAAAAAAAAGACAGTTTTTGGGAAAGATTCAGGCAGATAGCCTTAAAACTGGAAAACTAGTTTGCGTAGAAACGGACGGACGGATAGACAGACAGACGTCCATGGCTAGATCAACTCTCCTAGTTCTAGTTCTTCAAGATGTAGTAATGTTTAAATATTTCAGAATTACGGTCCATTAGCCTTATCAAGGCGCAAATTAAAGTGAAGATAATATAAAAAATATATAGCCAACCAACCACCAAAATTAAGAGTAATTTTATAAAATTTGTTAAGATAAATCATGGAAAACTACTTCTATTTAAAATAAAATTTTGCTATTCAAATAAAATATATTTACGCATTGATTGAAAACTATCAACATATCACCTACCTATCAAAATTAACTGGGTTATGCGTAGGTGCTATCATGAAAATCTCAAAAATTCCATGAAAATTAGGTGAGACTTAAACTTTTTTTGCTTTGCCAGAACTGACTTTCAAGTCAAAAATTTTATCGAAATTGTGAAAATGCAAATGTTTTAAATAATTTTTCCAACTTCTGCAGTTTTACTTCATGGTATTTTTTTACAAATCAAATAAATTTTATTAGGTCACATTTTTGATTGGCAAACATTTTTTCATTCATCGGTTAATAACTAAACACTAAACATCAGATTTTATCATAATTAATTTGTCTTAAAATTTCTTTATTTTAATATTTTGATTGTTCCCATATGACCTAAATGATATAGTCGTTCGATTAAAATGAAATTTAAACCGTAATTCTGATTAAATTTTACCATTACATCTCGAAAAACTTAAAAAAATAATTTAAAAACAGGTTATGTATCATTCTTTTTCATTTATTTTATAGACGTCCGATCCGGCTCGTTCCGACTTATGTACTTCCTGCATAAGGAAGACAACTTTTGGGAAAGTTTCACGGAGATAGCTTTAAAACTGAGAGACTAGTTGCGTAGGACTGACGGATAGACGCACGGACAGACGGATGGACAGACGAACATGGCTAGATCGACTCTCCTACTGATGCTGATCAAAAAATGTATATACTTTATAGGGTCTCCTTCACTGCGTTGCATTATAATACCTGCTGTAATGGTAAACTAATTAAGGCAAACTAATGATGGATAAGGGATGAAAATATTTAAAGACAATAAATATTTTAAACATTGTAGTGTTGTTAGTGTCTCACAATCCACATCACATTGTAAATGTTTTCTTCCGGCTTCTCTCGCCCTAATAGGTGTCCTCTACTTTTGTGTTTACCATTTGTGCTTAAAATTGTCAAATTGGTTAATTGTTTTTATTAGTTTTTAAGGAATAATTAATTTAAAAAACAAGAAAGAAAGCAAACTTCGGCAAGCCGAAGTTTATATACCCTTGCAGCTATTGCAAGAACTAAATATTTTTAAAAACATTAAAATTATGATTTACTTGCGTACTAAATGTCTAAAAACATTGAAGCAATGATGATTAGCATCTCAATTATTAGATAGTTATTTTATATAATTTTATTATATCTATGGGAGCTATATGATATAGTCGTCCGATTTTGATGAAATTTAAACCGTAATTCTGAAATATTTAACCATTACTATATGTCGAAGAACTAATAGAAAATTTAAAAAACACCAATGTTATAATTTTTTTTCATTTATTTTTCCGATTGTTCCTATGGGAGCTATATGCAATAGTCGTCCGATCCGGCTCGTTCCGACTTATATACTACCTGCAATAGAAAGACAACTTTTGGGAAAGTTTCAGATAGCTTTAAAACTGAGAGACTAGTTTGCGTAGAAATTGACGGACAGACGGACATGGCTAGATCGACTCGCCTAGTGATGCTGATCAAGAATATATATACTTTATAGGGTCGGAGATGTCTCCTTCACTGCGTTGCAAACTTCTGACTGAAACTATAATACCCTCTGCAAGGGTATAATGAAACGATTGCCTGTAGCCTGTGCTAAAATATGTTGTAAGATTTCAACTTAAATTTTTAAATTTAATTTTATTATTATCCTAGAGCTGCAAGAATTTTTACTTATAAATTAATGAACTAGTCACAATTAGCTAGAAAAATAATTTTGCAATTTATAAATCATGCGGTAGCTTATATATTAAGAAATTCAATTCGGAGCTGAAAAACTTAAGTCTAGAACAGTTAATGCTATTTATTTTTTTTGATGCAGATAATGTAAGGATACTGAATAAAAATACTGTTTTTTTGGTGACTATAACAACCAACAGCTTTCTCTGGTCAGAAGAATGGCAATGAATCTTTCCCGCTCCAACTCTCCCCCCAAGTCTCCGCTCCGCCCTGGAGAGCTAAGTTAAGTTTAAGCAGTTCCATGCACGTCGCGCAAAAGTTTCAAGTTATTTTATTTTCGCATTCCTACGTGAGAATCAGTTTCATCATCCTAATGCAAACTAAAGTAGCCACTAATCTCAACCCAAAATTTGGTTCAATCGAACCGGAATTTCGATTCCATTCGCGGAGTTGTTTTTCCATCAGCAGCTTCGATGGCTTCAGATAAGTCTATCTTTCCACATTAATTCCACATCCATTACATTTAAAAGCAATTTCAAGAGTGTGATAAAAAATTTAAACCCAGCCACCGTGAAATATTCCCAAGCTCAATTTTTTCTCCAAAATTGTTATTCACTTTTCCTATACAGTCCACCACTCTGATAAAATTACATACCTGCCGGCTAAAACCATTGCTATTTAATTGTGAATGTCAATAACAAACGTCCAGCCATAATTATAGTTTCTTCATTCTGCCCCACTTCGCATACTTATGTACATACATCTTGACACCAACTCCGTACGGTGCTCCTCTGTTATTCGTGATCTCATTTACATACGTACGTTCAAGGGCTCACGATAAATTGAGTTTTCTAATATACGAAATATATTTGTTAATACTAATAATACCAACTACATAGTATAGTTAGATAATGGTCCAAAAATCCATCCCTGCGTCAGTGTGAAAATATATACTGTTCAGTTCCCCATTAATTTATTAATTATTTTTTGCGTCCGTCCTACAATATTTTCGTAAGCAATTTTTCCAAAACTTAAAATTACGCCTTTGTAAAAATTCATCCAAATTCAATTTCAGAGTTATCGTATATCCTAACGTATTTCATTTGTTTCCTTAATTCTAAAATTTGTCCATAAATACTAGTCTATCCGTATATCCGTACGAATTCCATTTGGTTCTTAAACTTCAAAGATTAATATTTTTCCCAATTATAACAAAAATTATATCTGCAATGGCAACCGTTGCATTACATAAGTTTATTTCAATTTCCAATCGTCTGAGCCAAAAGCTTGCCGCTAAGCTCAGAGAACAAATTGATTAGGGCTCGCCCCAATCATCTCACGCAGTTCATTTGCAAAATTATATTTCGTGTGGCTGCCGGCTCCCTCCTATCGAAATGGAGTTTTTCGCGGTGATATACATAGACAATCCGAGTCTTACGCCTGTTGAAAAGCTGTTTCATTTGAATGCCAAACTAAGGGCAAAGCTCAGGCCACAGTTTAAAATTCACCACTTACGAACGAAGGCTTCCGAACCTAACGTGTCGAAAACAAGTGAATGAAGGTCAATAGTCACCTGAAAACATTATTCCACTTGCAATCCATTGGAAAAAAATTTTCAGCAGTCTTGAAAAATCTACAAAATCCGAGGCTGTATAAAGCTAAAATTGAGAATTGGGACACTATCCCAGTTTACATATGTTTCACATAAATTCCAAGGCTCACGCTCTCATTATGGGGGTACAAGAAAACCAAGATTCCTACTTGGCTCGAGCTTTTTTTTATTCCTGACTGAGCGGCAGCAATCGCCCTAGAGGCGATTGATGGCATCCGATATATCAATCCGATTAAAACTCAGATCAAAGAAACAAACAAACAAAAACAACAAAATAATAATAATTATTTCAACACCCAATGCTGCGATTTGTATTCAAGTACACCACCCTGAAAGGTTCCCCTGTTCACGAACCTTTTTGTGTTGAGGTTCCTAGGGTGGAGGTTACCATTCTGCTCATCAGCAATTTATAGATTAGCTCCACGACCTGAAACTCAACACCCAGGTCAGTGAGGGGTTCGGGAATGGCTGCAGGGAGAACATTGTTGAAAGCGCCCTCTATGTCCAGGAATGCAACTAGTGGTTTTCCTTGTGGTTGAGTGACTTCTCGATTTGGCTGACTACCGCGTGTAGAGCTGATTTGGTGGACTTGCCCTTTGAGTAAGCATGTTGTGCTGCTAATAATTGTTTTGAGTCCATGACTGACCTGATGTGCAGTCCAATCAGTCGTTCAAAACTCTTAAGTAGAAAGGATGTCAGACTTATTCTTTCGTCGTCGTGTGCGAGGCTTTGCCCGCTTTGGGTATGAAGACTACCCTTGTTTCCCTCCATGTTGATGGCAATTTTCCTACTTTAAGTATGGTGCAATAAATTTTCTTT
Source organism: Drosophila gunungcola (assembly GCF_025200985.1). Classification (NCBI taxonomy): domain Eukaryota; kingdom Metazoa; phylum Arthropoda; class Insecta; order Diptera; family Drosophilidae; genus Drosophila; species Drosophila gunungcola. Next base: position 170,289 of record NW_026453254.1, read on the forward strand.
AGCCAGCTGACGGCAAGTTGACCAGCATTTTGGATGTGCGCAGGGTAGAGATGATCAGGTCCTGCTGATTTGAAGGGTTTGAAACTGTGGCCCATCGATGCTTGAACCAGACTGATTTTCTGGAAATCGTTCTACCGGGAGACTACCCGGAAAGTGTGAGTCTAGAAGTAGGCGTAGGGTCTCCTCACTAGAGTCTGACCATGAGCCATCATGTTTTTTAAGGTATCCCAAGGAAGGGGTATTTTTGGAGAGAAGCCTCTATGTTTAAGCAGAAGGTCTGCCAAGCTGATCGTTTTCCTTTTTCTTATGGCCTTCTTGTAGAAGGCTAGTTCCAACTTATATTGTTGCCATTTTAGATCTTTATTCCTCGCTTTCGCCCTGTTAAAAACGGTTCTGCAGCTGGATCTGAGTTCTGAAAGTTTCTAGGTCCACCAAGGAGGCTTTTTGGATCCCCTTTGGTTTGTATTTAGGGTAGGTGGATTTGAAGGCCATATTGCAGGCTTCTGTGAAGGTCCCTACTAAGTTATCTAGACTGGGTAGATCACTATTGTCATTTGGGTGTTCTATTGGAAGAATACCTAGTAAGGCTTCTCTATAAGCGCGCCAGTTTATTCGTCCAAGGTTGACGAATTCAGCTGGAGTGGTAGGGTCTAATTATAATGTAGTTTCAATGAATCTGTGGTCTGAAAAGGAGTGCTCGCTTGAAACTTCCCAATTTCGGACTTTTTCAAGCAGACTACCTGACACCAGGGTGAGGTCAATGACCGTTTGGCTATTTTTTGTGATGAAGGTGGGGGTGTTACCCCTGTTGCATAGGAATAGGTCCGAGCCAAGGATGAAATTAAAAAGGGACTCACCCCTGTTATTGCTTGATGGGCTTCCCCACTGAGTGTGGTAAGCATTTGCGTCGCAGCCAATTACCAGGCCGATGTTGAGCGCCTCTCTCTCTTCGACCAGTTTTCGGACTAGCTCGTCTGGGGGGTCCTCCTTTTCGAAGGCCATGTACGGTGAAATCTCCCTTATGGTAGCCGCTGGAAGCTCCAGGCTTGCTACGGTGTTGTCTCCGTTGCTGTAATTATTAAGCAGAAATATGCTAAGGTGCCTTTTGGGTCAAGTAGCAACTTGAATTCCTTGGTGCCTAGTCCAGAGACCTTGCCTCCAACGATCCAGGATGTCTTTCGGCGTCTTTATGGAGGACGGCAGCCAGGTCCTCGCTCGGGGCCTACTGGGGACGTCACGCCAATCCAGCGCGACGATTTTCGCCCCTTTGTATACCTCGCCGAGCTGCGCTGTCGCCTTCTTGTATAGGTCAGCCGCCCGCTGACAATCACAGGCCACCACCTTGACGCTGCCTTGAAACCACCCCGCGTCCTTGCAGCATGGTGTTAGCTGGGGGAAGTCTCGGAGCAGTGTCATGCACAAGATGGCCAGCTTCTCCTCGCCTGCCTTCCATTGATTTTTAAGGATCCGGCCTCCGGGATTTCCCTCGTCCACCAGCCCAATCAAAATCCTGTCCCGCGATATGTCCGCAAAAGACAGGTTTGGTTGGACCTTCGATCTCTTTGCCGCAGGTCCATGCAAATCAAGAGATCGTTGCCTCTTCGGCTGTGCGTTCTCTGCACTAGGGCTCTATTGGCCATAATTTGGGAGCACCTTTTTGCCCACTCCACCTTCTTCAACCATTCGGCTGAAAGGTTGGCGATCTTGCTCCTGTTTTGTGAGCGGAGTGTCTACGCTGCAGTCCGCTTCTCCGCATATGTAAAATTGCTTTGCTCGGTTGGTGGAGCGACAGTCTTAGCCGCACCTTCTGCAGTTTTTGGCGCCGACGCGCACTTTGCAAAGGTGCTGGCGGCCGACTGTCTTCCACCTTTCACCCCCTATTTGGGATGGGGCCATTTCGGGAAAGCCCCCGAGCTGGTGCCAGCACAGGCGGAGCCAACGCTCGCAGATCCTGTCGCTGTTGCAGCACCCACCTTCTCCAGCGTTTCGGGTTTCTTAGGAGTGCCCGGCTCCATTGTGGTGTTTATTTTTTATTAATTGTGTTCATAATTGAATCTCACAAAGGGAAGGTCCACCCGGGCAGAGATCCGCGATGCTCGGGTAAGGCGATAGTTAGGACAGGGGGTCGCCATCTCCCTGAACCACCGCTTGAGACTGAGCTATTTGTTAACCCGGGCCCTCAGTCAGGCTGATTCTCGGCACGGTCCGATTTACACCTTAGTCCGGCGCGGGGGCTCGATAGGACCTCCCCTTCGGCTCCGACAAGCCCGGATAGGGTGCCTCTGTGCCATGTTAGTCGCCTTCTACGACAAGCAATGACAAGCTGTGGAAGTATTCTTCGCCGCTAACCACACGGTCTGGCGTTAGATTAATTCAACAACTTTTTTTTGCAGAGCCTTAAGAAAAAAATGTACCTTGGATTCTGCTTGTGACAAAATTCTGAGTTTTTGCCTGTTCAGGTTTTGGTAACAGTAGGAAGTATTAAGCTAAGCTCTTGCTAACACGTCTTAACAGTGTTCAAGAAAATTGACTCTCCATCTTTTACACTTATTCATGAAAATGCCATCGGTCTATAAGGGCAAAAACTTTAAATAAATAAATTTCAGAGTAAAAATCACATCGAGCTAATCTCTTAACTATCTCTTAATTTAACCAGATGGTTCCACTCTATCGTTACTCGTAGAGTAAAAGGGTATATTGAATTCGTAAAAAATTATGTAACAGGTAGAAGGAAGCCTTTTCGACCCTATTAAGCTAAAAATTGTACACTAACAATTTTTCGTTTCTTCCTTGCGGACCATTTCTTTAATAACAAGACTGAGGCAAGGCAAGATCGGTTTTATTGGACTTTGCTTTTGGATTGCCAATTTGTTTTTGATTTTTCCTCGACTAACACTGACTGTGTTTCTTATGAGCGTGTGTTTTTTTAATGGTGTTGGTAAATGTACTTACATATATATATATAGCCGAGTAAATATAGCCAGGTCCGACTGTCTGTCCGTCCGTATGAACGTCGAATTTGACATGCTGATCAAAGTAGTTTATTTTAAAAAGGAGCCACACCCTTTCTAAAGCTCAAAAATCGCAAAAGTCTGCCATGTCACTGTGACACATGTTACACCTTAGTTATTGGGATGTGTGTGTGTTTCGGTCATACAGATAGACGTATACACACAAATTCAAATTCAATATTATTTAAGATGAGTTTTTAAGTCCTCTGCCGCTGCTCGGCAGCTGCTCTGCCGGCAAAGCACTATCCTATGCTCATCAGATAGGGCCGTATTGATTGCTGATGAAGAGAGACAGAACGAAAGCATTGTTAGCGGGGGTGGGGTTGCTGCAGGCTCTTAGCTTGTAGTAATGGCAATCCAGCTCAACAGATGGCGCCACCTAGACCCCGATTGTTATTTGGGTGAATATTTAGTTTGAAATTTGTTAGCTTAGTAATCGGGGTACTCGAATTTCTTGTTTTATATTGTAACGAACTGGTTTTGTTATTTTGCGCTCTACGAATATCGTGCGGCTAGCTTAGAAGATGTGTGTGTTCGTCCAACCAAATTTATATAAACGTGACCGCCCAACTGACCAGCAATAACGCTCAGAAAGTTGGGGTATACAAAAGGATCTTTAGTTGCCAAATTGACTTATAATGAGTGGGGTAACTTTATCGGATTCTTCGCCGGAAGCGAAGAATGATGCTCTGGATGGCTCTGGCGTTCGCTTCGCTCCGGGTTGATTCTGCTGCTGCAGGCTCCGCTCGGGGTGCTCGTGGTTCCTTCTACTGCTATTGGCTTGGCATCAGAGCTTAGGGATGCGTCAACATTCTCAGACTTGGGTGAACAGACTCCTTTCCCTTGCTCTGTCCCGGCCGGCTGCGCCGAACGCCTGCTCAGTTCTTACCTGACGGTTCAGGCATGGGCCAACGCAGTCCCTGAGGCAAACGCTTGGCGTTAGACGAACACTTGCTCCCCAGCTTTTTCTCCGCGGACGTGTAGATGTTGAAGTAAGAGATAGCTCGCATGACGCTCGTCGTCCTGGCTCTGCTCCTTGCTTTCTCCTACAGGACCAAACGCGATGGGGTCTTTGTCTCTCGGGATTCGGTCGGCTGCCGTTCTAGGATTCGAGCGGTGAACTGCTTTGCTATCAACGCATACGCCTTTCGAGACATCATCCGATCTAACGTCCATCCTGGCTAGTCGCACCAGGACCTCGCAGGCCGATCAGGCGTACGCCGAACTTCACCAATGCGATCCTTATAGCAAGGCAGCTAGTTCTTGACAACTTCCGTTCCGAGCCCACGGTTCATTGTGGAAATACTCTTTTTGTTCAACTCTGGCTGACACGCAAGGCAGTACGCCAAGCTTAAATCGAGACAGAAGTTTATCCGTGTGTACGTAAGTGTTGTCGCCGTAAAACCAGTGCCAATGTTCTGTGTAAATTTTATTTTCACTCGGAATCGCTGTTCCATTGGTCAGTCAGTCGGAAGTTGTGCAGCCAGAAGCTTGGAACCTACAATCGTTGGTCTAAAAATTTTGAGGCGGACTTGGAATACTGTTCCATTAAAATACTTTTAATTTGCCATACCCTTTTAGTAGCTCAAAAGCGTAACTTTTGAGACTTCCGGTTGGTTCAAAAAATTCGAAATTAGACTCTATCGAAATTAGTCTCTAGGCATACGCCTTTCGAGGCACCAGCCGAACTAACGTGCGTCCTTGCCTTCTGGTCCAAAGTCCACGGTTTTACCACACTCTTTCGCCGCACTCTTACAGCGAATTAGTCGCCTACCACACAACCGGCAGAACAATGCTTGCGTGATTGCTTTTTTTTGTGGAGAGTTATTCAATCTTATTTTTTAGAATAATCTTTTTTTTAGAGACTCAATTATATTTTCCGTATTGTTTTCGTTTAAATTTAAAAAATAAATCAAATAAGTATAAAACATTCTCCTCCCAAGTATTGCATTACAAGACATTTCACTTAGCAATACTTATGTTTTACATGGTTTTCTTAACGTCTAATTTGATTAATTTGACAATGGGTTTTCTATAAATGCTACCTTTTATCATAACCTCTAAAACTCGATCAGCGTAATCTTTGACTGGATAAGTTTTTATAATAATGCCCTTTGGCCAAACATTTCTAGGTAAAGCTGAATCAATGACCAACACAATATCGCCCTTTTCTAAAATATCAAACTTCTTAACCCACTCGCGGCTAAACAAAATAAATTGTATACATTCTTTTCTCCACTTAGCCGAAAAAATATCCTCCAGTCTCTGAGAAGCCTTCCACATGTATAACAATTTTAATTCATATCTAATACACCACAGTGGAAATATTCTCAAAAATTTGTCCCAATAAATAAATCATTTGGCGTAAATAACTCTGTATCTGGTAAATCAGAAGGCACATCCATTTGGGTAAGAACCTCTGTTGAGTTTGCTATCCAGTTACACATCTGCCTTTTTGATGTACAAAAGATACACCATTTACCAGTTGTACAGCGCTGTTAGTGTCATCTTTTCCGCCTAAGTAGTCGTCCATATTATATTTGGACGTTGATGCAGTCAGTACAAACATGTGGCTTTAACGACACCAAGTAATGCCTGTTACGCGCGGACCCCAGAAGGTTGTTCAAAACGAGATCGAGAGAGGTGAAAGAAGTCGGACAAGAAAAGAAACGGACGGACAAGTTCAAAATACATACGAAACAAAATTCAACATACTGTCGAGTTAAGTAGAAAGAATGGATAGAGTTTGTAATATTCATTACATAGTACTCTAAAAGGCTCATGCATATCATAGTTTGATCGACAATGGCTTAAGATAAGAGGAATATAGTTCATAGTAATTCTATTAGGCACAGAAAAATGTAAGCGACCCAGTAACTCTCCACTTCTTCGTGAATATGTTTTCGAATAAATGTAATACTAAACTAAAACTAATTAGAAGAAGTCTACTAGGGCAAGATGGTAAGATAAGGTTTGCTTCCCAATTAAGGCCTCGTAGAGCAAATAGTTATAAGTTCTTTTGCACAGATTCTATTAATATGTGCACTATATTGGGGACTCCAAACTGGTGAGCAATACTCCAGAATTGGACGAACTAATGAAGTAAACAAAGTTTTTGTGACATATCAAATTAATCAGACCACCTTTTTATAAAGCTTTCAATTCCCTGGCTTTATTCACCATGGATGAAATATGGTTAGAAAATTTAAGTTTTGGGTCCAAAAGGACGCCAAGGTCATCAATATGACTAATTCAAGTCAACTCACAACCACCTAACGTACACGTAGCTTATTGTGGGTTGACCAGATACAATGTCATTACTTTGCATTTAGTCGAATAGAATTACAGAACATCATGTATGAAAAACATTAAGGTCCGTTTGTAAATTTGAACGTAGGGCAGGCATAACTTGACGTCATCTGCGTATATAAGGACACGCGACTTTGTTAAAACTAGAAGCAGATCGTTAGTAAATAGTTTCCCCCTTGTGGGACAGTAACTTGGATTATTTTAGAGACGGAGCTTTTAAAAAGGACTCGCTGGGTCCTACCATTTCGATAAAACAAAATCCATTTTAGAAGATCATTTGAAATCCCTAATAAGTCTAACTTCCGTACAAGATGAGAGTGATTTACAAAATCAAACGCTTTGTCAACAACGCCAGTCTGAAGGTTATTTCTGAAGCCATTTATAACGAAAGACGTTAGTTCGTAGACCTACGACTTATAAACCCGTATTGGCACGAGGATATAATCGACCTATAGAGATGTTGCAAGTGGGGAAAAATAATGTTTTTGAAAAGCTTGGGGATAGCGGACAACTTGGAAATACCTCTTTAATGCTTGTATTCGTTTTATTTTCCTTTTAATGAAGGGGAATAACAAATGACTCCTTCCAACTAGGTGAGAAGTCAGAAGTTTCTAGGGATAGGGTAATCAAATTATGTAGTGGTCTGCACAGGGTCTCTGCGCAGTATCTAAGCAGACAGCCTGAAACACCGTCAGGACCCGGTGCGTAAACTGGCTTTACCCTTTGCAGATTAACGAGAACGGAGTTTTCACTTAAATTCGGAAAAAAATTAAGTTCGACTTTGTCATGGCATATGAATAAGATTGATGTGTACTGGACGAAGCTGAATATGTGGTTTGGAAACACTGCGCAAAGAGATCGCCAATTGCCCGATCAGTGTTTGCCGTGGAATTTTTAAACGATAGTGATGCTGGGTAAGAGGCGGATAAACGCTTAGAGTTAACAAAATTATAAAACTGTTTTGGATCTTGTGAAAACTGGATCCTATGGTAAAATTTGACCGAATACTTAAATACACACGCTTTATTTTTATTATAAGGTCTGGACTTAACATGTTTTTAGACGTGTCAACTCCTTATTAAACCTTGGAGGCTTACTGTTGTTAAAAGGTTAGTGTAACGGAACACACTTTTGGAAGAAGGTGTTCAATGCATAAAAGATATTATTGGCCTCAGCCATGTTAGTACATGAATAAAGTTCGGACCAATTAAAGTTAGATATACAAATATTTAAGCGACCAAAGTTTGTCCTACGAAAGCAGTGGATTCGTTTAAAAGTCTTTACAAAAATTTCTTTTAAGTCTGTTCCTGCATCTATAGTCAGCTCTAATGCTGGGTGATAGGGAACTTCAGGTTGCGTAAGTGGCCACGTTCTTAAAACACAAACTCCTTCTGGATGTGACACAAAACACATATCCAGTAAACGTCCTAAAGAATTTTGAATATGGGTGTCCACGTAAGGGTCACATGCACTGCGAGGAGAAAAGCTAGGGTATTAGACCAGACGGGATGAGTGTCCACGTGCGGTTCACATGCCCTACGAGGAGGAAAGCTAAGGAATTAGCCCAGACGGGATAGGTGTCCACGTGCGGGTTGCAAATACTACGAGAAAGGAAGCTAGGGTATTAGACCGGACGGGATGGGTGTACACGTGCGGTTCACATGCACTACGAGGAGGGAAGCTAGGATACAAGACCAGACGGGCCGGGTGTCCGCGTACAGGTCACAAATACTACGAGGAGGAAAGCTAGGATACTAGCCCAGACGGGACGGGTGTCCGCGTACAGGTCACATGCACTACGAGGAGAGAAGCTACTGATCGACTACGAATAAAAAAATCACAAACGAGGGATTTCACTTCTTCTCTTTATTTTTTTTTTTTTTTTGATTATTTTATTTATCTAATACCCTCCTACGAGTCCGTTACATCGTCATTACTTAACGGAGAGGAATATTATGTATACTAACCTCAAAACACTGGAGACACGTCCGTCCCGTCTTACCATTCCGACACAAGAGACCGCCAACTCGACTCGTGTATAACAACCCTCCCCACGCTCCCTTTTTCTCGCGTTCGGGATTTCTGGTATATTCTTTACTTTCTAGTATTTTCTATTAACTTACTAAATATAGGCTAGCGTTGCCACTCGGGTTTTGAACTTAGCTACGGCTTAATATTCGCTATCAACTTAATATTTATTATCCATAATACGTCGCTTACACCTATAACCTTACATACTACTAACTTAATATTTATTAATCATGATAAGTCCCTTACACTTACACATTGTATCGTACACTGTCTAGGTGTGTACGTTACACAGTGTACAGAAATAGACAAGAAAGAATGATAATGGTGGGTACAGAAACAAGAACAGATCTAAGGAAGCCCGGAAAAATTCCCCTATTTCACCTATGAGAACGGAGAGCTATATCGTCGAATTGGGACCAGAGCTGCGTGTACCTCAACACCACCGGAGACGAGTACTGGGAAAGTGTAACGACGCCCCAAAGGCAGGACACCTTGGCATAAGGAAAACAATCCTACGCATTGCTTCGAAGTATCACTGGCCAGGGATGTATCGAGATGTCAAAAGGTACGTTCAAAATTGCCAAACCTGCCAAAAGTTCAAGGTCGACCAACAGAAGCCCGCGGACAGATGCTAACTCGTCGAACGGAAGAACCCTGTTCGACATAGTGTGCCGACTTTGTTGGACCCTTGCCAAAGTCAAAGGCAGGTAACACATTTCTGTTGGTGTTCTTCAACTCAAAAAGGCAACCACAGCGACCCTAATCAAGGCATTCCGCGAGCATATTCTTGGACATTTTGGGGTCCCACCAACGTTCGTGTGTGAATATATGAATATATGCGAGAACTCGGATGTGAGTTACAGTATACGCCAAAACCATGACCGCGCAATTCATCGAAGGCGAAGAGTCAAGTTGGGACAACCTTCTACCAAAGATGACACTGGCAGTCAATTTTTAGCATTTCAGATACTACGAACTTCAGTCCCATTTTTCTGATGCAAGGTCGCGAGCCAAGGAGGCCCAAGGCGCTGTACGCAGGAACACCCCAGAAGACTTCACGATCAAGGCGACCAAGATGAAGGAAATATTCGAGATCGTCAAAGTCAATGCGGAGCGGGAGAGTGCCGTCCAGATGCGCCAGTATAACCTGAGAAGTCGCGAATGGGGCCCCACTTTGGGCTCACTCGTTTTGGTAAAACAGCACCAACTGTCCAGAGGAGTGGACGGCATCGCGGCGAAGTTGGTGCCAAAATATGACGGCCCGTTCCGAGTACTAAAGTTTATATCGCTGAACATGGTAAGAATCCAGAAACCCGGGTAATGTAAGTTTAAAATGGCCAATTTTGCGGAGTTAAGAGAATTCCGAGATGACGAGCCGGTCGGAGGTGAAGAAGTAGCGTAAGGTATGTAACGGTATAGCTCGCCGTGTCCAGGGTTCCAGACAGAAATTTATTTCCTCTTTAGATCGATTTTTCTCCCTTTCCCCAAAGAATAACACAAATCGAACGCTACAGAGTATGGTTATATATAATAGTACGGTTGGTTAGGGCTACGTTTCTAATTATAATATATCGGCGCTCTGGGAGGGCCGAGTGTGGTATTGCTTGCTGGGTTTTTGTCGACGATGCTGAAGGGCCGAGTGTAGGACTGCTTGCTGGGTGATACCGACGCTGCGGAAGGGCCGAGTGCTGGCACTACTCGGTGCTGGCGCTGCGGAAGGTCCTATTGCGCACTGCTTGGTGCTGGCGACGCGGATTGGTCGATTGCCCACTGCTTGGTGTCGGCGATCCTAGACGAGGGCAAGGGGGATAACAGCGGACAGCGGAGACGACGTTGGACCGGTACAGGGTGTTGGAAGAATCCGAGGAAGAGGAGGACGAAGACAGCGAGTGCACTTCCAGCTTCATAAGAGAACGGGAGGGCTATCACTGGGCGACAATACCTGGGGGATATCGGGTCACCCAAGTCCGACAGGTGACGATAGACATGATTCCACCACCAGGACAGGGGCCAGCGTTTCGGTTCGATTCGAATTGCGGCAGAACCTTTGTGCCTCCCCAGGCTGAGCGACCCGCATGGAAGGAAATGGACACCAGCGAAAGCACCCAGGCGACCCGGACAACCACGCCTCCACCTCAGGAGAAAGTTGACGATGCCCTTCGAAGTGACGAGAGGAATCAGAGCCCGGTACACTCTGAAGAAGAGGTGCAAGACGGCGTCGAAGGATCCGGAATTATAGCTTTTGAGATATCTGAAGTAGCCAATGTGCCAATCTACCGCCTATTAATCGAAGCTCTCCTACTCTTGAGCACATGCAACGCGAAAGAAAATTTTCTCCGGCAATTAGCAAAATACGGGACCTCAAAGGTTTTTGGTATTGCAAACAAATTAAATGGTTCGAATATCAGAATATCAGTAATAAATGATTACTTCAATTGTAAAGCAGAACGCAGATCAGTTATGCATTACCATACATGGAAATAAACAACTGAGCTGATCTCCCTGTTAACACAAGTTTTAAATCGTATTAAAGACTTTCTAAAATTTGTCCCAATTAATAAATCATTTGGTGTAAATAACTCTGTATCTGGTAAATCAGATTGCACAAACTAAAGTGGATGACTGTTTAGTATGAATTCAATTTCGCAAAACGATGTTTTAAGAATATAATCTTTTAGGAACAGTTCCTTAAGTAAAAAACATAAATGATTTTTTATGGAATTAACCTCTCCCAAGCTCCTCACATATAAGGCGACAATGGTGGATTGAATGGTCATTGTGCAATTTTTTTTGTCAAGAACTAAGTCGCTTCGTCTTTGTTCCATAAATCCGTAATCTCCTTGAAATCCTCACTTGGTCGTTTAAAGTTAGTCCCGTTATCGGAATAGAACCACCCGATTCCAGCTCCTACAAAGTAGGTACCCTGAATCGTCCGGGGTCGTTGATGCACTATGGTTAGTACAAACAAGTGGCTATTACGACACCAAGTAATGCTTTTTACGCGAACCCCAACGGGTTGTTCAAAACGAGAAAAGGAACGGACGGACAAGTTAAAAATACATACGAAACAAAATACTAGATACTAATTTCGTGCTAGGTAAGATAAGATTAGAGCTTTCAAAATTGATAAAAAGTCGGTAGTAAGATGATGTGATAGAGTTTGTTATAGTCATTACATAGTACTCTAAAAGGCTCATGAATATCAGAGTCTGATCGACAATGGCTGGAATAGTAATTTTAGTAGGTACAGAAAACCCAGTAACTCGGGACTCCCCTCTTTTCTACGATAAACTAAAGTTGGTAAACTAATTAGAAGAAGTGTACTAGGGTAAGATGGTAAGATAAGGTTTGCATCCCAATTAAGGCCTCGTAGATCATATAGTTAAAAGTTCTTTTGCACAGATTCTATCCTATATACTGAGGACTCCAAACTGGTGAGTAAGAACTAATGCAAAGAACAAAGTTTTTGTGAGATATGGATCATAAAATTCCTTAGACCAGCATTTTATAAATCCAAGCATTCTCCTGGCTTTATTCACCATGGATGGAATATGGTCAGAAAATTTAAGTTTTGGGACCAAAAGTACGTCAAGGTCATCAATATGTCTAATTCTAGTCAACCCACAACCACCCAACGTATACGTGGCATATTGTGGGTTGACCCGACAAAATATCACTACTTTGCATTTAGTGCTATTTAAGTCCAATATAATTACAGAACATGTTTGAAAAGCATTAGGTCCGTTTGTAGATCTGAACAGTGGGAAATATCGCTCTGTTGCAGGCATAACTAGACGTCCTGTATTTCCCTGTCTACAGAATTCTTTGTGATTGTCAATCTTTTTTTGGAACTTGAATTTGTAGAGACATTTGTATTTTATTTTTTCTAAAGTTCATGAGAACGGAAGATAATTGATTTTAAATGTCAGCATTGAAAACTATTCGCAATTGCTCTGGCTTGTTAATATTTTGTACGCCAAAATGTGGAAGATAATAAGTCTGTTGCGTTTTCATGTTAGCCTCTGTCGGATAGAATTTTTTCCGTTCGAAATATAAGACTGGAAGACTGGATAGCCGAGACAATGCGTTATTATAACTTTTAGGGAGCTGAACATTGACTTTCTTCCAGAAAAGTCCGCATTCGACCCCATTGTCCGCGCGATTTAATGTATTGTTAATTCATCATGCATCTTTTGTCATCTACAGACACTGGAAAATCTTTTTGAGTAGCGAGTTCGTTTTCAATTGCCCAGTAAGACTTGAATAGATTGGCGTCAGTCTACTGAACAGTTGTGTTTCTGTCGCACTCCTGAAAATTCCATAATTTCGCATCATTATCAAACACCTGATTTGCTTAATCTGGCTTATTACCGGCTTGTTTTCGATATTCTACGTTATCAACTTTTTATACATACCGCGCCTCAAAGCATAAATATTGCGACAAACAATTACCATATTAACAAAAGCATCACAGGTTCTCTGTGTTTTTTTGTTATTGATACTTCAGTTTTGTTGCTCCCCTCTCGCTGTTCACGCTTTGGCTCTAGCCGTTGCGGGTAAGTGAGAGTAACGCGACTCTCTTTGCAAACTCCTCGTTCTGTGGATCTTCAAATTGGATTTGATCGCCCTCTCCGACTAAGCCTGCTCTTCTACAAGTGATTGCTCTGCTCTTCAATAAGCTTCTCTTCAACTACATTTGCGTCTACGTCATCGTTTGGACAGTGACATTGATATTTCCATTTCGGCTTCGATATGCGAGTTTGGAGGCATCATAGTTGGCGACTTATATTTGTAATGCTGGCTTTGTAGCCAATGTGCTCATATAAAGTGCGCTGGTGCTGGTCAAAACGGCCGCATTGTTGACAAAAAATGTTCTATACCTAAGCGATACTTTTAAAAACTTTAAATCTCAATTCCTCGGCCTTAAATTACTATGAATAGGAATCGCCGAAACGAAAGATGGCAAATTATATTCATCACACCCTTCACGTCCCTTCGCACTATTTGCCTCCTGGTGGGTCATCTGGTGGCTACATCTCCACCGCCCATAACGCAGTTGTCGTCGCGTCTGGACCACCTGGATTGCTGCCTAGTCCTAGTAACTCTATCTCGGCTTCTGCACCACTTGGACCACAGACCGAAGTTTCTCAAAACTGGGAAGCACCTGCTCCAGCCAATGCTGTTGATGTTCCTGTTCCAGAACATACTTCTTCAATTGTTCCTGAGTCCTCCGGTGTTGCATCATGGAGCTCCGCTCTACCCACCTAGTTTGCACCCCTCAGCCAATTACTGGTGTGGCCCCAGTATCCATATTCTCAGATTTGCCTTTGAGAGGCATTGCGCCTTGAAGATCGGTTTAGATATCTCGCCTCAATCCTGAAGCGAGTAGTTTTCTCTAGTACCCACTCTTTAGATGTCGATTTTATTGCTTTGACTTAAACCTGGCTCAATCTTACTGTCCACGACCAAGAAATATTTATGAACAAATGTGTCATTTATAGATTAGATCGACTTACTCGAAGAGTAAACTTTCTTATCGCCGTTTTGAATTCTTTTCCATCTGAGCTAGTCCCCTCTTGTTCATCCTTCCCTCGACGACTCTCATCCTCGTTATCCCCAGCTTTTATTTTCGTTAACTTGTCAGCAAATGCAGCTGAAGAGAGCGGACGTGTTTCGCGCGAGCTCCGGTAAAAGTTAAAGAAAGTGAATGTTTTATGGACAAATGCAATAAAATATAAAAAATAACTAATTTGGTGTATTACAAAATAAGCGAAAAGACGCTAAAACAGAAAAAAAGTTCTCAACTCAAAAAATCAATGATACGATTAAAACAAGTGCATAGTTTTTTTTATATAGTGCCACGCTAAAAAATGATCGATGAGCAACGAACCAAATAAAGAGCGTCGACCGTGATTCAAAGAGACGGGAACTTCTCGTTTATATCAACGTGCGATAGCGAAGTGCAAAAACTTCTACTAAGGGTAAAACGACTCTACTGATGGTCGATTGCCAGAGTGCACGGTCTTGCTCACCCTCTCTACTTTTGATTACACCTTTACCTACGGCGTGGAATTCTCAGTGTAAAACACCCCCACCATCAGATTCGACCACTGGCGCACCAACAACATGCAGCGGTTAAACGTCTGCAATTGCACCAAAAGTAATAGCAACAACAACAGCAACGGCTGCAAAATTAACAAAAGAGACAGAAACGGCTCTTATCGCGGAACCGACTGCGATGTCGTCGACCCCAGCGCCAAATACAACGGCAACAAAATCTTTGACAACTAAGCAAAACCAAAACAATATTCAACAAGCGGGCCTGGCATAGATCGCTACATCCAAATTAAGCGTAAGCTTATCTCGAATAACACCGAGGTGGGTAACAAACCAAAAATAAACCATGTCCAAGAACACAACGAATTACCCGGGAGATCTAACAACAAAAGATTTGCCCTCCTAACTGAAATTAAAACTGAACTGGGTCCTACTGTCCCAGCTCTGGGGGTACACGAGCGATAGACATTACCGCGCAAAATCGAAAATCCTGAGAACTGGGTTTCGCAACCAAAACATCCACAGGGAGAGACCTACAATGAAAAATTGTCTGTCCACCCTCATCATCGTCATTTTCAGGTCCCCATATCTCGGTACCAGTCATACGACTTTTAGTAAGGTTATTGTTAGTATCCGAAAGGAAAAGATTCAATAAGCAGCAAAGCAATTTAAAAAAAAAATTATAGCTTTTGAGATATCTGAAGTAGCCAATGTGCCAATCTACCGCCTATTAATCGAAGCTCTCCTACTCTTGAGCACATGCAACGCGAAAGAAAATTTTCTCCGGCAATTAGCAAAATACGGGACCTCAAAGGTTTTTGGTATTGCAAACAAATAAATGGTTCGAATATCAGAATATCAGTAATAAATGATTACTTCAATTGTAAAGCAGAACGCAGATCAGTTATGCATTACCATACATGGAAATAAACAACTGAGCTGATCTCCCTGTTAACACAAGTTTTAAATCGTATTAAAGACTTTCTAAAATTTGTCCCAATTAATAAATCATTTGGTGTAAATAACTCTGTATCTGGTAAATCAGATTGCACAAACTAAAGTGGATGACTGTTTAGTATGAATTCAATTTCGCAAAACGATGTTTTAAGAGTATAATCTTTTAGGAACGGTTCCTTAAGTAAAAAACATAAATGATTTTTTATGGAATTAACCTCTCCCAAGCTCCTCACATATAAGGCGACAATGGTGGATTGAATGGTCATTGTGCAATTTTTTTTGTCAAGAACTAAGTCGCTTCGTCTTTGTTCCATATATCCGTAATCTCCTTGAAATCCTCACTTGGTCGTTTAAAGTTAGTCCCGTTATCGGAATAGAGTTCTATTGGAAAGGCATGACAGAAACCAAACTGACGGAATACATGCGTAAATGCGTTGCAAGACAAGTCCTTTGCTATTCCTAAATGAACAGTGCGGCCATACAAGTGAAAAATGCCCCTCATCGTTTTACATGACTCCTTTTTACCAAAACCTCGATCGGACCAAAGTAATCAATTCCAACTATTAGGATAGCTCTTTCTGTGGGTTCAACTCTACATTTAGGAAGCTATCCCATTATTTATTTTTACAAAATTTGCAGTTACGAATTATTTTCTTGACCGTATTTTTACATCTAACTATCCAATATTTCGTTCGAAGACTGAAAATTACGGTTTCCGTGAAAGTGTGACAATTTTGTTGGTGATAAAAATATATCAGCAGCGTAGTTATTAGATGGTCGTTAATCAGTCGGATTTTTAGGGTTCTCGTCGTACTCATATAATGGCAATGATTTAAAAGGACTTGAATTTCCTACTGATTTTCCCTTTGTACACTTACAATCTAACTTTGCATCTTTCTGTATAACTCATTTTCAGCAATAATTAATTCTTTATCTGTAAGTCCGCCACAAGCTCAAATTTCTTTGTTACTTTTTATATTGTTCACAAATCGCAATAGTCAAGCTGTTGCTCGTAAAAACCTTGTCCAACTAGAGAATATGTTAATATCAGGTAGAATAATATTAAGGTTGGCTTCAGTCATGACGTTAACATATTCGTTTGTATCTTCTTCCACCAAGGTTATTTTGCTTGTCGGCCACTTTATAATGTAATTGTATAAGAATTCTGGACCTTTGATCCATGCATTTTTTTCATCAAAATGTACCTTTGTGACCCTCGTCGCTTTATCTGCATGATTACTGAGGTACAAAGGTTTAAATCTCTTACTGCAAGACTTTAGTTAGTACAAAATAATTTGAGAGTCCGTCCACAAATATACCAACGATTTGCTCATTCTGGCTCCTAATAGGGTGCCCTGTAGTTCTAAACTTTGGATTGACATAAGATTAAGGGGAGCGACTCGTGACTTAGCTGTTTTCAGCATACAATTGGCTTGATCTTTTTAAAAGCGAAGGTATGCACATGCAGCGTATGCATATTTGGATGCGTCAGTAAATATGTGCAACTGAATGTCACAATCCATGGTGGGTAAGGTTGTCATACGTCTGGGTATTGAAAAGCTTTCGATTCTAATAAAAGAATCGCAGAGTGATTTCCAAATCGCAAAATGTTCGTCTTTTATTTGGTCGTCCCAGCCAATACCTCTGTCCCATACAGCTTGCAAGAGTATCTTATTTTGTTATAAGAAGATTTGAAAGAAGATCGACATTGTAATCCTTAAAATCTCGCGCCTTGTCGGTCGTATGGACAGATTAATCCCTCAAAATGTGATTTAGTAAATTGTTAATTAAAAGTTGAAAGTATCATTTTCATAATTTTACATTAACCCCAGAACACGTTCTTCCGTTAGTGTTTTCGCTATGTGTGAATCGTGAGCTTTGTTGTGGCAATTGATATATTTGATATTCAGTTACACATCTTGAATCTTATATAGATATATCTTCATCAGTTGTATGGCACTGTCAAAGACATCTTCTCCGCCTAAGTAGTCGTCCATATAATGATTGAATACTATATTCTGACAGGCTTTTGGATCTCCTTGATTTTCCTTGATTTCTTTAGCGCTGTGATTCCTAACTTGTTGTGCAATACTCACACTGCTTTTGGCTCTAAAAAACAGAACTTGGATTTCATATAGGTCTGGAAAGTCCTGTCTTTTATTCCCTGTCTACAGAATTCGTTGAGATTGTCTATCTTTTTCTGGAATTTAAATTTGTAGTAACATTTCCTTAATGTCTCCTACAAAGACTATATAAATTTTTCTAAAGTTGATGAGAACGGAAGATAATTGATTATATAGGTAAGGTCCGGGTAATAGCAAAGCATTCAAGCAATAATTATGATTTTTGGAAGCAGCATAGAAAACTATTCTCATTTGCCCTGGCTTGTTAAAAATTTGTTATAACTTTCAGGGAGCTGAACGTGGACTTTCTTCCAGAAAAGTCCGCATTCGAACCCATTGCCCGAGCGAGTCAATGCAGCTTTTGTCGTCTACAGACATTGGAAAATCTTATTGAGTAGCAAGTTCATTTTTATTTGACCAGTAAACTTGACTAGATTATGTAGTTCATCCAAATCGTCATATTCTGTTTTGTCTTTTATGGGGAGAGAATGATTTGTCTCAGATAAAAGCTTTTCTGGTTGCGTTAAACCTTGCACGACCCAACCTAACAATGTGACACTATAAGAGAACAGTTGTCTTGTCGTATCAGGATTTTAGGCTGGGCTTGATCGTAAGATCAATATGAAAAATTCTTTAAAAACAAAAAGTTGTCTGTCATGTCGTCTATGCTTAATCTTTGCTGTGGTAAATTAAGATTAGAAACAGTTTAGGACAGCAAGGATATGGTAGATGCCTCCTCAAGAAGAACCAATGTGTCAACTGTGTTTTTTGTCTCAAAAGAGTAACATGAACAACTTTTAACAAAACTTTGTTTGCCTCAAGTTCACATTGCAGTTTTCTTCCGCATTACTGGAAACTGATTGATCACTATTGTCAGGTTTAGATATTTGTACGATTTGAGACTTGTCTTTATGTAGAATGATTGTAGCTACAATTGTTTATACTGAATAGCTTTTTATGTTTACAGTCTTTAAGTAAATGATTTTTACCAAGGCAAGAGATACACTAGTTATTTTGAGTAACATGGTCCCAGCGTTTGTCAGTGTGCAAGCCTTAATTTGACACAAGTAGTAACATTATGATCATTAATTTGCAATAATTACAAAATCCTTTCGTTTGACTTTTGCCTGTGCCATCGCGGATACTCGAAACTGTTAGTGTGCCTGGTTTTTGACTTGCTGTTAGTCTAACCAAACCCTAAATCTGTGGCAGCTTTAATCGTCTCGCCTAGCCATGTTTGAAAAATATTTATTTTTGGCTAAGATGGTAAACTTTTGATAATATTTGATGAAGGCAATAGGTAAACCACGGGCAGTTTTTCTAAAATTTTTGTACTGTTTTCGAATTTGGTCCATTCTAATGGGTCCCATTCAAATGATGGAAAATCTTGTTTAATCGTCTGCCCTTTATCGTCCTTTATTGTCGTTTTCAATTTAAGTTCCTAGACGATGCCATGATATCTTCATTGTTGTTTCCCATTCTGTTGTCTGCATCCGATCCCAGTTGGGCCAGATTTAATTGCTGCTCCAGCTCCAGTTGTTCCTGTTCAAACTCAAGGCGAGCTCGTCATTCGGAACTGTCTGCTGTCTTTTTTGAGTACTCCAGCTGTAACTGAAGTCGTCGCACCTTGGCTGAATTGCGTGAGGATTGGCTTCCTCCGGAGATATGTGACCTTGCGAGGTCTTGGTAGAAGTGTCCGGATCCATTATGTGTGTCTTGGATCGCCGGATGCAGCCAGTGTTTTGTTGCGATTATCTACAATAATCACTTCTTAGGTCCAATGGACCAGGTCTGGGTGTGTCGATAATCCTGTTGTCTTCCGTATTTGTCTGCGTGCTTTTAGTCTTTTTTTTTGTTTTTACCTTGAGATTTCTTTTTGGATACTATTGGTGTCTGCGTTTTGTTTTTTAGTGCAAGCTCCGTCGTCGACGCTTTATTTCACACTTTCAACAGGGTTGCCAATCTTATTTTTTAGGTTGTTGCGTCGTCAACTTAAGCGTTGCCGCCACAGCCTTTTATCTTGGCTCGACAGTGCGCACGATTTCCCGCCCCAAACCTAACGCCCATAAATCCGAGGTAGGGCCGATGCGCCCAAGCCCTTTGGCAGAAACTTTCTAGAATTTACCGCTTATTGAAGACTGCGGTATATTGGTCTATTTCTCTCTCACACGTTCTTGTTGCCTGAACCAAGCCCTTGAAATCGGACAGTTGAGAAATATTATCAAACGGCGAGGACGTGCGAGCAGACATATGTAAGACTTAAAATGTATTTCAAGTAACAAGTATTTTAACGTTAAACAAAGATTTCAGTTGTTTTGTTCTGTTTGAACACGAAAGTGAAATACTCGAAGTCGGTGTTTGACTGGAAGCAAGTCTCACGCGCCAGTCGCGAACAAACAACTAGTGTTCTTCAACACTTACATTTTCCGTTTGTTACGTCGGTGTATTAGTGCCCAGTGCAATGGACTTGGGCCGAGGGAGTTGCGTCCTTGGTAGGCACACTGTTTGCCGGCTCAGCTCGCCGGACGGGGTGGGTTCTTTGGAAACCACGCCCTCCTCTACATAACGAGAATATATTTATCGTGCCTTAGTAAAATGATAGAGCTCGTTCAGTTCCTTTTGTCATTATTCGTCGCTGCCCACAAGCTTCTCAAGTATTTATCGCAAGCTCTTGACCGAATTTCGATCGGCAGCGTGTGGCTGTTTTATCCTGCCCCTTCATACGTTCGGCATGCCGATGGATCGCTGCCGTCCACTGCAATGCGATCCCCTATTGTCTATGTCGTCAGTCGAAAGTTACGTCATTTTTTTGACCCGAGTCTTTGCATTTGCGCCACCTCCCCCTTTTATAGACTTTTACCAAGACATTATTGACTTCTCCTTCACATTATAATTTACTGAAACGATTTTTCATTTAAAAAGGTGCACATTTAATTGACAAATGAAAGTGTATTTAGGTGCCAAATTAATTAAATTGAGAAATATTCTAATATTTGGAGTTAATTATAAAAATAATAATATGTATATTACATGACTCTAAATTTAATGTATGAGAATTAAATATATATATATATATATATATATATATATTTGCGTATAGACCTAGATCTATGTGCAATTTATTTATATATAAAAGTTCGCTTGATATAAGTCGAACGCAACTCACTTACCCATTTTTATTTTCACCGACGAGAGCTCTCATTGTGCAATTCTGGGTTTGGAAAATTAATTATACACATATGCATAAATATATATATATTAGTGCAAATTCACTTAACACTATTATTAAATAGTTTATATATTTTATAAAAGTATATTTTATAAAAGTTATCTTGACATAAGTCGAACGCAACCCCTTTTTATTTTCATTGAAGAGAGCTCTCATTGTGGTATTCTGGGTTTGGAAAATTAACTATACACATATAAATAAATATATATATATTAGTGCAAATTCACTTAACAGTATTAATAAATAGTTGAATTAATTTTTATAAAAAAAACTTTTGTTAATTGACATTTCTTAGAATTGAGCAATGTTGGTAATTTTTCACAAACAGATAAAAAATGTATTCGCTTCATTGCTATACGAATTGCGAGGAAGAGAAGATTGAAAACGGCACTCGCCATGATTCACGGTAGCACTTCTAGCAGTGGTTTCTCGTGGTGGTTCCGATTACATATAAAAACTTTGGTCTTTTGCTTGTATTTAATTGTTCATTTATTATTGATGGGTGTTGTTGATTGTTTTGCCGAAATTGAAACAATAATAATGAAGTAATTGTTATTTTTGCACGGGTTGATATGTTAGTGCTGGCTCCTTTTTGACCAATTGGCGGTGGCAGCTATGATTTTCTCCAGCTCGTGTCCGTGGTCCCGACGACTCTGCACAGATCGCTTGTGCATCCGGAGGAAGTTCAGAATCAACTTAAGGATCAAGGGTCCAGTAATGAGGCACAAAACATTGTAGACTTTGGTTATGTCCTCCTTGTGGTCTACAATTTCGACGTTGTTCGCCACGTTTGCCGTGTTGTCGGATGCCTTCGAGGTTGTAGATCCCATGATATATAAGTTATATTTCTATCGGGTTCCAAATTCGATTACTCGGATAGGTCCTCCGCGATTCCTGTTTTTGCCAGTAGAGGACTTAACGCGGTTCCGCGGTCGTTTCTGTCTCGACTCCCGATTCTCAATTATCTTGGACTATGGCTGCCCGATTCGCAATTATCTTGGACTGTGATTGCCCAATTCGTTGCTGGTTACTGTATTGGGCAATTTCGGTGTTTCGCCACCTGCACTTCACGGTGTCTTCTGTCTCTGGTTATTGTATCTATTTCTTTCTTGTTTTATTTCTTACCCCGCTCCCGTAACACGCTCGAGGGTCGTCGATGCTGATTCAGCATGGAATGCACTCGCAAAAAAACCTACGAGGAGCGATTGTAATAAGGTTGTTATTGCCCTAACGTGTGGCCTCGACCCAAACCCTGGGATTTAGGAGTCTTACTCTCTATTGTCTGAGATATCCGGGCTATTGTTATCATTAATTTGCCCTCAACAAAGAAAAATAGAAAAAGGTCAGGTGACAAATATATATATATTTTTTTTTGTTTTTATTTATTTGATAAGATATGATTTTTTTTTTTTTTACATTGACAAACGCCGTCTTGCCGGGGTCGGCTCGTAGTCGTCTTCATCTTCGGTGTAGACACGGTAGTCTGGAGTAGGTGTCGAAGTTTCTTAGTCTTCCGGTTACCCCTTTCGTCTTCTTCCTCTTGTGCCGTATTAAAGATACGAGCGCGAGCCTCCTCGTACTCTGCCTTACGCTGATACCATGTCTTATGAGACGATATCTGTGCAGGGCTTGAGGTCGCCTCTTTTATTGTCTCGGGGTGTCGTTTTTCTGAACGGTCGTCCCCGGCTCCCCGATCAGACCTTTCCGTAATAAAGAAGAGTGAGTATAGTTTTAAGAGTCGTTTTTACCTCCGGGTTCTGTTCCCATTGACTCCAAGGTTTTCTTGTCCAAGTTTTGACGAAATGCATTTCCTCTTGCTGGCTTTATCATTCCAGCACCCTTCGGTGCCGGTTGTTCTGAATAGCCTTTACTTGGTAGTCATCGGCCTCGTATCCTTCTTCCGATTCATTTATGATCTCGTTAACGTGCCGCGGGCGCGACCTCTTGTCCTTCAAACATTTTTCGACACGTATTCCTTCCCTCTTAAACTCCGCTAATGTAGATATGCTTGACGCCAACAAAAAGGCTCCCATTTGAGAATTTAGGTTCTCTTTCAATATCTCCACAAGGTTGGATTCTGGAATCTTATTTCTTAGTTTAAACTACAAATTGTGCATCGGAGAAATATAATCCTTTAAACTCTCGTTTTATCCCTGTCGTCGTTCCATTAATTCTTTTATGGTGACATAGTCGTTCTCAGATGTCGAAAAGGCTCTGGTCATTGCTCAACATAACGAGTGGTACCCAAAATAATGGTCGTCCGCTTTGTCTTCGAGCATTTGCCAATACCATTTGCTGGCGGATCCAGTGAGTAAACAGTGAAATTCTCGGAATACCTGTTCATCTGTATACCCATACATGGATTTCATTCGATCTACTCGGAAGAGAAAACTTTCTATTGACATCCCTCGGCTGGTCCCATCAAATTTAAGATTCCACTTGTCCAGTCTAACGTTCCGGTTCTCTGTTGGTCGGTGCTCAGCGCCCGATATTTCCCATGCACTGTTGCAGTTT
Source organism: Drosophila gunungcola (assembly GCF_025200985.1). Lineage (NCBI taxonomy): Eukaryota > Metazoa > Arthropoda > Insecta > Diptera > Drosophilidae > Drosophila > Drosophila gunungcola. The sequence goes on from NW_026453254.1 coordinate 193,520, forward strand.
CGTCTGCCAGAGTCATTCTGATTATGTTGGTCCAGCGAATTAAGCCCTGGCGGCGGTGCTGACCCCGAAACTCCTGTTTCGGTGTTAAGTTGACGCTCACAGCGGCTCAAATGTGCCGGCCGAGAAGTGCTGTTTTATGCAGGCATGTCTCCGGCTGTTTGTGAATTATCTGATTGTGATTCACTCATTTCTGCCACTTTTGTTTGTAGATTAATAATCTGGGTATTTAATTCAGTAATCTGGGTTGCGACTGTAGCCCTTAACTCGTTGCCTTGTATGACTGTGCTCCTGTATTAGGTAGCACGCTGGACCTTCCTTGTGGCGGTCCTAAGCAATAGTTTTCACCCCCTACAGCTCCTGACGACTCCTCCATGGTGGAACTGTGGTAATCTGCCAGGCTTTCTAGATTATCTAGCTTGCTGCCAAAGCTGACCGACTGTTCCTGTGCCTGTTGATCGCTAGTTGTCACGGTTTGTCTTGCTCTCCAGGCCTGTCTTGCGGCTAAGGTAGAAGCCCTTGCAGTCCTAGTAGGCGGTATTGTCAACGTTACCTTCTTCCTCTTCCCTGCCATTTACTGACCTATCTTCTTATTCCAAGGCTTTGGCTCGTGCCGAAGTAATTTAATAATAAATAAACAATAATCAACCTTGATAGTGGCACACTTTTTTTTTGTTAAATCAGAAAAATATAAAAATTCAAAATAATTGAGGTAAATCTTCAAATTACCAATTCGAATGACGACGATAAAGACACTTGAGCGAAGACGCGACTCAAAAAGACTGGACAAATACAACAGCAGTTTTATTAGACAATTATATTATGAATAGAATACAGAAATTTTTAAATCGGGTTTAAATTTTTAGTTCCCTAAAAATGCTATGTCGCTCTTGCACGTGATTTGATAATATTATATAAGGACTATAAAATTTTCAATTAAAACGCATTAAATTTTTCTATTAATAAAACAAAGACAAATGATTTTACTAGATATTGAAAAGAGTTGCACGGCTATTCTGAGACAAGGTTCCGATTGCGAGGCCTCTCAATTCAGACTGTCGCTGAAGTTGGGGACTTTAAATGTGCAAAAAAAATTAAATTAAATATACCCGCGAAGAGGAATTTTAGGTGGGACACAAACTATTTTTCATCTTTGTTCCGAAAAATTGAAAATGTTGTCTGGCAAGTAATTTTTCAGATATGCCCTACATCCGGTATTCCGTTTTTGAAATCGTAACCTTTAATACGTAAAACAAAAAATCTTCAGATGTTAAAAGTCCTAGTTCCAACGATGCGAAGAATCCTCCGTTGGGCGCCAATTCTGTTACGTCGGTGTATTAGTGCCCAGTCGACTTGGGCCGAGGGAGTTGTGTCCTGGGTAGGCACGCTGGGTGCCGGCTCAGCTCGCCGGATGGGGTGGGTTCTTTGGAAACCACTCCCTCCCCTACATAACGAGAATAAATTTATCGTGCCTTAGGAAAAAGATAGAGATCGTTCAGTTCGTTTTGTCATTTGTCGTCGCTGCCCACAAGCTTCTCAAGTAGCTAGTTCGAGCGCTTGATCGAATTTCGATCGGCAGCGTGTGGCTGTTTTACCCTACCCCTTCATACGTTCCGCATGCCAATGGATCGCCGCCGGCCGTCATTGTTCTTGACCCGAGCTTTTCCATTTGCGCCAGCACCCCCTTTTATAAACGTTTACCAACACATTATTGAGTTCTGCTTCATATTATAATTTATTGAAATAATTTTCATTTAAAAGGTGCGCATTTAATTAACAAATAAAAGAGTAAATTAGGGTGCCAAATTAATTAAGTTGAGAAATATTCTACGCGGTGTATATAATATTTGAATTAACGTATAATAAAACTGTTGAGAATGAATAAATTTTTAAGAATAATATTTTTGAGTTAATTTATAAAAATAATAACTTATAATAATAATATCTTACAGGACTTTAAATTTAATGTATGAGGATTAGATAGATTAATGTTGAGAATAAATAAATTTTTAAGAATATTATTTTTGAGTTAATTTATAAAAATAATAAATTATAATAATAATATCTTACAGGACTTTAAATTTAATGTATGAGGATTAGATGTATATCTAAATGTTTAAGTTGCACATAGATCTAGGTATATACGCATATGTGTAAATATATATATATATATATATATATATATATATATAGATTTTCTTGAAAGTAAGTCCAATGCAACTCACTTACCCCTTTTTATTTCCATCGACGAGAGCTCTCATTGTGGTATTCCGGGTTTGGAAAATTAATTATACACATATGCATAAATATATTTATATTATTGCAAATTCACTTAACATTATTGCTAAAGTGTTGGATTAATTTATATAAAAAAATTATGTTAATTGTCATTTCTTGGGCAATTGCGCGATGTTGGTCTTATTTCACAAACAGAATAAAAAAAGATGTTATTCGCTTTATTGCGATACGAATTGCGAGGAAGAGAAGAGTGAAAACGGCACTCGCGACGGTTGAGGGTAGCACTTCTAGCTGAGGTTTCTTCTGGTGGTTCCAATTACAAATAAAGACTTTGGTTTTTGGCTTGCATTTAATTGTTTGTTTATTATTGATGGATGTTGTTGATTGTTTTGCCGGAATTGAAATAATAATTGTTTGCGCACTTGGCGCTTGGATTTAAATCACTAGTTGTAGGGCGAGAGCTTTCGTCCGTTCGCTCTTGCGAATTATTGAAATATAATAGTCAGTGATCAATCGAACATCATCGTAGCCACTCCTTTTCGTCGCGCTTTCGAAATAGTTTCACAATTCGCAATTTAACATCGTCGAACTACTGCAGTCACAAGTTTTCGCGTCGTTAATACAAAATAGTATTAAATTTTCATGGTGACCCCGACGTGATTAGCAGAAGAGTTCGCGAGTTTTAATTTTTTTTTCGGTGAAAACTATAAACATTACCAACAAAAAACAATTTATTCGTGTCGGTTCGGCCAATAAATTAAATTCAATAATACATATTTCTTCGCTGGAAATTTTCTGCCGTTCTTGAAGTTGCGCCTGACGTTTCCTCAAATTTAATTGCTCAATTTGCTGCTGCCGCCAAATGGAAGTCAAAAAGGAAGTTGCAATTATCAAGTCGGCCATCCAGGTATAGAGTGCCAAAAGTTGAAAGTTAATCTGTGGCGTTTTGTCAATTGTGTTTTGGCCCATCTTTAAACTTTTTGCATTCGTGTAAAAATCGGTAGATAGTGAGCATTCTAACCAAGAAATAAAAATTTGCATGTACTAACAACCAAAATTCTACAATAAACATAATATATTTTGAATTATATGTGAATCGCTTTGGCCAAAAAACAAGCAAATAAAATACTCGTCGTCGACCCAATTAGTGCGAACTTAATTCCCCCAACTTTCGTCGTAGTGAGCACCAATTTAGGGTATAAATAAAACAGCTGGAAAAAAGTGCAAATTGTGAAAAATGTAGCTCTCAAAAAATTAACGGCAATAACTTTCGCCGTAGTTTGTCCGAACATTTCCCGCGCTTTTCAGAATTTTCCCGCGCTTTTCCAATTTTTCCGCGCTCTTCATAATTTTGCGCGCATTTTGGCGTCAGGCTTATATATTCGTTGCCCTTAGTTATCGGTCAGTGTATCATTCTTCGTTAGCATTTGCATAGGAAGAGCCGCTAGCCGCGTACACATACACACGCACACCGACACCGCTGCCGCTATTTCGAGTTATCTTTTGTCGTTTTTTGTTCTCGATCGCTGCAGCAGTGCAATTTTCGGTCTGCCTAAAAGTTTGTTCGTTTTTTCGGTACGCTTGAGCTTGGGCGGTAGCTCCCCTACAGTGCGTGCGTGCGGCATATACTGTCGCATGGTTTATATAAAAAATATAAAAACCCTATTTAGATATTTTTCGCTGTAATTCTCTCGGCACTTAGCTCCCTTACACCGAGTGCGATCGGTATATTACTCGTTGATTTTATTATATTATTTAACAAATAAATAATTTAATAAAAATAAATATTTAACACCTCTTCGATACCAACCAAATAAATACAAATAAACGCAATGGCAACTAAGGATATCGAAGAGCTTAAACACCAACGAGATGTTTGCATGAAAAGTATTAACCGAACTTATCGCCACTTAAAAGAAGCTAAATTATCTATAAATCCGGTCGAGCTTGAGTGTCGATTAGAGATTCTAAATACGCACATTGAAAATGCTTCCCTTTTGCAAAACCAAATAGAAGTGAAAGATACAAAATACGTATACCGCGAAGAGTTGGAAGAGAGGGCCGTAATGACAAAGTCATTGCTGATTTCAATTTTAAATAAGTGCAAACAAAATAATATCGAGAAATCCGCTCCGCCAGCAAATCGCCCGCCTCAATGCCGTCTGCCGAGCGTTGCTCTCCCAACTTTTAGCGGAAAACACTCCGAATTTAAAAATTTTATAAGCCTTTTCGAAACTTTCGTTGACAAAGATGACACTTTACACGATATTGAAAAATTCAATCATTTAATTTCGGGTTTAGCTGGAGACGCTTTAGGAACAGTTAGGGCCTTTCAAGTCACTGCGGAAAATTATCCCAAAGCCCTTGCTAGCCTGAAGCGGATGTGCGATAATGATTGTTTTATTTTATTTGCCAACATATCGACACTTTTTAATTTGCAAAAAATTACCCAGCCTTCAGCTACAGCCTTGAGAACCCTCATCGACACGGTCACAGCCTTTTATGACTCCTTGCTGTCTATTTGGGATGATAGACGCATTACTAATGCTATTTTAATACATCTGGTTTTGAGTAAGGTCGATGCAGGAACTAAAAGAAAATGGGAAGAACAGTTAGTTTATACTTCGCTTCCACTTTGGAGCGAATGTGAGGCGGCCCTCAACAGGCGATACCAACACATGGTAGCAGAAGAGGCTTCCAAGCCCAAAACTGTTCAGCAGACCCAATCTAACCCTAAGAAGAATGGAAATAGGAGTTTTTCGTTTGTCGCTGCCAGGAACGACTCTGTTCAATGCATGTATTGCAACTCAGCTGAACATCAGATTGGAAACTGCGCTTCCTTCGCAGCCCTAACAGTTCAGAAAAGATTTGATTTCGCTAAAAGAGCACCCTTATGCATTAACTGCTTAAGAAAGGGTCACACTGTCAAAAAATGCAAATCGAACAGATGTAGAGTGTGCAATTCCTCACATCACACTTTGCTACACATATATGCCCCAAACACAAATCTCGCGTTGCCACCCTCTTCTCAGCACACGCTCATGCAGGAGTCTCCATCCACGTCGCATGTTTTGCATGCGAATGCATCGGATCGAGTCATTCTTGCAACTGCTGTTGTGAGCGTCCAAACCAAAAGCGCCGAGTTTGTATTAGCTCGAGCGTTGCTCGACTCTGGTTCACAAATAAACTTTGTAACCGATGAGCTCGCTCAGAGGCTCAAAATTACAAGAGAGGGCGTGTGCATGAGCTTGCGAGGCATTGGTGGAACTAATGCCCAAGCCACACAAAAAATACACACGATTGTGAAGTCGCGAGTAGGGAACAGCCAATTGTCGTCCGATTTTTGGATTATGAAAAATATTTCTGGTTATCATCCGGATCAAGCGGTGAACACCAGCTGGTGGAGGGTGCCTGAAAATATTCAGTTGGCAGATCCATTCTTCTTCAAGCCCCAAAAAATAGATATGCTTATCGGCGCTGAAACATTCTTCGAACTTTTATCTATTGGGCAGATAAAGCAGGGGCCTGAATTCCCCAACTTACAAAAGACAGTTCTCGGCTGGATAGTGTCAGGGAGATGTGCCTCTGAAAATAATAAAAACGCTGAAAAAATGGTACATCTCAGCTGCCAGGAGGAAGCGTTGGAGTCAATTGACACAACCCTGCAGAAATTTTGGTCTGTGGAGGACTTGCCGCCCAAGGCTAAAGTCCATACTCCTGAGCAACAACTCTGTCAACAACACTTTGAGAAAAATACTCAAAGATTGTACGTCCGGTAGATTTTCGGTTCGTTTGCCGCTTAAATCTGACCCAAATACTCTTGGTTCGTCATACGAAGTTGCGAAACGTAGATTTTTGTCGCTAGAAAGGAAATTGTCAAAGGACCCTTCGCTGAAGAAGATGTATATTGAATTCATGGAGGAATATATTTCACTGGGCCACATGTCCTCCACCAATGACAAAATTCCAAATACTCCGCACTATTTCATTCCGCACCAATGCGTTTTACGGCCACAAAGTACTTCAACTAAGTTGAGAGTAGTTTTCGATGCATTGAGCCGTACTTCTACGCAGGTAGCGTTGAATGACATCTTGATGGTAGGCCCATTGCGGCCGACGTCAAAAAGATGTATCGCCAAGTGATGGTGGAAGTCCCTGAAAATCTTTAAGTTGAACACCGTTACATATGGAACTTCGCCAGCACCCTTTTTGGCGATTCGGTGTTTAATGCGGCTTGGAGAGATGGCGCAAGCAACTCATCCAAAAGCCGCAAAGGTTATCAGAATGATTTTTATGTTGACGATTTGTTGACTGGCGCCGGATGCGTTGAGGACCTGCAAAGCCTTCGAGACGAAGTTTTCAGGTCTTGTAAGAGGCAGGCTTTGAATTGGCAAAGTGGTTTTCAAACTGCCCAGAGTTATCCGCATCTGATAGCCTTGTAATGCCACTTATGGCAGACTCAGACGTAACCAAGACCCTTGGCGTGGTTTGGTTACCGGTTAAAGATTACTTTCAATTTCGGTTGGATGACTCTTTCCTGGATCTTCGCGCGACAAAACGAAATATTTTGTCGGTGACTGCTCGACTTTTCGACCCACTTGGCCTCTTGTGCCCTTTGGTCACAAAGGACAAAATATTGTTGCAGGGACTGTGGCTTCGAAAATTAAAAGTGGGTTTATTGACCGCCAAATCGAAAGTAGCTCCCCTCAAGACAAAAACTTTGCCTCGCCTTGAGCTGTGTGCGGCTCACCTTTTAGCAGATCTCTATAATCGTGTCAGGCCATTGCTAAATTCTCCCATTGAGAATGTTTTCCTGTGGACAGACTCCGAGATCACTTTACACTGGATTAAAACCCATCCCTCGTCGTTGTCGGTTTTTGTTTCGAACCGGGTTGCAGAAATTCAAGAGTGGTCGGAGAAAGCAATTTGGAGACACGTTCCCACGAAAGTCAACCCAGCAGACATAGTGTCCCGAGGATATGACGTAGAAAAGCTTACAACGTCCATTTGGTTCGGTGGGCCTTCGTTCATTTCGAACTGCCGGCTGATGTAATGTCGATGGAGCTACGCAAATCGGCAATAGCTCTCGTAGTCAGCCCATAGCCAAATTATGTGCTTCAGAAAATAGAGTCCTTTTCGTCGCACCTGAAGCTTCTGAGAGTTTTCGTGTGGGTTTTTCGTTTTATTCAAAGGTGCAGAAAGGTGTCGAAGCCCTTTGGAAAAAGTATTTCGCCAAGAGAACTGGATTTCGCTTTTGATAAAATTGTCGAAGTTATCCAATTTCACGAATTCAGGGACGACATAAGTAAAATTCGGAAAAATAAACCAGTAGCAACGAATATTCAAAAGTTAAACCCTTTTCTTCAGGAAAATAAATTAGATTGGTGCTCCTCGACATTGCTACGAGTTGGTGGTCGGTTATTGAATGCTCCTTTCCCGTACGAAGCCAAATTCCCGTTGTTGCTGTCTAAAAGCTCACAGTTCATCAGATCCTATATGTCATTCCTGCACGTTACGAACTATCACGCTGGCCCACGAGCTCTCGTAAGTCGTCTGCGCGAGAAAATCTGGCTAGTTAATGCTCAAGAAGTCTGCCGACGAACAGTTCGTTGGTGCATGCGCTGCTTTCGCTGTAAGCCGCAACTCTTGACGCAAATTATGCGAAACTTGCCAGCAGATAGACTTCGAGCTCTCCGCCCGTTCAATATTTGTGGCGTTGATTTTTGTGGTCCCTTCAGCACAACGTATCGTATCCGTGGTAAGCCACCTTACAAGTCGTACGTGGCCTTGTTCGTTTGTTTTGCGTCCAAAGCGGTCCACTTAGAATTAGTGTCTGACCTAACCACTGATGCGTTCTTGTTGGCATTTCAAAGGTTCATGAGTCGTCGCGGGATTCCGGAGAAGGTGTGGTGCGACAACGCCACCAATTTCGTCGGCGCAGATCGCCACATGAGAGAGTTCCGAGCCCGTCTGGAGGAGCAGGGGGGCATTCATACCGCCCAGAGCACCGCACTTCGGCGGACTATGGGAGGCAGGTGTGAAGTCTGCAAAGCACCTGTTCCTGCGGACGGTAGGCCAAGACCTCTTGACCGCGGAGGAGCTCGGAACTCTGCTCACCAGCGTGGAGGCCGTGCTCAACTCCAGGCCCCTCGGCGCTCTAAGCAGCGACCCGAACGACGGCGAGGCCCTGACCCCCGGGCATCTGCTCATCGGCGGCCCTCTTCTGGCCCCACCATCAGCGGCGCTCCCGGACCAGATCAGCCTGACCTGCTTGCGACGATGGCGAGGTGTCTCGTCTCTCAAGCACAGGTTTTGGCAGCGATGGTCCCGGGAGTACATCTCCAGCCTCCAGCAGCGGCCCAAGTGGCACCAGGGGGAGCCCAACCTCGTCGTGGGAGCGCTCGTCATCGTCGCAGAAGACAACCTTCCGCCCCAGCAGTGGAGGATTGGACGAGTGGTAGCGGTGCACGCCGGCGCCGATAGCAAGGTTCGCGTGGCGGACGTCAGGACGCAGGACGGGGAATATCGGAGAGCTGTCCACCGACTGGCCCTGTTGCCCGTTCTGTGCTGAAGGACGTCGTCCCTTCAGAGGGGGCGGTGTTTGCGCACTTGGCGCTTGGATTCAAATCACTAGTTGTAGGGCGACAGCGGGAGCCAATAAAGCTTTCGTCCGTTCGCTGTTGCGAATTCGCCCCGTCTCTCGCCACCGTAGCATAAGTTAGGTTCTAAGAGAAATTATTGAAATATAATAGTCAGTGATCAATCGAACATCATCGTAGCCACTCCTTTTCGTCGCGCTTTCGAAATAGTTTCACAATTCGCAATTTAACATTGTCGAACTACTGCAGTCACAAGTTTTCGCGTCGTTAATACAATATAGTATTAAATTTTCAATAATAATGAAGTAATTGTTATTTTTGTACGGGTTGATATGTTAGTGCTGGCTCCTTTCTGGCCAATTGGCGGTGGCAGCTATGATTTTCTCCAGCTCGTGTTCGTGGTCCCGACGACTCTGCACAGATCGCTTGTGCATCCGGAGGAAGTTCAGAATCAACATAAGGATCAAGGGTCCAGTAATGAGGCACAAAACATTGTAGACTTTGGTTATGTCCTCCTTGTGGTCTACAATTTCGACGTTGTTCACCACGTTTGCCGTGTTGTCGGATGCCTTCGAGGTTGTAGATCCCATGATATATGAGTTATTTTTCTATCGGGTTCCAAATTCGATCACTCGGATAGGTCCTCCGCGATTCCTGTTTTTGCCAGTAGAGGACTTAACGCGGTTCCGCGGTCGTTTCTGTCTCGACTCCCGATTCTCAATTATCTTGGACTATGGCTGCCCGATTCGCAATTATCTTGGACTGTGATTGCCCGATTCGCAATTATCTTGGACTGTCTCCATTTGAACCTAAGGTGGGGGCTCTTTTATACCGGTGGTATTGCTTCCGGGTCATCTAAGTGTTCCCACTTAGGTATAGCATTTCCCCTTTTTCTGGCTTAATGGCCCGCTTCTGGATTCTGCTAGGTTTCATATTAATTGCTGCGTACACCTATTGCCTGCTGTATGTTCTTATGAATTGCTTACTCTGACCAATTCGTTGCTGGTTACTGTATTGGGCAATTTCGGTGTTTCGCCACCTGCACTTCACGGTGTCTTCTGTCTCTGGTTATTGTATCTATTTCTTTCTTGTTTTATTTCTTACCCCGCTCCCGTAACAAGCTCGAGGGTCGTCGATGCTGATTCAGCATGGAAAGCACTCGCAAAATAACCTACGAGGAGCGATTGTAATTAGGTTGTTATTGCCCTAACGTGTGGCCTCGACCCAAACCCTGGTATTTAGGAGTCTCACTCTCTATTGTCTGAGATATCCGGGCTATTGTTATCATTAATTTGCCCTCAACAAAAAAAATAGAAAAAGGTCAGGTGACAAATATATATATATATTTTTTTTTGTTTTTATTTATTTGATAAGATATGATTTTTTTTTTTTTTACATTGACAAACGCCGTCTTGCCGGGGTCGGCTCGTAGTCGTCTTCATCTTCGGTGTAGACACGGTAGTATGAGTAGGTGTCGAAGTTTCTTAGTCTTCCGGTTACCCCTTTCGTCTTCTTCCTCTTGTGCCGTATTAAAGATACGAGCGCGAGCCTCCTCGTACTCTGCCTTACGCTGATACCATGTCTTATGAGACATGGGTGTCGTTTTTCTGAACGGTCGTCCCCGGCTCCCCGATCAGACCTTTCCGTAATAAAGAAGAGTGAGTATAGTTTTAAGAGTCGTTTTTACCACAATAGTGACACTGCGTTGCATGGAACCGGGCTTGGCACCCTGTTCCGTCTAATTTTACGGTGGCGATAAAAGTCCGCCGGCTTATTGCACGTATAGCAAAGGTATGTATGAAACGGGGACGTGCATTCTCCTCCGGGTTCTGTTCCCATTGACTCCAAGGTTTTCTTGTCCAAGTTTTGACGAAATGCATTTCCTCTTGCTGGCTTTATCATTCCAGCACCCTTCGGTGCCGGTTGTTCTGAATAGCCTTTACTTGGTAGTCATCGGCCTCGTATCCTTCTTCCGATTCATTTATGATCTCGTTAACGTGCCGCGGGCGCGACCTCTTGTCCTTCAAACATTTTTCGACACGTATTCCTTCCCTCTTAAACTCCGCTAATGTAGATATGCTTGACGCCAACAAAAAGGCTCCCATTTGAGAATTTAGGTTCTCTTTCAATATCTCCACAAGGTTGGATTCTGGAATCTTATTTCTTAGTTTAAACTACAAATTGTGCATCGGAGAAATATAATCCTTTAAACTCTCGTTTTATCCCTGTCGTCGTTCCATTAATTCTTTTATGGTGACATAGTCGTTCTCAGATGTCGAAAAGGCTCTGGTCATTGCTTAACGAGTGGTACCCAAAATAATGGTCGTCCGCTTTGTCTTCGAGCATTTGGCAATATTATTTGCTGGCGGATCCAGTGAGTAAACAGTGAAATTCTCGGAATACCTGTTCATCTGTGCCGGCCGAGAAGTACTGTTTTATGCAGGCATGTCTCCGGCTGTTTGTGAATTATCTGATTGTGATTCACTCATTTCTGCCACTTTTGTTTGTAGATTAATAATCTGGGTATTTAATTCAGTAATCTGGGTTGCGACTGTAGCCCTTAACTCGTTGCCTTGTATGATCAGCGCAGACATCATTCGCTCCAGCCTGCTTTCTGACTCCGACTGCCGCGACCGTGCTCCTGTATTAGGTAGCACGCTGGACCTTCCTTGTGGCGGTCCTAAGCAATAGTTTTCACCCCCTACAGCTCCTGACGACTCCTCCATGGTGGAACTGTGGTAATCTGCCAGGCTTCCTAGATTATCTAGCTTGCTGCCAAAGCTGACCGACTATTCCTGTGCCTGTTGATCGCTAGTTGTCACGGTTTGTCTTGCTCTCCAGGCCTGTCTTGCGGCTAAGGTAGAAGCCCTTGCAGTCCTAGTAGGCGGTATTGTCAACGTTACCTTCTTCCTCTTCCCTGCCATTTACTGACCTATCTTCTTATTCCAAGGCTTTGGCTCGTGCCGAAGTAATTTAATAATAAATAAACAATAATCAACCTTGATAGTGGCACACTTTTTTTTTGTTAAATCAGAAAAATATAAAAATTCAAAATAATTGAGGTAAATCTTCAAATTACCGATTCGAATGACGACGATAAAGACACTTGAGCGAAGACGCGACTCAAAAAGACTGGACAAATACAACAGCATTTTTATTAGACAATTATATTATGAATAGAATACAGAAATTCTTAAATCGGGTTTACATTTTTAGTTCCCTAAAAATGCTATGTCGCTCTTGCACGTGATTTGATAATATTATATAAGGACTATAAAATTTTCAATTAAAACGCATTACATTTTTCTATTAATAAAACAAAGACAAATGATTTTACTAGACATTAAAAAGAGTTGCTATTCTGAGACAAGGTTCCGATTGCGAGGCCTCTCAATTCAGACTGTCGCTGAAGTTGGGGACTTTAAATGTGCAAAAAAAATTAAATCAAATATACCTGCGAAGAGGAATTTTTCATCTTTGTTCCGAAAAATTGAAAATGTTGTCTGGCAAGTAATTTTTCAGATATGCCCTACATCCGGTATTCCGATTTTGAAATCGTAACCTTTAATACGTAAAACAAAAAATCTTCAGATGGTAAAAGTCCTAGTTCCAACGATGCGAAGAATCCTCCGTTGGGCGCCAGTTCTGTTACGTCGGTGTATTAGTGCCCAGTCCAAAGGACTTGGGCCGAGGGAGTTGTGTGGGGTGGGTTCTTTGGAAACCACTCCCTCCCCTACATAACGAGAATAAATTTATCGTGCCTTAGGAAAAAGATAGAGATCGTTCAGTTCGTTTTGTCATTTGTCGTCGCTGCCCACAAGCTTCTCAAGTAGCTAGTTCGAGCGCTTGATCGAATTTCGATCGGCAGCGTGTGGCTGTTTTACCCTACCCCTTCATACGTTCCGCATGCCAATGGATCGCCGCCGGCCACTGCAATGCGATCCCCTATTGTCAATGTCGTCAGTCGAAAGTTACGTCATTGTTCTTGACCCGAGCTTTTCTATTTGCGCCAGCTCCCCCTTTTATAAACGTTTACCAACACATTATTGAGTTCTGCTTCATATTATAATTTATTGAAAAGATTTTTAATTTAAAAGGTGCGCATTTAATTGACAAATAAAAGATTAAATTAGGGTGCCAAATTAATTAAATTGAGAAATATTCTACGCGGTGTATATAATATTTGAATTAACGTATAATAAAACTGTTAGAAATGAATAAATTTTTAAGAATAATATTTTTGAGTTAATTTATAAAACTAATAATTTATAATAATAATATCTTACAGGACTTTAAATTTAATGTATGAGGATTAGATGTATACCTAAATGTTTAAGTTGCACATAGATCTAGGTATATACGCATATGTGTAAATATATATATATATATATATATATATATATATATACATTTGCTTGAAAGTAAGTCGAACGCAACTCACTTACCCCTTTTTATTTCCATCGACGAGAGCTCTCATTGTGGTATTCTGGGCTTGGAAAATTAATTATACACATATGCATAAATATATATATATATAATAGTGCAAATTCACTTACTACTATTATTAAATAGTTTATATATTTTATAAAAGAATATTTTATAAAAGTTCGCTTGACATAAGTCGAACGCAACCCACTTACCCCTTTTTATTTTCATTGACGAGAGCTCTCATTGTGGTATTCTGGGTTTGGAAAATTAATTATACACATATAAATAAATATATATAATTAAATGTTTTGTAACTCCGATTAAATAAAAAAATATACATTTTATTTTATTCAACTGATGGTTTACAGAGTTGAATCTTATTAGTGAAGAACACCGACCTATTACTTTGAGGTCTCAAACTGAACTTAACTTGCTGATCTGATTCTGTTGATGATCAAGCCTCGGTCTCCAGCTTTTCGGGATTTGAGTGAGTTGTGATATTGTTCTGAGAAACTTTCAGTTTCTTTTGAGTGAAACTTTAATTACTCTTGAATTTAAGTGTCTTGACTCTTGGATACAAGTGCGCTCTTAAATTTTATGACTTTGAAATGTCTTGGATTGAAATAAGGGTTTATGTGTCTGCGAGCCGAACTTTGATTATCTTTGAACGTGTGAACATGACAGTTGGGGTGAGTTGTTTAGTCTACAATTTTGGGTGATAACATATTTGGGATTTTCCCGTTGGCCTTAGATTTTGGGCTCTTGTTACAAGGGTGAATAATTCTAGGGTAGTATAGGGTATATTGTGGATACATAAAGTAATGGGTATATTCAGAGTGTTATGGGACTGTGTAAGTGTTGCTTAAATATATGCAGAGTCTCATAGGAATATGGGCATGTCACTCCCCCAACCTTTGAATTTGGCCTGTCCTCAGGGCGATAACGTAGGGTATAACATAATATTTTCTGCTACAATATTTTCCTCAGTAGTTTTTACATTCTTATTTGCTATGATTGGTTGTTCTTCACGTTTAGAATATTTTACAATAAGTTTCTTAGGAATATTTTTAAATTTGTAAATTAAATATAATGTCAAACTTATTATAGTGATTACAAATGTGGTTAAACATATTATATGAAATGTATTGTAATATTTTATATGTGATTCGACTATTTCTTTAGTTTGGATATATGACAATGTTTCGATTTTTGTGATATTGTTGTTAACATAAATTGATTGTGTATAATACGCTATATTGTTGGATATTATGAACTCATCTAACTGTATAGTACAATTTTTTTAGTTCAACAATATTATTACCAACGATCGAAAGTTCTGTGCTTATACAATTTTGATTTATAGTTGATTTTTGTATATATCATGTTAACAAAATATTTGGTTCAATGTAATTTATTTGGAAATTTTTATGGGTTTTTACATATTTGCATTTTGTCGGTTCTTGTTTTAGGATTCCAATTATGCATTTGTCGAAAATAATTTGACCTGTGTTTTCATTGAATACTTTATCTTCATATATGTAATATTTATCAAATGTGTTTTCTGTTAGGATATTCTGTTAGGAATTATTTCATATACAGGAGTTTTCGTTATTTCATTAGGAATTTGGGAAATTATCAGGCTTTCGTTCGTGTCTGTTTTGAGCCAAGTTGATGTTTTTACTTTTAACAACTTTTCTGAACTGACCTGTTTTAAATAATCGTGTTTAATAATTTTGGGTTAAATATACCTAACCTAGTTAGTTGTATTCCTAATTCTATGTTCTCTATGTATTCTGTGAATTCCTGGAGATTAAAAATCAGAACTGCAGCTTGTTCTTGCTTATTTTTAGATTCTTCAAATTTGTTTATTAGGTCAAGTCCGTTATTAACAACTTCAATAATCATATTTAAATCATGATTTTGAATGGAATTATCTGCTAAATTATTAATTTTCATTTCGAGTTCTTCCTTATCTTCTTCATCTAGTGTGCCAAACAAATATTTATAAACTGAACCTACCACGTTTAAAAGCCCGCGTTTACTTCTTCTGACTATTCTTAACCCATTCATTTCTCTTTTTAATTTTTCAACTAAATATTGGATTTGGACAATGTGTTGGAATTCTTTGGCTTCGTCCAGTAGGTTGTCGAATGTCATTTCGGTCTTTGTTAAATTTATACTTAAATAGTGGTATTCAAAATTCGTTGGGATTTCCATTGATCCGGTTATAAATATCAGATATTCGTTTTTTTGCGTTTATTGGACTTATTTCGATACTTTGTGCCTTGGTTGTACTTATAAGCGAGATTAATATCAGGGATAATATAGGGATGACTTGGTTATGTTTCATCTTCCTCGGCTTGTCTGGAATTATCATATTTACTCTTGTTAATCTTCTTTTGTTTTTTGCATTTTGACTTATAATGTGTGATTTTCCTGCCTCTATTTGTTTCTTCAAAGTGTTTGTTGTCAACCTGTCTTATTATACCTGTTTTCTCGAAAGGATTAATAATTTTATTTTTTACTAATGGTGCTTGTCTATATTTCGTATTAGCTTCAAAATCGTGTCTATTTTCATTTAGCCTGTCTATTTTATTGATTTTATTTTGTTGAGTGTTTCTGGTGTTCCTGCGTATAGGAAAATATCTGCGGGAGTTCTATTAGTCGTGTTGTGTTTTGTTTTACGATTGTACACGTATAAGATTACTTCGAATTTTGTACACCGATCCTCTATATTGTTTTCGTTACTAATAATTCTCAATTTTTCATTTACTGTCTTATGAAACCTTTCTACATCAGATACACCATTTTTACTGGTTGTTACTGCTATATCTACTCCTTCAGATTTTAACCAGTTTTGCAAGGCTATACACATAAAAGCTGATTTCTGCTTTGATTTCTTGTGGTTTTCCCATGTCGTTAAATACCTTCATTATGGCTCTTTTTCCTTCTAGCCAATCTCTACTTTTCACTTCAATTAAAGTAGCGAATTTCGAATAAATGTCGATACAAGATAAAAATTGCTGGTTACCGACCATATAGAAATCAATTACATATCGTTCTCTTGCGTAAAGTATTTCTGGAGTTATTTCAAATGATAGTTTTGTACTTCTGTGTTCTGTTTTTGCAATGTTGCAGATTTCGCATTCATTAATTATATTTTGTATTAACTTTTGGCTATCTGGACAGTAATGTTCTTCTTTAAACCAGTTGATAGTTTTTTCGATTCCTGGGTGTAGAAGTTCTTTATGCATTTTTAATATCATATTTTTGAATTCGGCATAAGTCAGAATATCTTTTAATATAACCGTGCATTTTACCAGTTTCGTTAAATTGTTGGGACTTATTATTTGTATGTATGCCCTTTGGAATGTTGAGAAATCATCATCATTATGGAAATAAATTGCGCTTTTCTTAGTGCATACATATTCTTTAATAATGTTTTTAGCAAAGTCATCTGTCATTTCTTTGTAAGTTATTTTGATTTTTAATTTGTGAAAATAATGCTTTTCCTCAGTTTTATCGTTATCTCCTTTCTCTAATTCTATTTGTCTAGAGAAATAATTGAATGGTCGTTCGGTGATGGATATATAATTAAGATTATCTTCAGAAGCGCTATGTATATTTGCATCTACACTATTGGCAACTTCGCCAAGCATTAGTTCTTCTATTTTGGTACGCGATAATGCATCTGCTACATAATTTTCTGTTCCGGGAAGATACTTAATCTTATAATCAAATTCGTTTAATTTAATTTTCCATCTTTGAAGTTTCATATTTGGTTCTTTAATATTATTAAGCCAGACAAGGGGTTTATGATCACTAAGTATTTCAAAAGATCTCCCAAATAAGTATGATCTGAAATATTTTGTCGCCCAAACTATAGCTAGAAGTTCTTTCTCTATAGTGGCATAGTTTATTTCATGCTCATTCAATGTCCTACTAGCATAACAAACGGGTTTATGATTTTGAGACAAGACTGCACCGATGGCAATATTACTATCGCCAGTAGTTAAGGAAAAAGTTTTACTAAAATCAGGGTAGATTAAAATCGGATCTGATGTAATAAGTACCTTGCAAATGCTGCTATGTAATCTTTATTTTCTGTGTCTATTGTTGCTCCTTTTTTCAATTTAATGGTCATGGGTTTAACTATGTTAGCGAAGTTTGAAATGAACTTGCGATAGAATCCACATAATCCCAAAAATGATTTTATTTGTTTTGGAGTCTTTGGTAGTGGGAAATTTGTGATAGCATTGGTTTTATTTGGATTGGGTTTGATACCATTAGTGGTTACAACATGACCTAGGAATTCTGTTTCTCTTTTCATGAATTCGCATTTATCCAATTGTAATTTTAAGTTTGCATCCCTAAGTTTTCCAAAAACTTTCTTTAGAGATAAGATGTGTTCTTCCAATAAACATTCTATATTGTTTTTCTAATTCGCTTATAAACTTACTAAGACTCCCTTTGAATTGTGTTTCCGCCAGCTTCTTGATGATTGTTTCGTAGGGCCTATGATCTTTGAAGGCGGTGATTAAAGCTGTCTTCGTTGTTAGCCAGTTATTGGCTCCAGATTGTGCCACGGTTTCTGCTGCTGTGTCGACTATCACTCTTCTGATTGCTCCGAAAATGACGTGTGCCTGTGTTGGTTCTTGGGTTGGGTACAGTTGTAACAAATATTCGACTTCGTTGATGAATCCTGAGAGTTTTCCTGGTGTTCCATCGAAGTACTGTAGCTCCTTGATCTGACCCAGTAACTGGTTCAGATGGATCTCTGATAACTGTTGGACTGCCATATTGTCTTGAGTTTGTATTTGGGCTTCTTAAAATGTTTATATCTGACCGAATTGGATTTTTGGATGTTTTATGACTACTCGTAGGTTTTACGTCACGTAATTTTATTTTCAGAATGTTTTTATTTCTGACCGAATTGGATTTTTTGGATGTCTTATGACCACTCGTAGGTTTTACGTCACGTAGATTCTTTTGCGGATCTTTTTAAGTGCACTTTATTCAATTCGCTGATCAAGATAACTAGTTGTGTAGTATATCTTTTTGTTGATCAGTACCGTATTTAAAAGGACTTTATTTTTAGATCCTACCGACTGCGCCAATTAAATGTTTGTATTTCCGATTAAATAAAAAAATATAATTTTTATTTTATTCAACTGATGGTTTACAGAGTTGAAACTTATTAGTGAAGAACACCGACCTATTACTTTGAGGTCTCAAACTGAACTTAACTTGCTGATCTGATTCTGTTGATGATCAAGCCTCGGTCTCGAGCTTTTCGGGATTTGAGTGAGTTGTGAAATTGTTCTGAGAAACTTTCAGTTTCTTTTAAGTGAAACTTTAATTACTCTTGGATTCAAGTGTCTTGACTCTTGGATACAAGTGCGCTCTTAGATTTTACGACTTTGAAACGTCTTTGGATTGAAATAGGAGTTTATGTGTCTGCGAGCCGAACTTTGGGGTGAGTTGTTTAGTCTACAATTTTGGGTGATAACATATTTGGGGATTTTCCGTTGGCCTTCGATTTTGGGCTCTTGTTACAAGGGTGAATAATTCTAGGGTAGTATAGGGTATATTGTGGATACATAAAGTAATGGGTACATTCAGAGTGTTATGGGACTGTGTATGTGTTGCTTAAATATATGCAGAGTCTCATAGGAATATGGGCATGTCACTATATATTTAAAAAAAAAACTTTTGTTAATTGACATTTCTTAGAATTGAGCAATGTTGGTCTTTTCACAAACAGAAAAAAAAATGTATTCGCTTCATTGCTATACGAATTGCGAGGAAGAGAAGATTGAAAACGGCTCTCGCAATGATTCACGGTAGCACTTCTAGCAGTGGTTTCTCGTGGTGGTTCCGATTACATATAAAAACTTTGGTCTTTTGCTTGTATTTAATTGTTCATTTATTATTGATGGGTGTTGTTGATTGTTTTGCCGAAATTGAAATAATAATAATGAAGTAATTGTTATTTTTGTACGGGTTGATATGTTAGTGCTGGCTCCTTTCTGGCCAATTGGCGGTGGCAGCTATGATTTTCTACAGCTCGTGTCCGTGGTCCCGACGACTCTGCACAGATCGCTTGTGCATCCGGAGGAAGTTCAGAATCAACATAAGGATCAAGGGTCCAGTAATGAGGCACAAAACATTGTAGACTTTGGTTATGTCCTCCTTGTGGTCTACAATTTCGACATTGTTCACCACGTATGCCGTGTTGTCAGATGCCTTCGAGGTTGTAGATCCCATGATATATAAGTTATATTTCTATCGGGTTCCAAATTAAATCACTCGGATAGATCCTCCGCAATTTCTGTTTTCGCCGGTAGAGGACCTAACGCGGTCGTTTCTGTTTCGACTCCCGATTTTCAATAATCTTGGGCTGTCTTTCGATCCTAAGGTGGGGGATCTTTTATACCGGTGGTATTGCTTCCGGGTCATCTAAGTGTTCCCACTTAGGTACAGCATTTACCCGTTTTCTGGCTTAATGCCCCTCTTCTGGATTCTGCTAAGTTTCGTATTAATTACTGCTCACACCCATTGCCTGCTGTACGTTCTTGTGAATTGCTTATTCTGACCAATTCGGTGCTGGTTACTGTATTGGTGTTTCGCCACCTACACTCCACAGTGTCTTCTGTATCTGGTTATTTTATTTGTTATTTTTGTTTGTTTTTAATCCTTACCCCGCCCTAGCCCGCTCCCGTAACACGTTTTGCATTTGTTTCAATTGTAGCGCTTGCTCGAAAAAGGGAGGAAAATATACGTTTTTGGCTCTATCTAGGAATTGAATTTAATGTACTACTAGCGCCATCTAGAGCTCGGCAGTAGAAGGTTCTGCCAGGGGTAAAAAGTCGATCTCAGAGCAACAGTGGCATGTGTCAACTTTGTCTAAAATTCACCTTAGACCGCTCTATGGGTTACCGCCAACTTTCCGGCGTGGGTAGCAGTCTTTCTAATTTTGGTAGCAGAAGAGTAAAGAATATAAGGTGCAACTCGTTTGAAGGGGAAAGTAATCGCAAGCGTTGTGCTTAGTAAAAATTGTGTTTAGCGGATATACGGCCTTAACTTAATCCCTTGAGCCCGAGCTGGGCAACGCTCGTCTGCAAACTCAATCGCACACAAATAGTTCATAATGCCTCTAACAAATTAAGTTAAAACCACCAATAACTTAAGTTCGACACATAGGGGAGAGGTTCCATCTAGCAGCAGCTTTAGTTTCGTGTGCCCTCTAATCCGCTAATGACGTCGGCGCGCGAACTGCTCTAAGCAGAGCCAAATAAACACGGAATTGGCATTACGTTTGGCCCAAATAAAGTACTGATAATACTCGGAAGGATTGGCCGCGAAAACGCTTCTAAGAGGCCAAAGTAAGGTCCTAAAAACAAGGCGTAGTGGAATCAAGAAAATATAAGTGATATTTTTTGGTTAAATTATTAGTTTATAAAGTAATTTTTGTTAAATGTTCCAAATGGCAATGGTGGGTCGAAAATTGGTTTAGAAAAACCCCAAGTCATAAAATACTAGTGCATTGTGGCGTGACGTTGCGCAACAGCAATGTTGACCTTTTTCCTTTCCTTTCGCTTTCGTCGATGGAGAGCTTCCAGGGGCTGCCTACCCTGACGCCTGTGGGATGCCCTATGTGTCTATAGAGCTGTCCATTATCCAGGGAGTAGTCCGGAAATTTCTCGGGACGTCTTTGGACCTGCTCCTGCATCTTTTGTGCCCATTTGCAGTGGCACTTAAGTTCCGCGAGTAACTGGAGTCTTCCGAGTGGTTGCCGGGAGAGGGCGTCGGCGACCACGTTGTATTTACCCTTCCGGTAAAGTACGTCGAACTGGTACTGTTAAAGTTCCAATGCCCACCGAGCTATCCGTCCCAACGGCTCACGTAGGCGATTACTCGTTCGTCGCCCTCAATGTTCTGGGTGAGGACCGCGCCGAGTCCTTTGTCGCTGGCGTCCGTCTGATGTTGGAACTTATACTCAAAA
Source organism: Drosophila gunungcola (assembly GCF_025200985.1). NCBI lineage: Eukaryota > Metazoa > Arthropoda > Insecta > Diptera > Drosophilidae > Drosophila > Drosophila gunungcola. The sequence continues at coordinate 214,787 of NW_026453254.1, forward strand.
TTTGGGCAGGCCAAGTAAATCGAACGCCTGCTGTTGGGGTTCTTCCCAGGTCCACTTTACTCCCTTCCTCAGAAGACGCAAAGTCTTAGGACAAAACGTCTGTACCAAGAAGCGATTCCGAGATGGCGGCGAAGTTCCTTAACGTTAGTCGGGGGATGTAGTCCCTGAATTGCCGCTATTTTTTCGGGGTCTGTCCTGATGCCTTCCTTGCTGATCAGGTGACCCAAATACACAACAACACTGTGCGTTGAGTTGACGATAGTCAACGCACACTCGCATGTCCCCTGTCTTCTTTCGGACCAGCACCAGCGGTTCGCTGTGCGGGCTGGGTGATCCGGTGTCCACGGTGAGCGTGGTGATTGTGTCCTCGTCGCGGTGAGTGTTGTAGGTGGCGCGGCTGGGCCGCAAGTCGGCGGCGGAGCTGGCTTCCGGGGTGCTCCTGGTGTGAGCGGGCTGGGTAAGCGCTCGGGGGCGGCGCTCGTGGGATGCTCGTGGTGGGCGGCGCAGTTGCGGTGTCGATTGCCGTTGTCGTAAGTGGCAGTACTGATTTCCCTTTTTACTCTTTGTCTAGGCTTTTAAATCTTGGGTGCTCCTAATCAAAACAAAATCTCACGGCTGGACATGGGTCTTTAAGCCATGCGGTTGATACCAAAAAAACCCAACTCCTACAGGATACCTAGGTCGTCCCTGAGTCGTCCCTGCTCGGGCGCCAAACTGTAAGAATTTTTTCATAGGCTGGGGTAGGCTTCAGTCCGGCCAGAGTCCTCTACAGTTAAATTTGTAGAAACACAGGAGACGAAAACGGGACTGGGAGTTGCCGCCGGGATTTTGTTATCGGGTTCACGTGGCCGGCCTCGTCGTCCGTGTCGCGTAGAGAAAACAGACCTCGGAAACGCCACACGAAAACGGGACCGGCGTAGACTTAACTTGCGGGGATTTCGACTGGGCCCTGCGCGGAGCGAAGAAAGGGCGCGGGGAAATCGGCGGAGATCTGCCCGTCCGGCAAGCGTTCGGATTGCGCAAAGTAAACCTCGGAAAACGAAAATACGGGAGCTTGTCCCACGTGGATGGGCACGCGGGCAGCTTTGTCTTCCGCGTTGCGTAGAGAAAACAAACCTCGGAGACGCAACTCAGAAGCCTCACTGGCCCGAAGAGCCCCTCTGTGGAATTCACTAAATTTTACTAGCCTGGACGTGAGTAGGACAAGGCAGGCTGTAGTTTTCCCGCGATTTTTCTCCGGTCTGGTAAGCGTTCGTATTGCGTAGAGAAAACAGACCTCGGAGACGCAACACGAGAACTTGCCCGACCTGGAGTAGCACGTGGGTAGCTTTGATGTCCGCGTTGCGTAGAGAAAACAGACCTCGGAGACCCAACACGAGAACTTGTCTGACCTGGAGTAGCACGTGGGTCGCTTTGGTGCTCGCGTTGCGTAGAGAAAACAGACCTCGGAAACGCAATGCGGCAACCTGGCCAACCCGAAAAAGCACTACCCGAAGCTCACTAAATTTTATTAGCCTGTCCCTAACCTGGACGTGAGTAGAAAAGGCCGGCGGTAGTTTCCCGCGCTTTTCTCCGGTATGGTAAGCGTCGTATTGCGTAAATAAAACAGACCTCGGAGACGCAACACGAGAACTTGCCCGACCTGGAGTAGCACGTGGGTAGCTTTGGTGTCCGCGTTGCGTAGAGAAAACAGACCTCGGAAACGCAATGCGGCAACCTGGCCAACCCGAAAGAACACTCCGCGAAGTTCACTAAATTTTATTACCAGCACTTGGGGTTTTTAATTTCACAAGTTTATCTTCTTTTTATTTATTCTTTTATTCTCCCTAGCCTTCGCACTCAGTACTGTCTGCCTCTGATCTCTATTGCTTATCTTACTTCTGAGCTTGATCTTATGTCGCCGTCCGCTGGTTCCTTCCGCTGAGTTTTCCTGGTGGCCCGTCCAGTTCGGCTGCCGCAAAAGAAAGAGAGCGATCTCCGAGGATCGCTGTACCACGTCGACACCCTTGTTTTTGCGCTTTACAGCACTCTCGCGTTATCAGCACTAAGCTTGCCTTTGACAGCACGCTCGCGCTTAACAGCACGTTCGCGCTTCCGCGCTAAGCTTGCCTTTAACAGCACGCTTTGCTTAACAGCACGCTCGCATGTTCACGGGTCATTGCGATAACTTATCGATACGATCGACTTTCGACCCGACTAGCCAACTGACCGATCTTGCTGGCAATTTCGCGCGCTTATATTTGAAACTAGGATAACTTAGGTTTTAAGCTTAAAATCTATATTTGGAAACTTTACATGTAATGAGAACATAATACTGCCTTCAGTGGCTGAGATACTGGGTTTTTTTTAATGTGGGGAAAATGTGAGGCGCCTTGAGCGTCCTCACAATGAGTGTAATTCAAAGCTCTCTAGTGTAGAGAAAAAGCGACGAGACGCCAGCCGGACAACTATTCTGCGTGCGCTGGTATTACACTTTTAACATCTTGCCTGTAATGATTTACAATGTTGCTACCCGTTACATTTATAAATTATTAAATCGTAATAATAATGATAATTTGATTGTCACCCTACGTGTTGGCCACATATGCATCTATATGTAACTTAGCTGAATAAATTTTAATAATCAAGGAGTGGGCAAAGATAAATTTGTGGGTAAATTTTAGTCACCTAGCTACTGTTGCTGCGGTTATTAAAGAAATATGTTTGATTTATCTCAAGATTGCTCGGAAGTACAGGAAAAGGGATAACAAACACAATTGTTTAAAATTGTCAAGCCGGCCACTACAGACAGCTGCTGAGTTAAAGCAAGGCGACTTTTGTATACTCTACACAGTGCAGCCCGAGCTAGTGCAGATCAGTCGAGTACAATCGCTTTCAGAAGCGAGGTATTTGACCACGAATGATTACTACGGCAGAGGCGCACGACAAATCCCTAGTTGGACTTAGGCTTTTATCATTTCGCATAGGATCGACTAAAGCAAAATCTTTTAGAAGATACTCTCAGGCCACGAATAACAGCTAAAAGCATATGCCCAACATTAGAGTAGAGAGTGCAAGTGTTTGTTAGCTGGAGATCAGACGGCGAAGGTTTTCGCATAACAGCTGACCACGGCAAACACGTTTCGTTGTTGTTGCGCACTCAACTTGTTTTTCGCAATTCTCTTTGCGCTGTTAGAAACCTTTTGTTTGCAATTAAGCGATTTATTCTGCAGGCATTTAGCTATGCTTGCTGGCCAGTATTTTGATATTGATTTTTGATTTGGTTTGCGATGATGGTTCCTATTACATTTTCACATTTTAAACAATTTTTATATTAATATATTACCAATCCCTTATTTATGTGGCCCAGGGAGTTCCGTTAGTGCGAATTACTTCCAGGACGACGTAGTTTTATTATTTTGATGATTTATTTATTATTATTATATTTGACTTAATTAACAAACTGAGTGTTGTGTGTTATATTAAACTGTGGACTGGTTATCATGAGATTTCGGCATCGAGTGACTTTATTAGAGTTTCTCTTTCCTGATCTGTTACCCTCACGCATAAATTAACTATCTCTGTCTGTATAGTCAGAACCTACGTCCACTTGCTCTTCTGGTTTGTTACTGATTCCTACATTCGGCCTTCCTGACGTGGTGTTCGTCCCGAAGTCTTTCATAAACTCAGATACTGTGGATGTTTTCAAAGGTCCTTCGCTATCTCCCACTTTATCCACATTATACCTGCTATGCTTGTGAACTTTGACGACCTTATAGGGACCACTTCAACTTTAAACCCTCACCATACTGAGTACGCTTAATCGCAACTAAGTCATTGACTTTGTATTGCTTTTCCTCCTTTCTTTTCGAATCTAAGGCTTTTATGTTCTCCTCCTGTAAAGCTTGAATGTTGTCCCTGGCTTGTTTGCGTATCTGTTCACGCTCTTCGTCCAACTCTTCTATCAAAGACTGCTGCACCTGTTCTTTGAGTTCTGCAAGGTAAACTACACGCATGTCCACACCTGTTAGAAACTTGAACGGCGCTACCTTTGTGCTCCTAGGCTTAATATTGTTTATTAGATGCTGCACTCTACCCACGTGTTTGTACCAATTTCCTGGATTTTCTAGGCTCATCTTTGACAGCATTGGCACCACGATCTTATGCATTCTCTCAACCTGCCCGTTACCTCGAGGTACACCTGTAGCGATCAATAAATGCTGGATCTTCTCTTTGTCGCAGTATTCCTTGAATAAGTGCGATGTGAAAGCTTCACCCCGATCTGATACGATCTTGAAGGGATTTCCAAATATTATGGCCTGCCTGTCTAAACAGTTCAGCATCTCCTCGACTCCAGTACTACGTGTCGGATACAACCAAACGTATTTCGAAAATGCATTGACAACTACTAAGATATGATTATATCTTTTCTTGGTGATCTCCATCGGCCCTACGTGATCTATGTGATAAGTGACTAAAGGTTTGACCCTTTTATCGATAGGATTAAGATATCCTTTCTTTTTTCCGGATTTTGCATTAACCAAAATGCACCCCACACAGCTGCCTACAACTTTAGCTACTTTATCCCTTAACTTTGGAATGAAAAAGGATTTCTCCACCATCTCCTATGTTTTCTTTGCCGAAAAATGACCTTGCTTATGAACAATCTGTATAATCTAAGTCTACAATCAACTCTCTGTCTGGGGTTTTAAACAATATTTGATTGGCGATGTAATAATCCTCATGCCCCTTTGTTTCAACTAGATTCCTAATTACATTTGTCTACTCGTCTGCCACCTGAGCCTCCTTCAACTTGTGCATTACACTGTCAGTCAAAACCAAACAAGCTACTCGACTCAGTGCGTCTACATGCCTCATCTTGTGGGGGCCAGAATTTATAGGAAAATTAATTTCAATGAATTTAGTGAAATGTATTTTGCCATTCAAATTCGTATATTCTTCGAGTCACAAGTAGTGCATATCGCTGACATGATCGAATAGCGCTCTCTCTTTCCCTCAGAACAGTTGCATGCGTGGGCAGAGAAAAAGCGAAAGAAGTTTAGGAAAATTCCATTGAAGTTTGGCAACGTTGCGTTAAGCAGGCAGACGAGCGTCAGCTAGTCGCATCGTTTCCTCGCGTTGACGGAGTCGCATAGCGCGATCTCTCTCGCGCGTCAACGAAAGCGCGTAGGAGCCAGAAACGAGAACAAAACCTGGAAGTTTTGCAACCTCGCTTAGTACAGACAACAGCGCGTGCCAGAATTTTCGTTCACTTCATTTCAAATCTTAAAACCGTACACACGTCTACGCTGCGAGCGCAATTTCAATTGTGAATGAAAATTTTAACGCCACGTGCAACTAGTGAAAAGTGTTTTATACCGGCGAAACAGCCCAGATTAAGTTGTAGTGCTTCGCATTTGATTATAATAAAAAGAAAGGAAGCTACAGAAGGTAATTGTGAATACGATAGGCAGGTCAGAAAGTGATAGTGTTATTTTGTTGCAGCAGGTTAATATCGTCGTGTTGGTAAAAGCTGGCCAAGAAGTACCGAGCTTGCTACTATCGCACTCGAGTACTGGTCGGCGGACAGCTTGAGGATCGGCATTGTGAGGCAGCGTTAAATTCTTGTGTCCACATCGCTCGGCTACGTCACCGGAACACCGCACGCCACGTGCGGCTGGATTATATACATCTCTTCCTCATCAAAGACGCCCAAAAGACGCCCGCCGAACGGACACGACTTTTGATCGCAGCATGCCAAGTGCTGCGTGGTGATTATCAACATTACATATGTGTGGCCAAAAATAACAGCCATCTACAAGCTATACACTGCGCTTAGACCGCTGCGCACAGCACGCCACGAGCGGCCACCATGATCTAGGATCACCCAATCTGATGGAAGGCGTTGAGGCAGTCATCTGACTGCCGCTTCATTACCTCACCAGCACGCGCCACGCGCGGCTTATATAAATTATCACTGACGAAACCCAGGAATCAGCAGTTGACCAAGGAGGAACTTTTCTTCGAGCAGTCTCCGGACTAAGGATTGCTGGAAGATGTTGTAAATTCATAAATGTGACGAACAGTCGAGTTTTTTTTTTTTTCTTTTCTGTAAATATAGTTTAGATCCTTAATAACTCTTGTATGCTAGGCTTTTCATCATAGTCGTTTATTTAGGATCCATTTATACGAGATAAATTATGTTGTAAACCCAGCCGTGCAAATCACACACATGTTCAGCCCACTGTAAAAACCAATTTTTAAATAACTTTTCAAAATGTAGGTTGCTGCAGCATCTTCGATGGGCCCAACGAAACTGCGTCAACGGATATGTACGTAAGTGAACGAAAACCTTATTGCATTTTATGAATGTAATATTTTTTTGGGGATTTTGATTGTGTGTCGTTTAATCGGATAAGCTTGAACATATATATATATGCATACATAATTTACTTTGTATTATAATCTGCTATTGAATAATGATAAGGTTAAAGAAAAATATGCCGTTAATAACTGATCGTTAATAAGTTAAAGCATATAGAATGAAACGCATCGGACGCGTATATGTGAATATCTCATGTGAAAATAAGTAATTTGAATTTAAAAATGAAAATGTTTGATTAATTTGGACCACATAAGTCCGTGTTTGAATTACATTGCTGCTGTTACATGAATTAAGTTTGTGAATTTATAAATAAAATCAAATAAGGGATAACCGCCAAATTTCTCACGTGTTATCAAGGTAGGGAGGGTACAGAACGGGGAGTGAATATCACCTAGCTGCCCCGAACTCTTGATTAATCTTGATCTACTTAGTCTTCATCGTCCGTCCGCTTATCAAAAAGTCTGTTTACATCCCTATTTGTTTGGAACCTGTTAGATTACCGCTTAGTGCACTTAAAACTTTTTTTGTTTTGTGTGACAGTGTTTATCATATAGAGGACGAGGAAAGAACCACCCCCCATCCGGCGAGTTTAGTACCGAGCAATGCTAGAAGTGCACGACTCCGACTCTTCTATACACTAGATGGAATATTTTCCGAACATCTGGTGCTGTCTAAATCAAAACGGCACTCCAACGCGCGGCGTGCTGTACACTACACAAATAAGAAAATGGCGCCCAACGTGGGGCCACCAGAAGCTTAATGTTAAACAAAAAGTATTTGGAAAATTCCATTTCCAAGTACGAAAACCCTAGGAACCGAAACCACCGAGAAGTCTCTGTATTTCAAAGTGCAGGACGCTAGGAGAAGCTTTTGCTTCACGGTATTGCTTTACAATTTTTTTTTATTTTTTTCTGGTAGATTCAGCTTAAGCTTAGTTTCATTTCTCAGTTGTTTGAGGCATACTATAAATTTGTTGTTTGGAGACGCGGCCACAGTCCGAGAGCTTACGGATTGGGACGACCACATAAATCTAGGAACCAGCGCAATCTGCAGAAATCGGAATTAACATGAATCAGAAATTTGCTATGAATTATGGTAAAGAGAACTAGGTATCTAGGAATCGCGATTGCATTTCGAGTTTTTACGGAATAGTCGACCAGAACCAACCGTTACTTTATACCTCGTTTTCAGCAATTTTTCGTTAAACTCGTTTCAAAAGCTGATAGTCTATGCTAGGAAATGCAGAGTATTGGAGAGACTTCGATCTCTGATCGGTGTAGGAAACGTCACTTGAGAGGCAAGAATACAAAAGAATTTTGATTTAATTGATTTAATTTGACAAGTGATCAAGAATAATTAGGAGTATTTCATGTAACAAGCAAGCAGTTGTAAAAACAAACACGGACTAGAGTAAATCAATATTGTTGTAACCAATTAAAAAAAAAAAAAAAAATTGTCGAAAATGTCTGTACGTCACAGTAATCTCGATTTATCACTCGCGGTGGAAGCTGAGATAACATCCTGTACAATTTGTACACAACCATTGATCGCGAACGATTTAACAGCATCTACGCCGTGTGGTCATACATTCCACCACCAGTGTATCAGAGATTATGTGCTTGAGTCGAGTGGATGCCCAGTTTGCAATCGTGAGTGCACGGTGCAACAATTATCTTTGTCAAACAACAACCTTTTAGCAGAATTGTCAGCTGCTGATAGAAGGACAGGAGAAGTTAATGCGGCAAATAATATTTTACCGGCCGGCAGAAACGCAGGTAGAGGTAGAGCAGGCGGTAGAAGAGGTAGAAATGCAGGACAACCGAGAGGTACAGCATCACGTGCTGGAATGACACTTAGGTCGAACCGAAACCAGTTAGAGGATCGCCATGAGCGAAGTTTAGACACAGAATCAGTGGTAGATGTTTCTAGAACAGAAAATTTGGAAGATATAGAGAGAGAAGTTCGCACTGCTATGCCAGCGCAGCAGCAAAGCTTTAGGCAAGAACTGTCTGAGCTAATTAGAACGCAAATAGCGAGTCTACAGATTGGCAGTTCAGTTCAAACTCCGAATAGGAGGATGACCGATAATCAAGAACGACCAGCGGAAGTAAATTCTGCAGAAACTGTGTATCAGGATATTCGTCTGAATACTCAGCGTGTCGATATGTCAATTTCTTCGATTCAGCTAGACAAGGTGCCGAATATTATTCAGAGCTGGCACATCAAGTTTGATGGATCCAAGGAAGGTTTACAGGCTGAGGAATTTCTTTATCGAGTGCAAGCATTAGCTAGACAGAATTTAAATGGAGATCGTCAACTATGCGATAATTTGCATTTATTTTTCGTCGGCAAGGCTAGTGAATGGTACTGGAGATTTCACCGGACGTATCATCAATTCAATTGGATAGAATTTTGTAGGGAGTTCCGTAATAAGTTTAAAGAGAGTGATACCGATATGGATATTTGGGAATCAATAAATAGCAGACGTCAAGCAGATAAAGAGCCTTTTGAAGAATATCAATTTCAAGTGGAAAAGCTTGTTGCTCGTTTGAGTAACCCAATCTCAGAAGAATCCTTGGTCAGACTTCTTATACGGCATTCTAAGCCTTCTCTTCAGTATGAACTTATGCATTTACGCATAAACACTTTAGCTAGTCTTAGAGAAGAAATCAGGACTCACGAGCAGTTTTGCAAGCAAGTTAAAGCTCAACCAGCGAAGAGTAGTCTTCAGCAACGCTCGTTTGTCTCTCAGATAGAACAAGATTTTAGCGTTAGCGAATCGGCTGAAATAGCAGCGATACGCAAGCAATTTAAATGTTGGAATTGTGAGCAACTTGGTCATCGTTTTGACGATTGTCTTGAAGTTCGCACTATCTTTTGCTATGGATGTGGGGCAAAGAACACATACAAGCCCAAATGCCAAAAGTGCAACCCTTCGGAAAACTATCTAATGGATGCGCCGGTCAAAAACCATGCGTCGCATCCGAGGCAGTAAAATCCGATAGTGGTACCCAGACAACAATATATAGAATTAAGCACGGATATTTCTAATAAACAACCGGGCAGAATATTACCAGCTATTGTCGAATACCCCCAGCCATATCATGTTAGAATAGCGAAATATGCAGCAGCAAGAAAACGAATCTTTGGAGACGTTAGCTCCTGCAATTTCATTAAGAAAACCAGACGTTCAAGCAGTCGGATGCGCAGTTTCTGGAAAAGGGTTCTAGGAAGCCGAAAGAAACTGATCTCCGCAATTTTTATGAACTCTGACAATCGACTTTATACTGATATAAGCATAGCTAATCATCAATATGTAGCTTTATTGGACTCAGGTGCGTCCATAAGTTGTATAGGTGGTACAGCAGCTAAAGAATTAGACCAACATCCAAAAGTGAGTAAGTGTTCAGGCAGAATTCGAACGGCAAACGACGCCGAATGTTCAGTTACAGGAAAACTAAAAGTTGAAATCAGTTATCGCGAGCTTACCAAGCCAGTAGAGTTCAAACAAGCTGTTTATCTTGGGATCGATTTTTGGCGTGACTTCGGTTTACTCAACAAAATAGTCAATGACAAACAAGTCGTCTTGGAGTTAGACGTAGGCCGAGAAGACGACGTTTTGGATATGCCAAACGTGCATTTACTGTCAGCAGGACAAAAAGAAAGACTAGATGCAGTTATAACTCAGTTACCTTCTTACGAAAAGGATGGTCTTGGTAGAACTCATTTAATGGAGCATGTTATAGATGTAGCTGACGCGAAACCAGTTAAGCAACGCCACTGGCCAATCTCGCCAGCCAAAGAAAATCTAATGTTTTCTGAATTAGAAAATATATTAGCGCTAGGTGTGATTGAAGAATCTAAAAGTCAATGGAGCAGCAACTGTGTTCTCGTCAAGAAAGGAACAAAAGTTCGCTTATGTCTCGATTCGAGAGAGGTGAATAAGTTAACTGTAAAAGACGCTTATCCACTACCTCATATAAACGGGATATTAAGTCGACTACCTCCTGCACGCTTCATCACTGGCCTTGATATGAAACACGCTTTCTGGCAAATACCACTTGAGGAGAAGTCCAGACAATATACAGCTTTTACTATGCCGAACAGGCCTCTATACCAGTACAAGGTGATGCCTTTTGGTCTTTGTAATGCAGCTCAAACCTTGTGTAGACTAATGGATGTAGTTATACCTGCTAAGTTGCGTACTAGAGTGTTCGTATACTTAGACGACCTTTTGATGTTGTCAGATGATTTCGAGTCACATACGGAACTTTTAGAAGAAGTCGCTTCGTACCTTCGCAGCGAAAATCTTACAATTAACATAGCCAAGTCGAAGTTCTGTATGACTGAAATTAAATATCTAGGTTTTGTCATAGGACATGGTGAACTGAAGGTTGACTCAGGCAAAGTAAGCGCGATTGAACAATTCCCAATACCAACTGGGCTGGTACAGGCGTTTTGTGGATAACTATGCCACGATAGCCGTTCCTTTGACAGACCTGTTGAAGAAAAACAAAGTTCTTACTTGGTCTAAAGAAGCAGATGAGGCGTTTACTCAGCTAAAAGCCAAATAATTTCATCTCCAGTTTTAAGAACGCCGGATTTCAAGAAGCCATTTATATTACTTTGTGATGCTAGCTTATACGGTCTAGGTTGCGTTTTAGCTTAAGAAAACGAAGATGGAGTCGAATTGCCTATAGCATACATGTCGGAAAAGCTAACGAAGCCGCAGCGAAATTACTCAGTCAGTGAATTAGAGTGCTTAGCAGTTTTAAAGGGCATTAGTAAGTTCAAAGCGTATATCGAAGGACAAGATTTTTGTGTGATTACTGATCATTCAGCATTGCAATGGCTGATAAGACAGAAAGACCTGACAGGACGTTTAGCGAGATGGTCGATTCGTCTGCAGGGTTTCTCGTTCACGATCAAGCATCGCAGTGGATCTCAAAATGTGGTTGCGGACGCATTGTCGCGTCGCGAAGAGGAATTAATGAGATAAATGATGGAGGACCTGTGATTGATCTGGCTTCAAAGGAGTTTCAGTCAGAACAGTATAATGAATAAGGAAACAAATTCAAGGTAACCAATCACGCCTTCCTGATCTCAGGGTCGTGGATGATTTTGTGTATAAAAGGACCGAACCAGCCAAGGGAAATTTATTGCCGAATGAGGAGTCATGGAAACTTAGGGTTCCCATGAACCTTGTAGGCGAAGTTTTACCCCGAGCACATAACGCACCCGATGCTGCACATATCGGCATGAGCAAGATGATCGATAAGATCAGACGGTATCTATTCTGGCCAGGAATGGTAACGCAAATACGCAATTATGTGTCAGAATGTTCCGTTTGTAAGTCAACAAAGAGCCCAAACCGAGTTCTTAGACCACCCATGGGCAGACCAGTAAATTCTGATCGACCTTTTCAGAAGCTCTATATGGATCTTCTTGGTCCATATCCGAGGTCCAAGAAAGGAAATATTGGTCTACTAATATTCCTTGATCATAATACAAAATTTTATTTCTTGCAGCCGTTACGGAAATTTACTTCTTAGAGAATTTGTGAATATTTGGAAAAGCACGTATTCTATACTTTTGGAGCACCAGAATCAATACTGACAGATAATGGCTCTCAGTTTAAATCAGGTTATTTTAGAGCATTTCTTAATCGATTTGGTGTAAAACACGTTTGTACAGCTATCTATTCGCCACAAGCCAACGCGAGTGAGCGAGTAAATAGATCCGTTTTAGCAGCAATTAGAGCATACGTAGGCACTGACCATACGAGTTGGGATTCAAACATCGACGCGATAAGCGCTTCGTTAAGATCGAGTATACATAGGAGTACAGGATTTTCTCCGTATTTTCTTTGTTTTGGACAGAATATGATAATCAACGGGCGGGACTATGAGTTGCTTAGGAATTTAAACGCATTGACCGACGATGTGGCATTAAAACCAGCCGACACGTTGCAAATAGCGCGCCAACAGGCTAAAAATAAGATCTCGGAATCTCATTCAGCAAATGCTAGGGTATATAATGTGCGGAGTCGATCGGTACACCTAAAAGTTGGAGACTATGTATTCGCTCGCAGTTTCGCTCAAAGCAATGCGGGGAAAAGGTTCAATAGCAAGTTAGCCCCTGTTTTCATAAAAGCATCCGTTACAAAGAAGATCAGCCCGACCTATTATGAGTTAGAGAATGAAGCCAAGAAATCATTAGGCGTATATCATTTAAAGGACATACGGACATGATATATTTGAGAGATAATGCACAATGCCCTTTTTCAGTTAACCCCTCGGCGAGATGTTTCTCTGGCTGAGTTAACTGTGCTTGTGGGGGCCAGAATTTATAGGAAAATTAATTTCAATGAATTTAGTGAAATGTATTTTGCCATTCAGATTCGTATATTCCTCGAGTCACAAGTAGTGCATATCGCTGACATGATCGAATAGCGCTCTCTCTTTCCCTCAGAACAGTTGCATGCGTGGGCAGAGAATAAGCGAAAGAAGTTTAGGAAAATTCCATTGAAGTTTGGCAACGTTGCGTTAAGCAGGCAGAGGAGCGTCAGCTAGTCGCATCGTTCCCTCGCGTTGACGGAGTCGCATAGCGCGATCTCTCTCGCGCGTCAACGAAAGCGCGTAGGAGCCAGAAACGAGAACAAAACCTGGAAGGATTCCGTTATTTGAAGTTTTGCAACCTCGCTTAGTACAGACAACAGCGCGTGCCAGAATTTTCGTTCACTTCATTTCAAATCTTAAAACCGTACACACGTCTACGCTGCGAGCGCAATTTCAATAGTGAATGAAAATTTTAACGCCACGTGCAACTAGTGAAGAGTGTTTTATACCGGCGAAACAGCCCAGATTAAGTTGTAGTGCTTCGCATTTGATTATAATAAAAAGAAAGGAAGCTACAGAAGGTAATTGTGAATACGATAGGCAGGTCAGAAAGTGATAGTGTTATTTTGTTGCAGCAGGTTAATATCGTCGTGTTGGTAAAAGCTGGCCCGGCTGGATTATATACATATCTTCCTCATCAAAGACGCCCAAAAGACGCCCGCCGAACGGACACGACTTCTGACCGCAGCATGCCAAGTGCTGCGTGGTGATTATCAACAAGCTATACACTGCGCTTAGACCGCTGCGCACAGCACGCCACGAGCGGCCACCATGATTAGGGTCACCCAATCTGATGGAAGGCGTTGAGGCAGTCATCTGACTGCCGCTTCATTACCTCTTCAGCACGCGCCACGCGCGGCTTATATAAATTATCTCTGACGAAACCCAGGAATCAGCAGTTGACCAAGGAGGAACTTTTCTTCGAGCAGTCTCCGGACTAAGGATTGCTGGAAGATGTTGTAAATTCATAAATGTGACGAACAGTCGAGTTTTTTTTTTTTTCTTTTTGTAAATATAGTTTAGATTCTTAATAACTCTTGTATGTTAGGCTTTTCATCATAGTCGTTTGTTTAGGATCCATTTATACGAGATAAATTATGTTGTAAACCCAGCCGTGCAAATCACACACATGTTCAGCCCACTGTAAAAACCAATTTTTAAATAACTTTTCAAAATGTAGGTTGCTGCAGCATCTTCGATGGGCCCAACGAAACTGCGTCAACGGATATGTACGTAAGTGAACGAAAACCTTATTGCATTTTATGAATGTAATATTTTTTTGGGGATTTTGATTGTGTGTCGTTTAATCGGATAAGCTTGAACATATATATATATGCATACATAATTTACTTTGTATTATAATCTGCTATTGAATAATGATAAGGTTAAAGAAAAATATGCCGTTAATAACTGATCGTTAATAAGTTAAAGCATATAGAATGAAACGCATCGGACGCGTATATGTGAATATCTCATGTGAAAATAAGTAATTTGAATTTAAAAATGAAAATGTTTGATTAATTTGGACCACATAAGTCCGTGTTTGAATTACAATGCTGCTGTTACATGAATTAAGTTTGTGAATTTATAAATAAAATCAAATAAGGGATAACCGCCAAATTTCTCACGTGTTATCAAGGTAGGGAGGGTACAGAACGGGGAGTGAATATCACCTAGCTGCCCCGAACTCTTGATTAATCTTGATCTACTTCGTCTTCATCGTCCGTCCGCTTATCAAAAAGTCTGTTTACATCCCTATTTGTTTGGAACCTGTTAGATTACCGCTTAGTGCACTTAAAACTTTTTTTTTGTTTTGTGTGACAGTGTTTATCATATAGAGGACGAGGAAAGAACCACCCCCCATCCGGCGAGTTTAGTACCGAGCAATGCTAGAAGTGCACGACTCCGACTCTTCTATACACTAGATGGAATATTTTCCGAACATCTGGTGCTGTCTAAATCAAAACGGCACTCCAACGCGCGGCGTGCTGTACACTACACAAATAAGAAAATGGCGCCCAACGTGGGGCCACCAGAAGCTTAATGTTAAACAAAAAGTATTTGGAAAATTCCATTTCCAAGTACGAAAACCCTAGGAACCGAAACCACCGAGAAGTCTCTGTATTTCAAAGTGCAGGACGCTAGGAGAAGCTTTTGCTTCACGGTATTGCTTTACAATTTTTTTTTATTTTTTCTGGTAGATTCAGCTTAAGCTTAGTTTCATTTCTCAGTTGTTTGAGGCATACTATAAATTTGTTGTTTGGAGACGCGGCCACAGTCCGAGAGCTTACGGATTGGGACGACCACATAAATCTAGGAACCAGCGCAATCTGCAGAAATCGGAATTAACATGAATCAGAAATTTGCTATGAATTATGGTAAAGAGAACTAGGTCTCTAGGAATCGCGATTGTATTTCGAGTTTTTACGGAATAGTCGACCAGAACCAACCGTTACTTTATACCTCGTTTTCAGCAATTTTTCGTTAAACTCGTTTCAAAAGCTGATAGTCTATGCTAGGAAATGCAGAGTATTGGAGAGACTTCGATCTCTGATCGGTGTAGGAAACGTCACTTGAGAGGCAAGAATACAAAAGAATTTTGATTTAATTGATTTAATTTGACAAGTGATCAAGAATAATTAGGAGTATTTCATGTAACAAGCAAGCAGTTGTAAAAACAAACACGGACTAGAGTAAATCAATATTGTTGTAACCAATTAAAAAAAAAAAAAAAAAATTTGTCGAAAATGTCTGTACGTCACAGTAATCTCGATTTATCACTCGCGGTGGAAGCTGAGATAACATCCTGTACAATTTGTACACAACCATTGATCGCGAACGATTTAACAGCATCTACGCCGTGTGGTCATACATTCCACCACCAGTGTATCAGAGATTATGTGCTTGAGTCGAGTGGATGCCCAGTTTGCAATCGTGAGTGCACGGTGCAACAATTATCTTTGTCAAACAACAACCTTTTAGCAGAATTGTCAGCTGCTGATAGAAGGACAGGAGAAGTTAATGCGGCAAATAATATTTTACCGGCCGGCAGAAACGCAGGTAGAGGTAGAGCAGGCGGTAGAAGAGGTAGAAATGCAGGACAACCGAGAGGTACAGCATCACGTGCTGGAATGACACTTAGGTCGAACCGAAACCAGTTAGAGGATCGCCATGAGCGAAGTTTAGACACAGAATCAGTGGTAGATGTTTCTAGAACAGAAAATTTGGAAGATATAGAGAGAGAAGTTCGCACTGCTATGCCAGCGCAGCAGCAAAGCTTTAGGCAAGAACTGTCTGAGCTAATTAGAACGCAAATAGCGAGTCTACAGATTGGCAGTTCAGTTCAAACTCCGAATAGGAGGATGACCGATAATCAAGAACGACCAGCGGAAGTAAATTCTGCAGAAACTGTGTATCAGGATATTCGTCTGAATACTCAGCGTGTCGATATGTCAATTTCTTCGATTCAGCTAGACAAGGTGCCGAATATTATTCAGAGCTGGCACATCAAGTTTGATGGATCCAAGGAAGGTTTACAGGCTGAGGAATTTCTTTATCGAGTGCAAGCATTAGCTAGACAGAATTTAAATGGAGATCGTCAACTATGCGATAATTTGCATTTATTTTTCGTCGGCAAGGCTAGTGAATGGTACTGGAGATTTCACCGGACGTATCATCAATTCAATTGGATAGAATTTTGTAGGGAGTTCCGTAATAAGTTTAAAGAGAGTGATACCGATATGGATATTTGGGAATCAATAAATAGCAGACGTCAAGCAGATAAAGAGCCTTTTGAAGAATATCAATTTCAAGTGGAAAAGCTTGTTGCTCGTTTGAGTAACCCAATCTCAGAAGAATCCTTGGTCAGACTTCTTATACGGCATTCTAAGCCTTCTCTTCAGTATGAACTTATGCATTTACGCATAAACACTTTAGCTAGTCTTAGAGAAGAAATCAGGACTCACGAGCAGTTTTGCAAGCAAGTTAAAGCTCAACCAGCGAAGAGTAGTCTTCAGCAACGCTCGTTTGTCTCTCAGATAGAACAAGATTTTAGCGTTAGCGAATCGGCTGAAATAGCAGCGATACGCAAGCAATTTAAATGTTGGAATTGTGAGCAACTTGGTCATCGTTTTGACGATTGTCTTGAAGTTCGCACTATCTTTTGCTATGGATGTGGGGCAAAGAACACATACAAGCCCAAATGCCAAAAGTGCAACCCTTCGGAAAACTATCTAATGGATGCGCCGGTCAAAAACCATGCGTCGCATCCGAGGCAGTAAAATCCGATAGTGGTACCCAGACAACAATATATAGAATTAAGCACGAATATTTCTAATAAACAACCGGGCAGAATATTACCAGCTATTGTCGAATACCCCCAGCCATATCATGTTAGAATAGCGAAATATGCAGCAGCAAGAAAACGAATCTTTGGAGACGTTAGCTCCTGCAATTTCATTAAGAAAACCAGACGTTCAAGCAGTCGGATGCGCAGTTTCTGGAAAAGGGTTCTAGGAAGCCGAAAGAAACTGATCTCCGCAATTTTTATGAACTCTGACAATCGACTTTATACTGATATAAGCATAGCTAATCATCAATATGTAGCTTTATTGGACTCAGGTGCGTCCATAAGTTGTATAGGTGGTACAGCAGCTAAAGAATTAGACCAACATCCAAAAGTGAGTAAGTGTTCAGGCAGAATTTGAACGGCAAACGACGCCGAATGTTCAGTTACAGGAAAACTAAAAGTTGAAATCAGTTATCGCGAGCTTACCAAGCCAGTAGAGTTCGTTATAATCCCAGACCTCAAACAAGATGTTTATCTTGGGATCGATTTTTGGCGTGACTTCGGTTTACTCAACAAAATAGTCAATGACAAACAAGTCGTCTTGGAGTTAGACGTAGGCCGAGAAGACGACGTTTTGGATATGCCAAACGTGCATTTACTGTCAGCAGGACAAAAAGAAAGACTAGATGCAGTTATAACTCAGTTACCTTCTTACGAAAAGGATGGTCTTGGTAGAACTCATTTAATGGAGCATGTTATAGATGTAGCTGACGCGAAACCAGTTAAGTAACGCCACTGGCCAATCTCGCCAGCCAAAGAAAATCTAATGTTTTCTGAATTAGAAAATATATTAGCGCTAGGTGTGATTGAAGAATCTAAAAGTCAATGGAGCAGCAACTGTGTTCTCGTCAAGAAAGGAACAAAAGTTCGCTTATGTCTCGATTCGAGAGAGGTGAATAAGTTAACTGTAAAAGACGCTTATCACTGGCCTTGATATGAAACACGCTTTCTGGCAAATACCACTTGAGGAGAAGTCCAGACAATATACAGCTTTTACTATGCCGAACAGGCCTCTATACCAGTACAAGGTGATGCCTTTTGGTCTTTGTAATGCAGCTCAAACCTTGTGTAGACTAATGGATGTAGTTATACCTGCTAAGTTGCGTACTAGAGTGTTCGTATACTTAGACGACCTTTTGATGTTGTCAGATGATTTCGAGTCACATACGGAACTTTTAGAAGAAGTCGCTTCGTACCTTCGCAGCGCAAATCTTACAATTAACATAGCCAAGTCGAAGTTCTGTATGACTGAAATTAAATATCTAGGTTTTGTCATAGGACATGGTGAACTGAAGGTTGACTCAGGCAAAGTAAGCGCGATTGAACAATTCCCAATACCAACTGGGCTGGTACAGGCGTTTTGTGGATAACTATGCCACGATAGCCGTTCCTTTGACAGACCTGTTGAAGAAAAACAAAGTTCTTACTTGGTCTAAAGAAGCAGATGAGGCGTTTACTCAGCTAAAAGCCAAATAATTTCATCTCCAGTTTTAAGAACGCCGGATTTCAAGAAGCCATTTATATTACTTTGTGATGCTAGCTTATACGGTCTAGGTTGCGTTTTAGCTTAAGAAAACGAAGATGGAGTCGAATTGCCTATAGCATACATGTCGGAAAAGCTAACGAAGCCGCAGCGAAATTACTCAGTCAGTGAATTAGAGTGCTTAGCAGTTTTAAAGGGCATTAGCAAGTTCAGAGCGTATATCGAAGGACAAGATTTTTGTGTGATTACTGATCATTCAGCATTGCAATGGCTGATAAGACAGAAAGACCTGACAGGACGTTTAGCGAGATGGTCGATTCGTCTGCAGGGTTTCTCGTTCACGATCAAGCATCGCAGTGGATCTCAAAATGTGGTTACCGACGCATTGTCGCGTCGCGAAGAGGAATTAATGAGATAAATGATGGAGGACCTGTGATTGATCTGGCTTCAAAGGAGTTTCAGTCAGAACAGTATAATGAATAAGGAAACAAATTCAAAGTAACCAATCACGCCTTCCTGATCTCAGGGTCGTGGATGATTTTGTGTATAAAAGGACCGAACCAGCCAAGGGAAATTTATTGCCGAATGAGGAGTCATGGAAACTTAGGGTTCCCATGAACCTTGTAGGCGAAGTTTTACCCCGAGCACATAACGCACCCGATGCTGCACATATCGGCATGAGCAAGATGATCGATAAGATCAGACGGTATCTATTCTGGCCAGGAATGGTAACGCAAATACGCAATTATGTGTCAGAATGTTCCGTTTGTAAGTCAACAAAGAGCCCAAACCGAGTTCTTAGACCACCCATGGGCAGACCAGTAAATTCTGATCGACCTTTTCAGAAGCTCTATATGGATCTTCTTGGTCCATATCCGAGGTCCAAGAAAGGAAATATTGGTCTACTAATATTCCTTGATCATAATACAAAATTTTATTTCTTGCAGCCGTTACGGAAATTTACTTCTTAGAGAATTTGTGAATATTTGGAAAAGCACGTATTCTATACTTTTGGAGCACCAGAATCAATACTGACAGATAATGGCTCTCAGTTTAAATCAGGTTATTTTAGAGCATTTCTTAATCGATTTGGTGTAAAACACGTTTGTACAGCTATCTATTCGCCACAAGCCAACGCGAGTGAGCGAGTAAATAGATCCGTTTTAGCAGCAATTAGAGCATACGTAGGCACTGACCATACGAGTTGGGATTCAAACATCGACGCGATAAGCGCTTCGTTAAGATCGAGTATACATAGGAGTACAGGATTTTCTCCGTATTTTCTTTGTTTTGGACAGAATATGATAATCAACGGGCGGGACTATGAGTTGCTTAGGAATTTAAACGCATTGACCGACGATGTGGCATTAAAACCAGCCGACACGTTGCAAATAGCGCGCCAACAGGCTAAAAATAAGATCTCGGAATCTCATTCAGCAAATGCTAGGGTATATAATGTGCGGAGTCGATCGGTACACCTAAAAGTTGGAGACTATGTATTCGCTCGCAGTTTCGCTCAAAGCAATGCGGGGAAAAGGTTCAATAGCAAGTTAGCCCCTGTTTTCATAAAAGCATCCGTTACAAAGAAGATCAGCCCGACCTATTATGAGTTAGAGAATGAATGCCAAGAAATCATTAGGCGTATATCATTTAAAGGACATACGGACATGATATATTTGAGAGATAATGCACAATGCCCTTTTTCAGTTAACCCCTCGGCGAGATGTTTCTCTGGCTGAGTTAACTGTGCTTGTGGGGGCCAGAATTTATAGGAAAATTAATTTCAATGAATTTAGTGAAATGTATTTTGCCATTCAGATTCGTATATTCCTCGAGTCACAAGTAGTGCATATCGCTGACATGATCGAATAGCGCTCTCTCTTTCCCTCAGAACAGTTGCATGCGTGGGCAGAGAATAAGCGAAAGAAGTTTAGGAAAATTCCATTGAAGTTTGGCAACGTTGCGTTAAGCAGGCAGAGGAGCGTCAGCTAGTCGCATCGTTCCCTCGCGTTGACGGAGTCGCATAGCGCGATCTCTCTCGCGCGTCAACGAAAGCGCGTAGGAGCCAGAAACGAGAACAAAACCTGGAAGGATTCCGTTATTTGAAGTTTTGCAACCTCGCTTAGTACAGACAACAGCGCGTGCCAGAATTTTCGTTCACTTCATTTCAAATCTTAAAACCGTACACACGTCTACGCTGCGAGCGCAATTTCAATAGTGAATGAAAATTTTAACGCCACGTGCAACTAGTGAAGAGTGTTTTATACCGGCGAAACAGCCCAGATTAAGTTGTAGTGCTTCGCATTTGATTATAATAAAAAGAAAGGAAGCTACAGAAGGTAATTGTGAATACGATAGGCAGGTCAGAAAGTGATAGTGTTATTTTGTTGCAGCAGGTTAATATCGTCGTGTTGGTAAAAGCTGGCCAAGAAGTACCGAGCTTGCTACTATCGCACTCGAGTACTGGTCGGCGGACAGCTTGAGGATCGGCATTATGAGGCAGCGTTAAATTCTTGTGTCCACATCGCTTGGCTACGTCACCGGAACACCGCACGCCACGTGCGGCTGGATTATATACATCTCTTCCTCATCAAAGACGCCCAAAAGACGCCCGCCGAACGGACACGACTTCTGACCGCAGCATGCCAAGTGCTGCGTAGTGATTATCAACAAGCTATACACTGCGCTTAGACCGCTGCGCACAGCACGCCACGAGCGGCCACCATGATTAGGGTCACCCAATCTGATGGAAGGCGTTGAGGCAGTCATCTGACTGCCGCTTCATTACCTCTTCAGCACGCGCCCCGCGCGGCTTATATAAATTATCTCTGACGAAACCCAGGAATCAGCAGTTGACCAAGGAGGAACTTTTCTTCGAGCAGTCTCCGGACTAAGGATGGCTGGAAGATGTTGTAAATTCATAAATGTGACGAACAGTCGAGTTTTTTTTTTTTCTTTTTGTAAATATAGTTTAGATTCTTAATAACTCTTGTATGTTAGGCTTTTCATCATAGTCGTTTATTTAGGATCCATTTATACGAGATAAATTATGTTGTAAACCCAGCCGTGCAAATCACACACATGTTCAGCCCACTGTAAAAACCAATTTTTAAATAACTTTTCAAAATGTAGGTTGCTGCAGCATCTTCGATGGGCCCAACGAAACTGCGTCAACGGATATGTACGTAAGTGAACGAAAACCTTATTGCATTTTATGAATGTAATATTTTTTTGGGGATTTTGATTGTGTGTCGTTTAATCGGATAAGCTTGAACATATATATATATGCATACATAATTTACTTTGTATTATAATCTGCTATTGAATAATGATAAGGTTAAAG
This sequence comes from Drosophila gunungcola, assembly GCF_025200985.1. NCBI lineage: Eukaryota > Metazoa > Arthropoda > Insecta > Diptera > Drosophilidae > Drosophila > Drosophila gunungcola. Next base: position 236,723 of record NW_026453254.1, read on the forward strand.
AAAAATATGCCGTTAATAACTGATCGTTAATAAGTTAAAGCATATAGAATGAAACGCATCGGACGCGTATATGTGAATATCTCATGTGAAAATAAGTAATTTGAATTTAAAAATGAAAATGTTTGATTAATTTGGACCACATAAGTCCGTGTTTGAATTACAATGCTGCTGTTACATGAATTAAGTTTGTGAATTTATAAATAAAATCAAATAAGGGATAACCGCCAAATTTCTCACGTGTTATCAAGGTAGGGAGGGTACAGAACGGGGAGTGAATATCACCTAGCTGCCCCGAACTCTTGATTAATCTTGATCTACTTAGTCTTCATCGTCCGTCCGCTTATCAAAAAGTCTGTTTACATCCCTATTTGTTTGGAACCTGTTAGATTACCGCTTAGTGCACTTAAAACTTTTTTTGTTTTGTGTGACAGTGTTTATCATATAGAGGACGAGGAAAGAACCACCCCCCATCCGGCGAGTTTAGTACCGAGCAATGCTAGAAGTGCACGACTCCGACTCTTCTATACACTAGATCGAATATTTTCCGAACATCTGGTGCTGTCAAAATCAAAACGGCACTCCAACGCGCGGCGTTCTGTACACTACAATCTTTGTACCTGATCGATGTTCTATCTCGTAATCGTAGTCTTGTAGTTACATTGCCCACCTAGCCACTCGCAACGGAACTTCTTTCTTTTTCATCGTCATGGCGAACGCATTACAATCCGTGATGATTTTGAACTTCGTTCCCAAAACATAAATTCGCCATTTTGTTAACGCTCCTATGATTGCTAGGACCTCCAACTCGTATGAGTGATATTTTTCTTCACAAGGCTTGGTTTTTCTACTCCTGTACATGACAGGGTGTAACTGTCCATCCTCTGGATCCTTTTGTAGAAGAACTGCCCCAAAACAGAACTTCGACGCATCCGTGTGTATTTCCGTAGCCAATTTAGGATTGTATAGTTTCAAAACTGGTTTGCTAATCAACGCTGCCTTTAATTGCTCGAATGCTACCTGCTGTAACTCCTTGAACTCAAACTTTACATCCTTTCTCAGCAAATCTGACAATGGCTTAGCTATTACGGCGTATCCATCCACAAACTTCCTAAAATATAATGTCAAACCAAGAAATCGCTGTATGGCTTTTTGATTAGACGGCACTGAAGAGGTTGCTACGGCCTGTGTTTTTTCATCGATGGGTGTGATCGAACCATTTGCGATAATATATCCTAGAAAATCTACCCTGCTCTGCAAAATTTGACACTTGGTCCAATTGATTTTCAACCCGTTCTGTTCTGCGACCTCAAGAGCTCTTTGCAGCTTTTTGATTCCCTCTACGACATCACTGCTTTGGATGATAATGTCCTCCATGTAAACCACTGCGTCACCGTTTTTGATGAGCTCCCTGAGAACTGCCATTATAAAACGCGTAAAAACTACCGGCGAGTTCGAAATGCCAAACGGCCCATACAAGAACTCGTACTGTCCGTTCTGTGTAACAAATGAGGAATACTTTTTACTTCTACCGGAACATGAAAATAACCGTTGGTCAAATCCAGTGTCGTAAAAATTGTCAATCCCTGTAACTTCTTAATCACGTTGTCCATCATAGGAAAATTGTCCCTCACTATTTTCTCATTCAATTGGCGATAGTCGCAACACAATCGCTTCCGGTCATTCTTTTTGCCACGATTACGATCGGAGAAGCGTACTCTGAAGTACTGGGCTTGATAATCCTTTGCTCAAGCCACTCCTGAACCTGCTCGTCAACTACCTTTTGTTCACTAAAGGCGATACGTCGAGGATGCTGAAAAACTGGCAAATCATCGCTTAACAATATCTTCATCTCGACCGGACAGTGAACCTTCCTAATTGGTTTGTATTCTTCTATCATACGTTTCACAACACCTCTCTGAGAATTGTGGCAAATGTGAAACGTCTACCTCTAGCTTGCTTCCTTCCTGCTCCATGGTCATCATACACAAACTCTGGAATTCATTCAGCAGCTCTGAGCATGAACTTCCGTTTTTCTCTTTCTCGCGAACTTCAAACTTTTGTCCTTTACCGACCCGACAGTCTGATCCTCGAACCAACTCGGTTCCGTTCCTTGTCACTTTCATATCGACGCTATCTAGAAGAGTTCTACCTAAAATTCTACGTTGAGATTGATGCCATCAATCTGCACTGGTATTGTCAGGCTTCCAAAAGTCACAATTTGGCTTTCCCCAATTCCTGTCAAACATTTTGCACCTCCTGTTAGGTTTTCTACTCCGAGCCTTATAAAAACATTGCGTTGCAATAAACACAAGTCCGCTCCCGTATCTACCAATCCTTTGAAGGTTACTTTCCCAAACGAAACATGCTTCAACTCCAATCCCGAAGATGTAAACGTGCTTGTTGGCTTCACCCTGCTTTCCACCTGCACTAGATTAGTTGCTTTTTTCCTGTTTAGCTACTAGCTCGACCTTGCACTGTGCTGCTCTATGTCCTGGTTGGTTGCACCTAAAGCACTTGTTGTCTCTTTTTGGACAATCCTTCTTGATGTGAGAATCATTACCACAGTTCAAACATTTTCTAACTTTCTCAACTGTCTCCTTTTCGCCTTTATAAAAGTTAGAGTTATACTTGACGTGTTTCACCAATCCTCGCATTCTCTGATATGCCTCGACTTGAACTTTCTGCTCCTTTAGCTTCTTGGCTTAATAAAGTAAAGCCTTTTTTCCCTTTGAGTCTGGAATACCGTCGACAAAGAATTCGATCAAACTTTCATCGTCAAAATCAATTGGCTTCGCCAATTCCATTAACGCGTACAGGTACTCTTGTAACGTTTCGGTTTTATTTTGTTATCGCTTGCCAAGTCTCCGATGAACCTCTGCCGATGTAACTTTAACCCCAAATTCTTCTAGCAATGCAGCTTTCAGTAAGCTCCAATCGCCAATATTACGCTGACTGCGAACGTAAAGTTTAGCCGCTCCTCTGAGCAATTGTTTTGCATATATAAACACAGGTAACAGAATCCATTCAACCGTAAGTGCAGACTCTTAAAGTTTCTCAATCCACTAATTAATGTCAGGTGAACCAGTTCCCGAAAATTGTGACACACTACCCTCTACATCCTTTAATGTAACCCACGATCTACCTGTGTTCGCATTTCCAATTTGACTGTTCCGTCCGCTTACAATTCGATTTTTCCTGGACGCACCATTTCCTTGACCTGCACCTGCCTGGTAATTGTCTGAATTCACTGATGCAAAAGATCCATCCACGTCATCATCCACTTCAATCGCATCTTCATCGTTTTCATCTGATTGCAAACCATAGTGAGCAAGTAGTATGTTTTGCAATTCGCATTTTCTTCCGGTTGTACTTAGACCAGTGCCAAAATCTCTTGCCTGTTTATTTGAATATTTGTTTCTGGAAGTCGTAGATCCTAGTACCAAATCAAACATGTTAATCTGTTGTATTTATAGACCCCATCGAATGACCGAATATACTGATCTCTTAGAGTCCGTATCGGACATATCTGTGGCGTACGAAAACGTAATCCTGGCTGGAGATCTTAGCAGCAATATGATCAGAGAACAAAGTGTACAAAATGACTTTAACTCTCTTGGCCTAAGCTTGGTAAACTGCCAACTACCTACGCATTTCACAAGTACCTGTACTTCTTTGTTATATGTTTTCTTTGTTAGTGAACCGTCAAAAATCCTTCTCTATGATCAGCTGTGTATGCCAGCGTTCTCTAAAAATGACTTGATATTTATGACATATGATTTTATTTCTGACAATTCAACACGATTTTTTAACTATAGGGACTATAAATCAATCAATCTCAACAACCTACTAACTGAATTTGACAATTATGACTGGACAAATATTTATGATTTGACTTCGCCACAGGATCAACTTCTATTATTTAATTCCAACATTCGATGGTTATTTGAACACTGTGTTCCGTTAAGAACAAAAACACAAAAACCTGCCGTACAGCCATGGTTTAATTTGGAAATTAAAAAACAAATTCGCCTGCGGGATAATGCCTACAAACGCTGGAAAAGGTATAAATCTGAAAGCCTGCACATCATTTTTAAACAAATGAGAAACTTTGTCACAAACTCGATCTCTTCCTCCAAAAGTAGATTTTATAATGATAATTTGCCAATGCAGAGACTCCTGGTCAAGTTTGGAAGGATTTGAGAAGCCTAGGCATAGGAAAACAAAATGCTATGGCTAAATCGGACCTTGATGTAGACACCCTTAATAAGAAATTTTCAGAGGTTCCTTCCGTCATTCTTATACATAATTTGTACCTGAACTCAACAAAATCCTGTGATATTATTTTTAGCTTTATGTGTGTACGTCCATGTGAAGTCCTTGAATGTATACTTAAAGTAAAATCAAATGCAGAAGGTCCAGATAATTTTAGTCCCAAATTTATAAAAATGTTGCTCCCAAAACTAATTTGTTGTATTACCCATATTTTTAATACAGTTTTTACCTCGTCAATGTTTCCTGATTGCTGGAAAATTGCTAAAATTTTGCCCGTCCCGAAATCAATTTCTCTTCAGTACAATTTCTCTTCAAGTGCAATAAACCTAATCCGAACATATCTCACAAACAGGGTGCAGGCCGTTGTCTCCGGGTCGGAAAAATCTTCATTTCTGCCTCTCACACAAGGAGTCCCACAAGGCACAGTTTTAGGTCCACTGCTTTTCTCGCTATGTGTAAATGATCTTTCTAAATGCATTTCTGTTTTTGATGTGCACCTATATGCAGATGATGTCCAGTTATATGTTAGCCGTCCCCTAAGTCGAATTAGTGAGTGTATTAGAATTAGCAACAATGAAATTAAACAAATAAATGATTGGGCTGATGCGAACGGGTTAAGACTCAATCCATCCAAATCAAAGTGCATTCTAATTCATAAAAAATCAATTGACTTTAGCTGTCTTCCAAAGATTGAGGTTAAAAATGTTGAAATAGAATTTGTTAAACGAGCCACAAATCTGGGAATAGAATTTAATTCCACCTTAACGTGGGATGACCATGTGAACAAAGCCACAGGAAAAGCATATGGCATGCTCAGGCAGCTTTCCCTATCCAGAAACCTTATACCACAGAATATCAGGATGCTTGTAGCGAAAACCTGCATAATTCCAACGTTGTTTTACGGAATTGAAGTATTTGGTTCCTGTGATGCCATTAGCATGAGAAAACTAAAAGTTGCCTTCAACTCAATTGCGCGATATGTTTTTAACTTAAACCGCAAGGAGCACATAACATGTTACTCAAACAAAATTTTTGAACTAAGCCTTGAGTCATGGATTAAGTTAAAAAACCTCTTTTTTCTGCGTAAATCCTGACTAAAAAAGAGCCGCAGTACTTAATTGAACATGTGCAACTGGCTTCGTCTGCCAGAAAAAACAACATTGTCTGCAAAAGATTAAACACTTTTTCATACAGGCTGTTCGCTATTGGAATAACCTCCCAAACAATATAAAAATATACGAAATGAAACGCACTTTAAAAACGTACTTATAAACTATTTAAAGGGCACAAGCTAATTCTTATTCTTATATTAATCTTAATTTATAATTTTTAATGTCAATCTCATTTTGTTTCAAATTCAATTCATTTCTTTATGTAACTCATGTCACCATTACTTGTTAAAATGTTAAAATGTTAAATTTTTATTGTAACGTAATGTAATGTAATTGTACTTCTAGTATTTAAGTTTTATTGTACGAATCCCAAAGTATTTAAGTTTAAATGTAACAATCATAAAGTGACCGATGAATCTGAAAAGACTTAGTCTTATATCGTCGGGATACTAAAACAAATAAAATTAAAATTAAATTAAATAAAAAAATATAACTCTAGAATATAAGGATATAAAATATAGTGCATATAAAATACAAAAATGTTTATCAAATCCGCCTGCACGGCAAAGTTAAATTTTTTATATATACTTGACTTTCAAACTGTGAACTTTACTTTACTTTACTCTACGTTAATGTAAAATGAATGTCAAAACTTAACACTATGTTAACTTTAGCTGTTCACACAACAGTCCGACTGCAGGCACAGCAATCTGTTAAATTTTAAATTATCTTCCTACTCTCTAATAAGACCAACAAGAGGTCTCGAACACAAAATTGGTCAGTTCTGCTCTCCACTTTTCTTTTCTGGCACAGCGCCTTCTGCCAGCCAAATTGCAAACAAAAACTTGTCTCGCCTCTCGATGTTTTCTCTGTCACTCACCAATATTTCTTCAACCGTTTTCTTTCGCAAGCCCAGAAATGTCTTCTCGCCGTGTCACCAATACAGCTTTGGATTCGTCTCGCTGCCTCACCGGAAATGTCATATCGCCGTGTCACCAATACTGATCCAAATACTGCTTCAGAATATTGGCTGCATCATTAATACTGATTGAGAATATTGGCGGGATCACTAATACTGCTTCAAAAATATTCTCGGCGTCACCAATACTGCTCCAGAATGGTCTTCCCGTCACCACTTCTCCTCCAGAATGTTCTTCCCGTCACTTCCAAACACTTTTCCAGATTTAGCCGGACTCTGACTGCCGATGCCCTTTCGTGCACAATGTCGCTTCCTTCCTTTGCTTTGACCAGCCTCCTGAAGCCCGTTTCTTCGCCTACTCCTGACGCACAACTTATGCGTTCCGCTTGCTACCGTATCTGCTCCACGCCTTCCACTTTGTCCAGATGACCATCGCCAACGATCTTGCCTCTTGCTTGTTGACGCTCACCACAAAGTCTTTACGCTGCCTCCAGAATGGCACTCGCTGTTCAATCGCCTTTTATCTCGGTTTCTTGCCTCCTTCTTTCGTTACGAAAACTTGCTGTCTCGTTTCCACTCACGCTGCCCTGCTTGCAAATTTGTTGACTTTCTTTTTGTTTGTGTTTACTTGTTTCTTTGTTTTTGTGTTTACGTTTATTTAGTGGTTGGTGCGGTTCACAGCAAGTTATATTGGTATTTGTATTGGCTTCTGGTATTGGTTTTGCCAATTTATTTGTTATAGGAAAATAAGGGTGTATTAAGAAGTCACGGACACCGAGGCTTCTGGGTCATCCAAATGCGTGCTCTGCGACAAAACCTTGTCGGCAGACCAAGTTGGACGTGCAAAATATAGAAAACCAAGCTAAAGCCAAGGGAAATTGCCCACTTTGTAGGCCCAAGGGAAAAGGCGCAAAGCCCAAAGTCCCTGGAAGCGCGGCTGGAAAACCGGCCACTATTACCGCCGATGCTGAGGCGATCGGCAACATTGTGTCCCAACATTTAAAAAGCTTGCAACATGACTTATTGTCGCAGCTTTCCGATCAGATGGCCTGCATAACGCACCAAACGCTCAATTTGAGGTTCGATCTAGTTTGCAGCAATGCTAGCATTTTGTTCGATGGAAAGGCCCGCGAATTATATTGGCGTTTCCATAAAAAATCAGATAGTACCAGATGGGATTTGCTCACCGAGGTTTTGCGCAAACAGTTTCGGGATACTCGAACAGACATCGACCTAAGAGAATCTATCCCTAGAAAGCAAAAAGAGAGGGAAATTTTTGATTCCTGCTATAATGCGATCGTGCAGATCGTTGCCAGAAAAAGATTGAATAGAAACGCTTCGTAGGAACTTAAGACGGCAATTCAGACACGAACTCTTAAACGTTAGCATAGATTCTGTTTAAAGCCTACGAGATATATGTCGACGTAGGGAAAGTTTCTTGGAAGATGTGAGGCGTAGCTATGGGTACCAGAAGGCAGTTCCATATCGCAAACAGGTACCCGAATTGGTACCAGAATATCTTTCGGATGATGCTTCGGAGTTTTTGGATGCAGATTTGGGGGCAGGAATAGAAACATTAAGAGAAATAGAAATGAATATCATCCCTTCAGTGAGCCAGGAATTAGGAATTGACTTTTGGTCCGCATTTACTCTTTTGCCCTCCAATATGAGCATAGAGGAGTTGACTAGTGGTGCTTTTTTTGTCTGATGCTCAGCAAGCCAATTTGCAAGCAGTTTTAAATATATTTCCGTCCTTTGCTGTCTCGGTCTGGGAAAAACTGGTCTGCTTTCTCATTCGATTGATGTGGGAGAAGCAAAAACCTGTAAAACAAAGACATTTTCCGGTTTCGCCAGCGGTAGAAAAGTTACTTTACGCAGAAGTCGACCGCATGCTTAAGCTTGGGGTTATTGAAGAGTCAGAAAGTCCCTGGACTTCGCCAGTTGTTTTAGTTCAGAAGCCAGGAAAAGTGCATCTTTGTTTGGATAGCCGAAAGGTAATTGCCGTGACGAAAAAAGATGCGTATCCTTTGCCCCAGATTGATGGGATTCTTAGTTGTCTTCCCAAAGCCAATTTCATTTCCATCTTAAAGATGCATATTGGCAAATTCCTTTAGATCATCAGTCGCCATTAAACCAATATAAAGTAATGCCTTTCGGGCTTTCGAATGCCTCGCAGACAATGACTAGGTTGATGGATAGGGTAATACCAGCTGAGCTGAGGACGCCGATTTGCTCATTGAATCCGATAGTTTTGATAGTCATCTAAAAGTCTTAAGTTCTGTGGCGAGTCGCATTCGCTCTGCTGGTGATGAAATTAAAGCCAGCATTTCCTTAGTGTTTTTTTTAATTAATAAGGTGAACGAAAGCAAGAAGTCAAGAGCAGCATTAAGTATAGTCTCTACGAAGCCAGATTGTGTAATTCGGCCGAAGTTTGGGGACACACAAGTTATGAGGAAGTAAAGAAGTTGCTTACTTTTTTTATAAAAAGGATATTTATGCTCCCGTCAAATACTCCAAATTACGCAATAACGCTAGAAACAGGACTAGCCCCCTTTTCTTAAGCACCCTGAAACAACATTTCAATTACATCAGAAAAGTGAGGAACTGAGCGCTTTAAAGAATGGTGCAGTCTAGCAAGAAGAACGTACCTCCACTTGGAGCAACATGCCCTATTCTATGGGAGTTACGCCGAATATACTGGAAGAAAGTCCAGTTAAGCTACAGGGAATTATAAAGCGTTTTGAATCGAGAAAATTTACCGATATTGGATACCCTACCTGGAGCAACATGCCCTATTCTATGGGAGTTACGCCGAATATACTGGAAGAAAGTCCAGTTAAGCTACAGGGAATTTTAAAGCGTTTTGAATCGAGAAAATTGCCCGATATTGGATAGCTTAACAATGCGCAGAAATAAAGGTTTCAAATAATGAATAAATCTGTATAGGAGACACCTCTGCATATATAGGCGCTTTAGTTTCGAACGATCTGGTATCTGGGGAAGACTCGGGAAGCCAGTTGTATTAGAAGGAAAAGTGCTAATATGTGTAGGGTGATCAGCGGACGGTTATAAGCCATGCTGATTAGTATATAATCTTTTTTTAATAAAAATGTTTTGGGGACTTATTTCAAAGCTTTACGGGCCAACCTTGATGTTTACCTCTGCGACTGAACACAAAGTGCAACGGTCATTGCTTCTTTAAATATCTTGTAGTTATATTTTGTTAGTTGCTCATTTACATAGACGGCTGCTTCCGAATTTCACCCAAGTAGCTGAAGACTTACTTTGGTTACTTTGCTCCCCTATGCACCGACAAAGGGAAGCCTTATCTCGTGTAGGTTCCAGCTTAATAATTATGACTGGGCCACCAAATGAATGTGTAATTTTTTGTAACGAACTGATTTTCTTTGTTATCTGCTCGCTACGAATGTCGTGCGGCTAGCTCAGAAGATGTAAGTGTTCGTCCCACCAAAATTTATATATACGTGACCGCCCTGTTGACCAGTGAAAATGCACAGAAAGACTGGGAGTATACAGTGATCTTTTATTCGCCGACTTGACCCTCGGCCGGGGTGGTGCATTGATAATGTAGAACTATGTTCTGCCGTCGTTTCCTTCCCACGTTGAACGTCTCGCTAGATCGTGCTGGCTGCGAAGTGGTGTCTCCCTCGCCGGAAGTGGTGTCTCCCTCGCCGGTTTCGCTTGCGATGTCTTCTGCTGCCCTTGGCTCGGCGGGGTTACAGGGATTAGGGATGCGTCACCGTTCCCAGACTAGGGTGAACAGGCACTGTGCTCTCAAGGCGTATGCCTCTCGCAGCCGCAGCCTCCTGTCCCTTGCTCTGTCCCGGCCGGTCGCACCGGACGTCGGCTCAGTTTCTTCCTGACGCCTTTCGAGACACTAGCTGAACAAACGCACGTCTTTCCGGGCTAGTCGCACCAGGACCTTGTACAGTTCCTGCAGGACGATCAGGCATACGCCGGAATTTGCCAATGTAGTCCTTGTAGGCAGGCAGCAAGTTCTAGACAACTTTCCTTCTGAGCCCACGGTTCTTTGTCGAAGGACTCTATTTGTTCAACTCTGCCGGACACGCCGGGTGGGATGCCAAGCTCAAATCGCGACAGAAGTTGTGACAAAGCGCCTAAACTTAGCCGTAAGGACCTCAGCTACCTGTGTCTTAATTCGGAGACTTTAGCTCTAAGTCCCGAACGTCTCGACGTAGCGATCTTGTTTCCTTGATGACTCCGCACGGCTGTACTTGCTCTGGTTACTGGTTCACTTGATGCCTGTTACTTGTTGACTTGGTAGAAATCGACTGATCCAGCTTCTTGCGCTCGGCCGGTTTATATAGGCCTCCGTTTACCGCTAGTTATCGGCGTCTCCTTGCCTACTGGTCCAAAGTCCTTGATTTTACCGTCTTCTGCGCACGGCACCAATATCAGGGTCAAAAGTCCGGTGCCGTCCCGTTACCTCCTTCTGCCCACGGCTCTTCGCCGCTCTCTTCTATTGCTGTCCCTCTCGGACTCTCTTTGTCCTTATCTGGTGCTCAGTGCACTACTCACTCTCCCTCCGCACTACCGTTACTACGGGCGAATTCGCCGCGTAACTGGTAACTGGTAGGCCACTGCTTGCATGCGCTTACTCTGCTTGCTTTCTAACTTGTGGGGAGTTATTCAACTCCTCACATTCTCCCCTTACTTCGGGAATGAAAAAGAGACTCGCTGTTCTCTCTGCCTTGGTATACTCCACATTCTGACATCCTTCCCTCGACGTATCTTCTCCTCGCACTTGTCCTCGTTTGCTTGAAGTCTTCTAGTCGACTCGCTCCTCCCGACGGTTCCCACGACGCTCACAGCTCCTTCTTGAGTTCCACAGCGCCGATCCTCCTCCCAGATTTTGAATCTCCCGCCCCAGACGTTTCCCTCGTAGACTTTCGAATTCCCGCCTCAGACGTTTTCCCTGTAGACTTTCGAATTCCCGCCCCAGACGTTTTCCCCGTAGACTTTTGAGTTCCCGCCCCAGACGTTTCCCCCGATGACTTTCTCGATCTCCATGATTTGTCTTTTCCGTCGGATGGTCACTCTACGTCGTGCCGATCGGTCTCCTGTGGTTATCAGTGTTATCGATATTCTCCCGTGTGACTCTCTGTTGTATGGTCACTCTCCGCCAAAACGATCGGTCTCCAGTTGTTATCGGTTCCGTGACCCAACGTGGCGTTGCCACCCATTGTATCGATGTTCCACAGTGTGACTCCTTGTGCCGATATTTCCAGTATTTTGTGCCCACCGATCGACACTATCGTCTAGTGCCAATCGGCCGCCATGAATCGCATCGCACTACGCTCGAAGTGCCCCCATCCCTTGTTTATAGTGACTTCGCACAATGATATGGTAAGCGCAACCTCCTATCTATTTCTTGTTTACTTATGGTCTCTTTCCTTCAAAGCTTGGCCCAGGACTGCAGAGTTGACCTTTCCTGCCCTTGGGGCCGGTGTCAATAACCCTGCTAGGTTCACCACTTTCTTGCGTCGATCTGCGTTTAGTTGGCAAGTGGTTTGTTTCCCTGCGACCCCGGTTTTCATGTATATCTCTCATTTCAGATTGCCGGATCAGCTGTAGTGCATTCTATGTGTGTGTATTTTCCTTTTTTTTTATTGTGGCCGTTTATGTGTGTGCGCGTCATTTTCGTGTTTTCCGGCTTGGCATGCTAATTAATTTAACTGTGGCCGTTTATGTGTGTGCGCGTTATTTTCGTGTTTTTCTGGCTTGGCATGCTACGGTAAAGCTCTCGAGCTGTACCGTCTTCCCTCTTTCCTCGGGAAACAAAGATCTGGTCGTGGTATTCCTCGATTCGTACAGAGTCTGCCGACGCTACGGATTGTTGTTGGCCTGCGGTCTATTCGGTTTCTTGTCCTGTGCATAACCTTATTCTTCGCGGCGTATTAACGGATGACTCTGGCTTCATGCCCGACGCAGTATCTGTTTGCCTCGTTGTCTGGGTCACTGTACCTCCTTGTTTCCTGCGTTCTATACAGACTTTGGTACTTGTGCTCGACGATATAGTCCGTACTTTTTGTCGTTGAATGCTCGTGTTATCCTGCGATCTATATAGACTTTGGCTTATGCCCGACGATATAGTCTGTACTCTTAGTCGTTGCATGCTCGTGTTGTCCTTGCTTTCTATATAGACTCTGGCATATGCCCGACGCTATAGTCCGCACTACTTGTTGTCCTTCCATGCTCGTTTTGTCCTGCGTTCTATATAGACTCTGGCATATGCCCGACGCTATAGTCCGCACTACTTGTTGTTGTTTGCTTGTGTTGTCCTTGCTTGTCTGTACCGAGTTCTTGTGTTTGTTGTTTAAGCTCACTGACGTGGACGGTTCGTTCTTTTTGTGTAACCTTGTGGCGGATTCTACAAATTACTGGTGAGACGAAGTCTATTACCGTGTACGGTCCGTCATATCTCGGCGCTAGCTTTGCCGCGAAACCCTCGGCTGCCTTTGACAAATGGTGCTCTTCGCCGCTCTCTTCTATTGCTGTCCCTCTCGGACTCTCTTTGTCCTTGTCTGGTGCTCAGTGCACTACTCACTCTCTCTCCGCACTAACGTTACTACGGGCGAATTCGCCGCGTAACTGGTAACTGGTAGGCCACTGCTTGCATGCGCTTACTCTGCTTGCTTTCTAACTTGTGGGGAGTTATTCAACTCCTCACATTCTCCCCTTACTTCGGGAATGAAAAAGAGACTCGCTGTTCTCTCTGCCTTGGTATACTCCACATTCTGACATCCTTCCCTCGACGTATCTTCTCCTCGCACTTGTCCTCGTTTGCTTGAAGTCTTCTAGTCGACTCGCTCCTCCCGACGGTTACCACGACGCTCACAGCTCCTTCTTGAGTTCCACAGCGCCGATCCTCCTCCCAGATTTTGAATCTCCCGCCCCAGACGTTTCCCTCGTAGACTTTCGAATTCCCGCCTCAGACGTTTTCCCCGTAGACTTTTAAATTCCCGCCCCAGACGTTTTCCCCGTAGACTTTTGAGTTCCCGCCCCAGACGTTTCCCCCGATGACTTTCTCGATCTCCATGATTTGTCTTTTCCGTCGGATGGTCACTCTACGTCGTGCCGATCGGTCTCCTGTGGTTATCGGTGTTATCGATATTCTCCCGTGTGACTCTCTGTTGTATGGTCACTCTCCGCCAAATCGATCGGTCTCCAGTTGTTATCGGTTCCGTGACCCAACGTGGCGTTGCCACCCATTGTATCGATGTTCCACAGTGTGACTCCTTGTGCCGATATTTCCAGTATTTTGTGCCCACCGATCGACACTATCGTCTAGTGCCAATCGGCCGCCATGAATCGCATCGCACTACGCTCGAAGTGCCCCCATCCCTTGTTTATAGTGACTTCGCACAATGATATGGTAAGCGCAACCTCCTATCTATTTCTTGTTTACTTATGGTCTCTTTCCTTCAAAGCTTGGCCCAGGACTGCAGAGTTGACCTTTCCTGCCCTTGGGGCCGGTGTCAATAACCCTGCTAGGTTCACCACTTTCTTGCGTCGTTCTGCGTTTAGTTGGCAAGTGGTTTGTTTCCCTGCGACCCCGGTTTTCATGTATATCTCTCATTTCAGATTGCCGGATCAGCTGTAGTGCATTCTATGTGTGTGTATTTTCCTTTTTTTTTTATTGTGGCCGTTTATGTGTGTGCGCGTCATTTTCGTGTTTTCCGGCTTGGCATGCTAATTAATTTAACTGTGGCCGTTTATGTGTGTGCGCGTTATTTTCGTGTTTTTCTGGCTTGGCATGCTACGGTAAAGCTCTCGAGCTGTACCGTCTTCCCTCTTTCCTCGGGAAACAAAGATCTGGTCGTGGTCTTCCTCGATTCGTACAGAGTCTGCCGACGCTACGGATTGTTGTTGGCCTGCGGTCTATTCGGTTTCTTGTCCTGTGCATAACCTTATTCTTCGCGGCGTATTAACGGATGACTCTAGCTTCATGCCCGACGCAGTATCTGTTTGCCTCGTTGTCTGGGTCACTGTACCTCCTTGTTTCCTGCGTTCTATTCAGACTTTGGTACTTGTGCCCGACGATATAGTCCGTACTTTTTGTCGTTGAATGCTCGTGTTATCCTGCGATCTATATAGACTTTGGCTTATGCCCGACGCTATAGTCCGCACTACTTGTTGTCCTTCCATGCTCGTTTTGTCCTGCGTTCTATATAGACTCTGGCATATGCCCGACGCTATAGTCCGCACTACTTGTTGTTGTTTGCTTGTGTTGTCCTTGCTTGTCTGTACCGAGTTCTTGTGTTTGTTGTTTAAGCTCACTGACGTGGACGGTTCGTTCTTTTTGTGTAACCTTGTGGCGGATTCTACAAATTACTGGTGAGACGAAGTCTATTACCGTGTACGGTCCGTGATATCTCGACGCTAGCTTTGCCGCGAAACCCTCGGCTGCCTTTGACAAATGGTGCTCCTTCGCCCAGACTGTGTCCCCTATTGTTGGATTCCATTGCCTCCTTCGTAGATTGTAATGCCTGGCTTGGTCCTGACCAGCTTTTTGCATGTTCCGGCGCACAATTGCGAAAATCTCCTTCATCTTATTGGCCTTATCTTCAGGTGTTTCCGTCTGCTTTCCTGTGCCGATGGTTTCCCTGTCGTACAGGGCGCTGGCAGTCGCGGCTCTCGAGCCTGCGTGAGGAAGCACGGGGAGTACTCTGTTGATTCCGACGTACTTGAGTTTACTGCTAGCATAATCTCCGGCCACTTCTCGTCCCAATTCCTCTGGTTCTGTACCGCAAACTGCGCTATCATGGTTTTAACTGTCCGGTTTGCTCTTTCCGTTGGATTCTCCTGCGGTGTATATGGTGCTGTGAATTGTTGCTTAATGCCCATTTCGTTGAGAAATTTTTTGAATGCGCGGCTGGCAAACTGAACTCCATTGTCCGTTATTACCACCTTTGGGGCTCCGAACCTAGCGATGACTCTTTCTCGGAACGCCTTTTGAAGTGTTTCTGCCGTTGCTGCTCGCAGTGGGACCAACTCTGTAGACTTTGAAAACCTATCTATCAGCACTAGCAGCATCTGGTTGCCATGCTTCGATCTGGGCAATGGTCCGACAAAGTCTGCACATACAGTTGCCCATGGTTCTTCGGGTATCTGCGTCAGCATTTTCCCAGCTGCCTGCATCTGGTTCGGCTTATATTTGAGGCATGTCTCGCATTTCCGTACGTGGGCTCGGGCGTCCCTATGCATTCCTGGCCAGTAATATCGAGCCGCCAGCCTTGCAATCGTTTTCCGACTTCCCACGTGTCCAGCGGCTGGTGAGTCGTGATTCTCCTTCCGGACTGTTTCCCTCAGCCCCCGTGGAACACAGAGCTTCCATGCTGCCACGTCTTCGCTGCCTGCTCTGTGCGGGATATGCCTGTATAATGCGCCTCCCTCCATGAGGTAGTCCGGAAACTTCTGTGGCTGTGTGTTAATCTTCTCACACATATCCTTGATCCAGCTGCATGTTCCCTGCGTGTCCTCCGGAGCTTCCTTGGCTGGCCTAAAGGCTTCTGGCAGAGGCTGTCTTGAGAGTGCATCAGCGACCACGTCACGCTGCCCCTTCCTGTATGATATTTCAAAATCATACTGTTGCAGCTCCAGGGCCCACCTCGCTTTTCTTCCTGAGGGACTTTCGATGCTGTTCAACCATTTAAGCGCCATATGGTCCGTCACCACTTTGAAGTGATATCCTTCCAAGTATGGTTTGAGCTTCCGGATTGCCCACACTATTGCCAGGCATTCCTTTTCGCTGGTTGAGTAGTTCTTTTCCGCGCCATTCAGGGTCCGGCTTGAATATCAAATGACCTTTTCGCCGCTTTCAGTTTCCTGCGTCAGGACTGCCCCTATGGCATAATCGCTTGCGTCCGTCTGCAGTACGAATGTTTTATCGAAATCTGGGGATGCCGATCTAGCCTTGCCTTCACCTCCTCGAATGCTTGCTGGTGCTCTGCAGTCCATGTTCATTTCGTGCCTTTCCGCAATAGTTCATTTAGTGGTTTCACTATTCGCGCAAAGGCAGGCACGAATCGCCTGTACCACGATGCTACGCCCAAGTATTGGCGCAGTTCCCGGATGGTTGTGGGTGGTTCCAGCTCAGTGCCGATTCCTTGGTTCGTAACGCGGTGTCTCAGGTTAAGCAGTTCGCTTTTGAAGAAGTGACATTTTTCGGGATTTATCCTGAGGTTTGCCTGTTTAAGGCGTTGGAAAACTTCTCTCAGGTTCCTTCTGTGTTCTTCCAGTGTGCGTCCGATCACGATGATGTTGTCTTGGTATGCAAACGCGTGTGGTGACATCTCCGGTCCAATAACCTGGTCCAGTGCTCTCTGGAAAGTCGCCGAGGCGGAGTGTAAGCCAAATGGCATTACTTTCCACTGGAAAAGCCCCTTTCCTGGCACTGTGAATGCCGTGAATGGCCTGCTATTTTCTTCCAAAGAAATTTGCCAGTATCCATCTTTCAAATCCAGACTGCTTATGTATCTCGCCTCCCTCAACTGGTCCAATATGTTATTTATCCTTGGCATCGGATAAGCATCTTTGGTGGATTTGGCATTGATCTGTCTAAAGTCGACACAAAGCCACCACTGACCTGTCTTTTTCTTCACCATGACTATCGCGGAGCTCTACGGACATCTCGAGTGTTCTATGCATCCCTTCTCGACTCGTCGACTTTCGCATTGATTTCCCCTTGAACCTTTGGATTTTTCGGATAGTATCTCTGTTTGATTGGTTTGTCGTCCTTCATGGTGATTCGGTGCTCGGCTATGTTGGATGTTTCACTCATTGTTCGAAATTCCGCGAGTTCCTGCTCTAGGAATTTTTCAACATCGCATTCCTCAGAGGTGGTTTGCACCGTTGCCACGGACAATTTTTCCTCTAACCACCCGTTTTGCCTTCTTCTTTCTGGGATCACCACTGTATGTCCGGCACACCTTATTTCAGCGCCGACTCCTGTGAGGAAATTCCATCCTAGCCCAGCGAGTCTACCACTCCTGGTAGGATGAGCAGGCTCATGGGCAATCGCTTGTTGCCGAATTCGATCTCCACCTCGAGCTGCGTGTTTATCCCGCTGCACCTGCCATCTGCCAACCTAACTTGCCTTGTCCTTGTAATCTTTCCATAAGCAGCCAGTATATCCGCCAGCTCCTCGCTTATAAAGCTCGCTGCTGCTCATCTTCGATTAATTTGCCAGTTAGTTTGGAGAGACAGCACCTTGCGACCCCTGCTCGCCTCTCTGCGGCTGGGATCGCGGGCCATTTCCCGATCTCTGGCAGCACTCTACACTCCTAACACCCACCTTGCCGCAAGTCCAGCAGAAAAGCAGCCGCTGGTTTTGGCATCCTCTTGCCCAATGTCCGTGACCGCCACACCGTCTACATGCTTCGTGTGGGTTCACGATGTGTGTCTGTGACCTGTGTGCTTTTTGTGCTGCGCTGGGTGGTCTCTGATTGGTATTCGGTGGCCTCCATAACGTGCTCTGGTGGTTGTAGGTGTTTGGAGTCCATTGGCTTAGGTCCGTCGATGGGTGCTTGCTGTCCGCCTTCTTCTTCGCACCTTCTACACGTGACTTGTTGTGGTGCTGTTGCTTTGCTTCGCGAGAATTTGTTTTCTTGAATAAATGTTTCTCGCTCTTTCTCGAGTTCTTCATACTCGTCAGCCAGCACCATTAGAGACTCTAGATCGTCTACCTTATACGTCCTCAGGGAAATCCTCAGGTCAGGCGTGCAGTTTTCCTTTATCAGCTCGAGTGTTTCCTTTGGGGAGTAGCCGAGTGGTCTCATCATGGTCTGCATGTCAACCATATAGTCCTTGAACGACTCTCTGAAGCCCTGTTTCCTTTGTTTGACCTGATCTGCGAGCTTTGAGAAGAAACCCTTTGGCAGGAAATACGTTTGAAAACTGTCGCTGAACTCTCCCCATGTCCTCCAGTGTTTATTGTTTGATATAAACCATTTTAGGGCCTTGCCTTGCAGCAAGAATTCGAAGTATACGCTGCTCGCCCGACGCTCGTTGTTCGTCGTCCTGGGGTCCTCGTTGTCCTTGTTCTGCCTCCAGGTATCTCGACCAACTCTGCTCCTTGTTGGCGACTCGGTAAGCTGCCGTTCTGGGACTCTAGCGGTGGACCGCTGTGCTCTCAACGCATACGCCTTTCGAGACACCAGCTGAACAAATGCGCGTCTTTCCGGGCTAGTCGCACGAGGACCTTGTACAGTTCCTGCAGGACGATCAGGCATACGCCGGAGTTCGCCAATGAAGTCCTTGTAGGCAGGCAGCAAGTTCTAGACAACTTTCCTTCTGAGCCCACGGTTCTTTGTCGAAGGACTCTATTTGTTCAACTCTGCCGGACACGCCGGGTGGGATGCCAAGCTCAAATCGCGACAGAAGTTGTGACAAAGCGCCTAAACTTAGCCGTAAGGACCTCAGCTACCTGTGTCTTAATCGGAGACTTTAGCTCTAAGTCCCGAACGTCTCGACGTAGCGATCTTGTTTCCTTAATGACTCCGCACGGCTGTACTTGCTCCTTCACGTTGTTTCACTGGTTACTGGTTCACTTGATGCCTGTTACTTGTTGACTTGGTAGAAATCGACTGATCCAGCTTCCTGCGCTCGGCCGGTTTATATAGGCCTCCGTTTACCGCTAGTTATCGGCGTCTCCTTGCCTCCTGGTCCGTTCGACCTTTCGCCCTCTGCGCACGGCACCAATATCAGGGTCCAAAGTCCGGTGCCGTCCCGTTACTTCCTTCTGCCCACGGCCCTTCGCCGTTCTTTCTATTGCTGTCCCTCTCGGACTCTCTTTGTCCTTGTCTGGTGCTCAGTGCACTACTCACTCTCTCTCCGCACTACCGTTACTACGGGCGAATTCGCCGCGTAACTGGTAACTGGTAGGCCACTGCTTGCATGCGCTTACTCTGCTTGCATTCTAACTTGTTGGGAGTTATTCAACTCCTCACAGTTTTTACTTATCCTCTTGCGAAAAATGTGTTTTATAAATGTAGGATATGAAGGATATGTCATGTCTGAGATATTGGCGTTAGATTAATTCAAAAACTTTTTTGTGCAGGGCCTTAAGAAAAAAGATGTACCTTGGGTTCTGCTTGTGACAAAAATCTGAGTGTTTGCCTGTACAGGTTTAGGTAACAGGTGTCTTGCAAAGAAGTAGGAAGTATTATGCTAACCTCTTGCTAACACGTTTTAACAACATAAAAGAAAATTTACTGTCTATCTATTACAATTATTCATGAAAAATACCATAGGTCTTTAAGGGCAAAAACTTTAAATAAATAAATTTCAGAGTAAAAATCACATCGAGCTAATCTCTTAACTATCTCTTAATTTAACCAGATGGTTCCACTCTATCGTTACTCGTAGAGTAAAAGGGTATATTGAATTCGTAAAAAAATATGTAACAGGTAGAAGGAAGCCTTTTTGACCCTATAAAGCTAACAATTGTACACTAACAATTTTTCGTTTCTTCTTTCCGGACCATTTCTTTAATGATAAGACTGAGGCAAGGCAAGATCAATTTTTTGGGCCTTGCTTTTGGATTGCCAATTTGTTTTTGGTTTTTCCTCGACTAAACACTGACTGTGTTATTTATGAGCGTGTGTTCTTTGAATTGTGTTGGTAAATGTATGTTTTTAGAGCACCGAGTATAGCCGAGTAAATATAGCCAGGTCCGACTGTCTGTCGAACTGTCTGTCCGTCCGTATGAACGTCGATTTCTCAGGAACTATAAAACCTAGAGAAATCGGATTTGACATGCTGATCCAAGTAGTTTATTTTAAAAAGGAGTCACACCCCCTCTAAAGCTTAAAAATCGCAAAAGTCTGTCATGTCACTGTGACACATGTTACACCATAGTTATTGGGATGTGTGTGTGTGTTTCGGTCATGTCTATCTGTATACACACAAATTCAAATTCAATATTATTTAAGATGAGTGTTTAAGTCTTCTGCCGCTGCTCGGCAGCTGCTCTGCCGGCAAAGCACTTTCCTATGGTCATCAGATAGGGCCGTATTGATTGCTGATGTAGTGAGACAGAACGAAAGCATTGTTAGCGGGGGTGGGGTTGCTGCACTATTAGCTTGTAGTGTTGGTAATGCAGCTCTACAGATGGCGCCACCTAGACCCTGATTGCTATTTGGGTAAATATTGTTTTATATTGTAACGAGCTGGTTTTGTTATTTTGCGCTAGCTCAGAAGATGTGTGTGTTCGTCCCACCAAATTTATATAAACGTGACCGCCCAACTGACCAGCAACCAGAATGTTGGGGTATACAAATACTTATAATGAGTGGGGTAACTTTATCGGATTCTTCGCCGGAAGCGAAGAATGATGCTCTGGGTGGCTCTGGCGTTGATCACTTCGCTCCGGGTTGATTTTGCTGCCGCAGGCTCCGCTCGGGGTGCTCGTGGTTCCTTTTTTCTTCTATTGGCTTGGCATCAGAGCTTAGGAATGCGTCAACATTATCAGAATTGGGTGGACAACCTCCTTTCCCTTGCTCTGTCCCGGCCAGCCGCGCCGAGCGCCTGCAAACGCTTGGTGTTAGACGAACACTTCCTTCCCAGCATTTTCTCCGCGGACTTGTAGATGTTGAAGTAAGTGATAGCTCGCCTGACGCTCGTCGTCATGGCTCTGCTCCTTTCTTTCTCCTACAGGGCCACACGCAATGGGTTCTTTGGCTCTGGGGCTTCGGTCAGCTACTGTTCTAAGACTCTAGCGTTAAACTGCTGGGATATCAACGCGTACGCCTTTCGAGACACCAGCCAATCTAACGCGCGTGATTCCTAGCTAGTCGCACCAGGACCTATGCAACTCTCGCAGGACGATCAGGCGTACGCTGAACTTCGCCAATGCGATTCTTATAGCAAGGCAGCTAGTTCTTGACAACTTCCGTTCCGAGCCCGCGGTTCATTGTGGAAGGACTCTTTTTGTTCAACTCTGCCTGACACGCAAGGCAGTACGCCAAGCTTAAATCGAGACAGAAGTTGTTACAAAGCGCCTGGACTTAGGTGTGTGATGCCTTAAGGACCTAAGCTACCTGTGTCACAAACTCTAAGTCCCGAACGTCCCGACGTAGCGATCTTGCTGCTTGTTGACTCCGCACGGCTCCACTTGGTTTTTCACGTTGTTTCACTAATTACTGGTTTACTTGAGGACTGGTAACAGAGGACTGATTCAGTTTCTGCGCTCGGCCTGCCAAAATAGGCATTTGTTTACTGTTAGTTTTCGGCTATTTGCCTCCTGGTCCAAGGTCCACGGTTTTACCGTTCGACGTTTCGCCCTCTGCGCAAGGCACCACAGCAGGGTCCGAAGTCCGGTGCTGTCCCGCAACTTTCTTTTGCACCTTGCACTCCGACGCTTCCCTCCTGCTGCCGGCTCTTTCTGACTCTTCCTGCCCCTTTCTGTGCACACGGCACCACACTCTTTCGCCGCACTCTTATTTTGATAATTTCTCGTTGTTCCTTATACTTGCGGTATTGCCGGGAAGAAGCCGAATGTTTTTTAAAACAATTGGCACAATTAAATATTCGCGCATTTAGTGGGAGCGTGGGATGGTTGGTCACTTTTGGTGCAGAAGGGAGGGTTTGACAAGACTTTCTGCTCATGAAATTGGTGGTAGGCGGAGTTTTTGCTAGAATAAATAAAATTCACGATGCTTTTGGATCATTTTTGAAGGACGGCGACGCTTGTTAAGTGAGATTCGGCATGGCTATATCACCTCGTTATACTGGTCAAGAATATATATACTTTATAGGGTCGAAAATGTCTCCTTCACTGCGTTGAACGCTTCTGACCAATTTTACAATATCTTCTTCAAAAGCTTACAAAAAGAACCCAGCTTAAACCATTGACCATGTCTGTGGAATATGCAGTCTAAGTTGGAATCTCTGATTTTATACAATTTGACAACTCGTTTAGTGTCTTTAAGAAATATATATTCAATGGAAATTCAATTATACCTGTTACTCGTAGATTAAAGGAACATATTGTGTTCCTTCAGAAGTATATAACTGGTAGAAGGAAGCACAGGATCAATAGCCGATCGATCTAGCCTGGTCCGGCAATATGAACGTCGAGTTATCGGAAGCTATAAAAGCTAGATACTTGGGACTTGTCATGCAGATTATAGTAATTCCTATGCACCGCAGGTAAATTTCAAAATGGAACGCCCACAAATTGTGAAAGTATGTACTGTCACTCTGAGACAAGTTATCGGTAGACAAAAAAATGTTCATAATCCAGCTATAATTTGAGATGTTATTAGCAATTTTTGTTTTGCTTTAACGTCACTGCATATTTGAAACCTTAAATGACCATAAAGAGCAGCGGAAAGCAGACATACTAATAAATGCATTCGTGAGTGTGTGAGTATTTTGGAAACTTTCTGTGTGCTTTATCGCTGCTCTGCATAAGATAGTGACGCTGTAGCGTGAGTGAGGTACTGCTCCCTCGTTGATTGTAGTGTCGTCAGTGCAGTTCGGCAGAAGGCGCCAGCTATAACATTATTGTTTTTTGGGGGAAAATTTATTTTGAAATTTATTAGCTGAGTAACGGGTATCTAATAGTCGGGAAACTCGACTATAACATTCTCTATGGTTTTGCTTGGAATCTACAGTCTTCAATATGATTTAAGGACAAAAATAACTTATAATCCAACTTAAAAAAGAAATATAACACAACCTAGCTCTACAATTAATTTTTCTCCAATTTTAAAAAAGCCATGTATAAAATTAAATGAAGCTATAATAAAACTTAAACATTCATTTTCGCCAACCATTTAAGATTTTAAATTATTTTCTAATAATTTGCGACTCAAACCTATAAGTTTTCTTCATTCATCGCATGCTAACGAATATTATATAGCCTTTCATAAAATGGGCAACATATTAAAAAAACACAAAAACGCCGAAGACATTGAAAAAGTTCTCGTCATTTTCAGGTCCCCATAACTCGGTACCAGACATACGACTGTTAGTCCGGTCATTGTTAGTATCCGAAAGGAAAAGATTCAATAAGTAGCAAAGCAATTAAAAAAAAAAAACTTGTAGCTTTTGAGTTATCTGAAGTAGCAAATGTGCCAATCTACCGCTTATTAATCGAAGCGCACCTACCCTTGAGCACATGCAACGCGAAAGGATATTTTCTCTGGCAAGTTTCTTCAATTTCTCCTTCCATTCTAACTCTTATCTTGGCCCGATGTTGAGTGTTTTCCCCCTCCCCGCTCGGCTCGACCTCTCGCCCACTCATTTTCTTTCTCATGTATGTGGTTGGTTTTTTTTTATTTCTGCAGACCGTGACTTTTGTTTTGTTTTGTTTTTTTGACGCTCGTCGTCCTTTCTCCTGCAGGACGCAATGGGGTCTTTGGCTCTCGGGATTCGGTCAGCTGCCGTTCTAAGACTCTAGCGTTAAACTGCTGGGCTATCAATGCTTACGCCTTTCGAGACACCAGCCAATCTAACGCGCGTCATTCCTAGCTAGTCGCACCAGGACCTATGCAACTCTCGCAGGACGATCAGGCGTACGCCGAACTTCACCAATGCGATCCTTATAGCAAGGCAGCTAGTTCTTGACAACTTTCGTTCCGAGCCCACGGTTCATTGTGGAAGGGCTCTTTTTGTTCAACTCTGCCTGACACGCAAGACAGTACGCCAAGAATAAATCGAGACAGAAGTTGTTACAAAGCGCCTGGACTTAGGTGCGTGTTGCCTTAAGGACCTAAGCTACCTGTGCCACAAACTCTAAGTCCCGAACGTCTCGACGTAGCGTTCTTGCTCCTTCTTGACTCCGCACGGCTCCACTTGGTTTTTCACGTTGTTTCACTAATTACTGGTTTACTTGAGGACTGGTAACAAAGGACTGATTCAGCTTCTGCGCTCGGCCTGCCAAAATAGGCATTTGTTTACCGTTAGTTTTCGGCTATTTGCCTCCTGGTCCAAGGTCCACGGTTTTACCGTTCCACGTTTCGACCTCTGCGCAAGGCACCACAGCAGGGTCCGAAGTCCGGTGCTGTCCCGCATCTTTTATTTGCACCTTGCACTCCGACGCTATCTCTCCTGCTGCCGGCTCTGTCTGACTCTTCCTGCCCCTTTCTGTGCACACGGCACCACACTCTTTCGCCGAACTCTTATTTTGATAATTTCTCGTTGTTCCTTATACTGGCGGTATTGCCGGGAAGAAGCCGAATGTTTTTAAAACAATTGGCACAATTAAATATTCGCGCATTTAGTGGGAGCGTGGGATGGTTGGTTGAAGCTATAATAAAACTATGTTAAAAAAACACGAAAACGCCGAAGAAATTGAAAAACTTCTCTTGATAATTCAGTTAATCCTTTTAATGTAGAAAATGTTTAATATAAATATACAAATTTACGGCAATCTGCTTCACAAGCACTCTTCTTGACTTTTCCTCACACAACGAGCAACTTAGCGTTTGAAGTTGGTATAAGATTCTCTCCATTCCTTAGCCGCATCTACATTTGCTGGAGACTCGTCATTGGGATCAGCTAGCATTGATATTACAGATATCAAGATAGTCTCCACTGTGTGCTCGGGTAACCAGAGTTCCGAAGCTTTTTCATACCCCCATTTATCGTCTCCGGGCTCATGTAAGATGGAAATACAGACATCTCCATTTTTTTCGATTTTTGGGTGCCAAATTTCTGTGACAAACTTCATTCGGGGCGGTCGCAACGGGTATTCTTTGGGGAAGTAGAGATGTGCTTTGAAAAATCCTCCTTCGCTACAAGTAGAAAATAGGATACTTTTTATTAATATTTTGTAATGTAATTTATTTTATTTGTATAATCTATATATATAAAAATCAATGCCGAGCCGAATATGATGAAAAATTTCATAATATATTCGCCTTAGTTCAAGGATGGTTTATAGCCATACATTGTCCTGTTCGCACTCCACCCACGCACACACCTACGCATTAACTCTAACTACCGTAAATGTTCACCACATGGTTTGTATTGACTGTTGTCACACCCCCGCATCCACCCATACGAATTATGACAGACTTCAATTTTCATTTCCTTTAAAAGTGAAAGTGTTTTTATAAATACCTTAAAAGAATTTTTTTTCAAGAAAATGCCCGCACGTTTAAAATTAAATTAGGTCGAAGCACTTGAAATGCTCGGGACGTGTACTATATTGCTTTATATAAAAACAGTACAAGCAAGTGGCCCAACGAAATCAAACACTAGCTTGTACGCGTGGGTCCTATTAGCATAGTGGGCGATTATCGAGCTCGCGAGGAAAACATAAATAACATAATATAGAGACATTTATAAAAAAACTGAAAACTGTAGTTTTTAAGACACGGATAGAAGTTGAAATGCAAATTTGATTATATATATTATTATAATTATTACAAAGAAATCGAAAGGGTTCATGCAGGCCAATATTTGAGGTACATCTTGGCAAGTTAAGAGGATGGTATTTGCGGGTTGGTCTAAAAGGCACATTAAAAGTAAAGCGGCTTTAAGGAGATTGTGCATAAAAATAGTTCCATGCATGATTCTACGATTTACAAGAGTATGTAAATTAAGCAAATGTAATCTACTAGACTAAGAAGACAACCTTACGTTTTGATCCCAGTTCAAACCACGAAGGGCAAAAAGAAAAAATTTTCTTTCACCGACTTATTACGATCAAAGTGTACTTGATATTGGGGGCTCCAAATGGGAGCGCAATATATTAAATTAGGACGGACAAATGATGTAAATAATTATTAAGTTGTATATTGTAAATAAAGGCGTACCCCTATAACAAGTTTGACAGAAGAAAGATCATTAATGAATAAGTAAAGAGCAAAAGAACCAAATGACTACCACTCCATATGTTACGTTAATCATATTGGAATCACCTTTTTTAAAAATAACCGAGAAGACGAGAATGCCGAAGGAGTCAAGGGCAACGTGGTAAAATGTGAACGACGGACATTGGACCCGGGCAAATCGGAGACACCGCGAGTTAACGGTACCACGCTGGACATTGGACCCTCACACGGCAAGGCAACAAGGTCGAAAGGTGAATTGACAGACTTCGGATCTGCACAAAGAGGACGCACCGTGAACTAACAGTGCTGCAGTGGACCTTGGACCCGATCACGCGAACTGGATGACAGGAATAACGGGACTACCACAGGCTATAAAAGGGTGCCCCAAGCGCAGCTCGCCCCGAAGTAACAGTGCGAGAATCAAAGCGAGTGCGTGTACGCGAGACCAGTAGCAAGTTAATCAAGTGCCGAGTACCAGGAACAAGATCGCAAAGTCGAGACGCCGAACGACTGTAAGTCTACAAGGCTGAGATAACAACGCTGAAATCAAACGGGTGCCGAGTCGTGGTTAATCGAGCTCAGGGAGTCTTTCCATGGAGTCTGCAATAAAAGTTGCTGAGCGGTGAGGCAAAACCTAGATCTACCTGCGATACACCTTTCCGACACAATCCAGACCAAGCTAAGGGAGCCTGCGATAAAGGTAGCTGGGCGAAGAGGCAGAACCTAGCTCTATCTGCTGGCGAAACACCTTGCCGGCCCCGACAGTGAGGTTCGCAAAACCTCTCGAGTCTCGGAGGAGCCGTCACGAGTCGGACCCCAGCAAGCAGTCGAAGACGAAGAGCGACGCTGCAGAAGACAGCGACGAGGAGCGATCCCGCAGAGGACAACGACGATGAGCAGCCGTAATGGAAGAGCCGCGAGGCTAAATCTAAGGAGACGAACAAAAACCTTTACGATCCCAACACAATCCTTGCGTTATCTTTGGTCAAAGGCAATTACCCAATATAAATTTGGTGGAACGATCCCTAAACCTCTCTGAACCAGCCGCCCGTTTACGTAGCAAGCGAGATATTCAAGAAATCAGGTCGTTACAACTGGTGCCCAACGTGGGGCCCTGACCAAGAAAACAAAAGATCCAAGATGGGAAAGTCCTGGATTTATAATCTCAGGAAGGAGGATTTCGCCGGGGTGAGCAATGTTCTGGGAATAGAACTTGAGGGCTCAGTTGAGCAGAAGACCCGCTCAAGGCAGAGTTGGTGTCAGGTCTGGAGATTAAATTCCGGAAGCTACCGGTCCCAAAATTCAAATTAACCACCGCGAATGCCGCAGATCTGATATCAAGAATGGCAAGCGACGGCAGGCAGCGAGAAGGTAGCCGAGAGGCTACGTCAAGGCTGCCAAGCAAGTCCGATAGTTGAACATTCGGTATGACGCCAACGATAAGCCACTGGTGGAGTGGTCAGCCGTGACATATGGTATAAATATTGTAGTATGCTCACATATCGGGTACGCACTGTACCACTTTTATCACTGTAACATTGTAGCATTTGCCTATGTCCTAATATACCCAGCACTTCAAGTGCAGAGTAATTCGACCCACACAACAATGTTATGAACATCATAAATGCTGAGCCGGCATGCCTGCATGCGCGGCCGATCATTCGGTTACCATGTGAGCATAACACTCTCTCTCTCTCATGCGCGGCCACTGCTTGCGCCGCCTATATATACTTAAGCATACATTAATATATATATTTAGAACTATGTGAGTTGTAAGCCAAGCCTAGCTAATTTTATTCTTAAGTCAAGCGGCATTCAAGAAAGAAAGCCCGATCTGAACAGACGGATTAATAAAACCTAATATATCTATAACGATTCTTTACATGGCGACCGTGACATGTGCGCGAGTGAAGTGAACAATATACAAACCAAAATTGTGAAAGAAACAAAAATAATATATAAATAAAAGAAGGCAGCAGACAAACAAATATGTTCAAAAAAGTTATTAAGAAAACAGTTTTTGGTTGTAGCAGTGGCTTAAGTCTATGAGCACCAATGTATAAGAAATTTATAAACCAAAATTTATAAATCAACATTTTTAATCAGCATGTGCGATGACCAGCAACGGCACCGCCTGATCCCAAAAGGCCCGGACAACAGAAATAATAATAATAATAAAAAAAAGAAGAAAAAGACAGATTAATTGACCAGGACTTTTGGAAGGCATGGAAAATCCTTCTACACCAACGATACACCAAGCACCAAGCATACAAGAGGCCCTAGAGTTGTGTTCCAACGATGGACTTCGCCCCCTCACAAAAGCTGAGTACAGGGCACGAAAGGAGTCCAGCAAACCCATCCACAAAACAACAAACGGAAGAGAAGTGGAAAAAAGTTAAAACTCCTGCAACAAAGAAGACTACTAAAGGACTACAGAAATATTGCAACGATCTCGCACGAGAAGGAAGTACATGAACAGTATTAAAGAATTGGTCAAAATACTTTGCAAACGAGCAAAGTAACGCAACAAGGGCTGCATTTATGCCAATGCCTAAGTTGCCTTTAATTTTAAACTTCTAAACTTAAACCGATGCGCGAAAGCGCTGCTCGAAAAATACTAACCACTGTTAGGCCATAACTCGGTACCAGTCATATGAGTGTTAAGTTATTGTTAGTATCCGAGAGGAAAAGATTCAATAAACAGCAAAACAATTTAAACAAAAAAAAAACTTGTAGCTTTTGAGTTATCTGAAGTTGCCAATGTGACAATCTACCGCTTATTAACCGAAGCGCCCCTATCCTTGAGCACATGCAACGCGAAAGGAAATTTTCTCCTGCAAGTTTCTCCAATTTCTCCTTTTTCTTTCTTACTCCAATCTGTCTTTTAGCATGATGCCCTTGAGACGAACTTGGCCACGAAGTCCCGATGTTTCCACGAACTTGAACGACAAGTGCTTTCACCCTCCCCGCTCGGCTGGACCCGCTCGGCTTTCTTATGTAAGTGGTTAGTTTTTTTTTAGACAGACCGTGACTTTTGTTTTGTTTTTTTAGGTTTCAAATTTGGCCAAATAGATGCATTTTTTTTTATGTTATTACTCGCGTGTTTTTTTTTTGCACGTTTGTGTTGCCGCCGTAAAACCAGTGCCAATGTTCTGTGTAAATTTTATTTTCACTCGGAATCGCTGCCCCATTGGTCAGTCAGTGGGGAGTTGTGCAGCCGGAAGCTTGGAACCTAAAATCGTTGGTCAAGAAATGAACTGCTTGGCACTCATCGCATACGCCTTTCGAGACACTAGCCGTTCTAACGCGCGTCCTTAGACCTGTACAACTCTCGCAGGACAATCCGGCGTAGGAAGTCAGCTAGTTCTTGACAGCTTCCGTTCCAAACCCACGGTTCATTGTGGAAGGACTCTTTTTGTTAAACTCTGCCTGACACGCAAGGCAGTACGCCAAGCTTAAATCGAGACAGAAGTTGTTACAAAGCGCCTAAGCTACCTGTGTTACAAACTCTAAGTCCCGAACATCTCGACGTAGCGATCTTGCTGCTTGTTGACTCTGCACGGCTCCACTTGGTTTTTCACGTTGTTTCACTAATTACTGGTTTACTTAAGGACTGGTAACAAAGGACTGATTCAGTTTCTGCGCTCGGCCTGCCAAAATAGGCATTTGTTTACCGTTAGTTTTCGGCTATTTGCCTCCTCGTCCAAGGTCCACGGTTTTACCGTTCGACCTTTCGCCCTCTCCGCAAGTCACCACAGCAGGGTCCAAAGTCCGGCTCTGTCAAGAATATTTATATACTTTATAGGGTCGAAAATGTCTCCTTTACTGCGTTGCAAGCTTCTAACCAATTTTACAATATCCTCTGCAAATGTTTACAAAGCGAACCCGGCTTAAACCATTGACCATGTCTGTGGAATATGCAGTCTAAGTTGTAATATCTGATTTTACACAATTTGACAACTCGTGTAGTGTCTTAAAGAAATATATATTCAATTGAAATTTAATTATACCTGTTACTCGTAGATTAAAGGAACATATTGTGTTCTTTAAAAAGTATATAACAGGTAGAAGAAAACGTGTCCGACCATATAAAATAAATATATACTCTTGATCAGGATCAATAGCCGAGTCGATCTAGCCTGGTCCGGCAGTATGAACGTCGAGATATCGGAAGCTATAAAAGCTAGATACTTGGGACTTGTCATGCAGATTATTGTAATTCCAACGCAGCCCAGGTAAATTTCAAAACGGAACGCCCACAAATTGTGAAAGTATGTACTGTCACTCTGAGACAGGTTATCGGTAGACACAAAAATATTCAAAATCCAGCTATAATTTGCGATTTTCTTGGCAATTTATGTTTTGCTTTAACGTCAATTCTTATTTGAAAAATGAATTTGACCATAAAGAGCAGCGGAAAGCACACATACTAATAAATGCACGCGCATAATTTGTGTGAGTATTTTGGAAACTGTATGTGTGATTTATCGCTGCTCTGCATAAGATAGTGACGCTGTAGCGTGAGTGAGGTACTGCTCGCTCGTTGATTGTAGTGTCGTCAGTGCAGATCGGCAGAAGGCGCCAGCTATAACCTGATTGTTTTCTGGGGGAATATTTATTTTGAAATTTGTTAGCTGCGTAACGGGTATCTAATAGTCGGGAACTACAGCCTTCAGTATGATTTAAGGACAAAAATAACGTTTAATCCAACTTAAAAAAAATATATGACAACCTAGCTCTACAATTAATTATTCTCCAATTTTAAAAAAAGCCATGTATAAAAATAAATGAATCTAAAATAAAACTTAAACATTCATTTTCTAATAATTTGCGACTCAAACCTATGAGTTTTCTTCATTCATCGCATGCTAACGAAAATTATATAGCCTTTCATAAAATGGTCAACATATTAAAAAAACACGAAAACGCCGAAGAAATTGAAAAAGTTATCTTCATAATTCAGTTAATCCTTTTAATGTATAAAATGTTTAATATAAATATACAAATTTAGGGCAATCTGCTTCACGAGCACTCTTCTTGACTTTTCCTCACACAACGAGCAACTTTGCGTTTGAAGTCGGTATAAGATTCTCTCCATTCCTTAGCCGCATCTACGTTTGCTGGAGACTCGTCATTGGGATCAGCTAGCATTGATATTACAGATATCAAGATAGTCTCCACTGTGTGCACGGGTAACCAGCGTTCCGAAGCTTTTTCATACCCCCATTTATCGTCTCCGGGCTCATGTAAGATGGAAATACAGACATCTCCATTTTTTTCGATATTTGGGTGCCAAATTTCTGTGACAAACTTCATTCGGGGCGGTCGCAACGGGTATTCTTTGGGGAAGTAGAGATGTGCTTTGAAAAATCCTCCTTCGCTACAAGTAGAAAATAGGATACTTTTTATTAATATTTTGTAATGTAATTTATTTTATTTGTATAATCTATATATATAAAAATCAATGCCGAGCCGAATATGATGAAAAATTTCATAATATATTCTCCTTAGTTCAAGGATGGTTTATAGCCATACAATGTCTTGTTCGCACTCCACCTACGCATTAACTCTAACCACCGTAAATGTTCACCACATGGTTTGTATTGACTGTTGTCACACCCCCGCATCCACCCATATGCATTAATCGTATGACAGACTTAAATTTTCATTTCCTTTAAAAGTGAAAGTGTTTTTATAAATACCTTAAAAGAATTTTTTTTCAAGAAAATGCCCGCACGTTCAAAATTAAATTAGGTCGAAGCACTTGAAATGCTCGGGACGTGTACTATATTGCTATATATAAAAACAGTACAAGCAAGTGGCCCAACGAAATCAAACACTATCTTGTACGCGTGGGTCCTATTAGCATAGTGGGCGATTATAAATAAATATAAACAATAAATAACATAATATAGAGACATTTATAAAAAAACTAAAACTAAGTATGGTGCAAATATGTTTAAACCGTAGTTTTTAAGACAGGGATAGGAAATGCAAATTTGATCAAATATATTATTATAATTATAATAAAGAACTCGAAAGGGTTCATGCCAATATTTGAGGTACATCTTGACAAGTTAAGAGGATGGTAGTTGCGGGTTGGTCCCATTAAAAGTTATATGACACATTACTTAGGGCCCTTGCCCAATTTAAAAACAACTTTAAGCCAAGAGCTTTTTTCCACTCTTTAAACAAAGCCTCCAATCGATTCCCACCCAGATCAGTTTCATACTCTCCGCTTCAAACGGATTCTGTAAACATCCAAGCCGATATTGTAAACACAGAGCCCCAAAAAGGGAGCCCCAAGTCCGCTAACGTACACATCGATTTCCGGCAGAATTTCAATTCTGCAAAATTTAAATTTCAAATTTAATTGACAAATTTCATCATCCTAATTTCCGACTCTCTTGGAGACTCTCTTAATCAGATTTTTGAGATTAATCTCTTAAGCCGAGGTTTGATTATTGATTTTGAATCCGAATTGATCGGTCGACAAACTGAGTATCGCGAGCAGTGTAAGTTATGTTCGGTATTAATAACAATTGTTGAAGCTAGTGAATTAGAAATGAAAAATAATAAATAATTTTTTTTTTTTAATTCACTAAGCGTCGATTTAATTTGCATGATTCTACGATTTACAAGAGTATGTAAATTAAGCAATAGTAATCTACTAGAATAAAAAGGCACATTAAAAGTAAAGCGGCTTTAACGAGATTGTGCATAAAATTAGTTCCATGATTGATTCTACGATTTACATGAGTATGTAATTAAGCAATAGTAATCTACTACAGTAAGAAGGTAACCCTAGGTTTTGATCCCAGTTCAAACAACGAAGGGCGAAACGATGAAATTTTCTTGTACCGACTTATTACGATCAATGTCAATGTCAAATTCTTTCGACCACCGTTAACTTGTTATCTTGGCTTTATGTGACTGTCGAATTTTAATTTTTATATACAGTCCAGTGACATATTATGAAGAGAATAGCTTATAAATGAAGGCGCAATTCAGATTTAAGATTGACGCCATCTCTAAAATCAATTTACATCGAAAACCCGATTATAAATTATTAAAGTTCAACATCATCATCATACATTAGAACTCGAGAATGTGGTTTGACAGAAGGAAAATCATTGATGAATAAAGTAAAGAGCAAAAGAACCAAATGACTACCCTGAGGCACTCCATATGTTACGTTAATCATATTGGAATCAGCGTTTTCACAAATAACCGTCTGAGACTTCCATTCAAACACCTTGAAGTCAAAGTTAATAGATTAATGGGAAACCGAGCTGATCTAATTTGAATAAAAGAAGAAAACGGTTAACAGAATAAGAAGCCTTATTAAAATTTGTATATAACATCAGTCTGCATTTTCTTATTAATCATATTGGAATCAGCGTCTTAGCTGCCATAGATATCAATTCAAGTAGGTTCGTGGTAGTAGATCTTCGCTTAACAAACTCAGGTTGAATAAGTGATATACATAAGTGAGGACCCAAATGTTGCAAATGAAAAGTAATATTGCGCTCAAATGCTTGAGGTATTGCAGACAATTTATAAACACTTCTATAATTTTGAACAGCCGACTTTTGTCCCCTTTTATAATAAAATAATCTTTCCAGATGGTTGGAAAAAGTGATGTTGAGGTACTCAATTGAAAAAGTTTATGAAACGTTTTACAAATAGTTGAGGCACAAAACTTAAGCACGCACCCAGAAAGCCCGTTCGGTCCTGGAGAATATGTTAGTGTTTAGAAGAGAACTTTCTTTACCGGGGAAAAAATACAATTTGACCTTTTAAAATTGTAAGGGTAAAATGAATTTAAACAAGAATCCGCACTATAGCTAGTTTTGAAGAGCTTGGCAAATACATCAGTAATTTCAGAGTCAGTAGACGCCTTAGTTTAGTTTAATCGTACTAATACGGGTATGACATTACGTTGTCCGTCTCATTCATTGACAGATTCATTGAAGCTCGGAGACAGAGACAACTATAAGAATACTACTTAAACCTCGCTTTTTCATTCCGTTTTGACATCAACATCAATCAGATTCCGTTTTTTAAACGTTGGCTTTATGTTGTGTCACACGCGTTTAATTGGTCCACAAAATTCAACTAAATTATGCACTGTTAAATGTATATTGTTATTTTATGAGTAGTTCTAAAGATTTAGTGTATTTTTTTTTAAAGTAACATGCGTTCTCCGTGTACTTGTGAGTTTTGTCTATAACCACAAACCAAAAACTCATCCCAGTTCATCCCCCTTTTCTCACATTTTGGTAATATATAGGCACGTTTGAGTTTAGTCACAGCGAACTTTTTGAAATATGGCGCAGCAACAATCAAAAAATTCAACGTGTATACACAAAAAATTAATAAAAAAAATTAAGTTACATTCATAAATATCTTCCCAAATGTAACTACGTGCTTAAACGGTTCATGTCTAAGCATACTTTATGGTTGGCGTCTAAAATATCAATTTCTATTGATGAAACCTGCAAAACACCACATTAAATGGGACGTCCACAACCTTATCGTACACGAATGCGGGTACAAAATTAAAAAGGAAATTGGCAGCTGAGCTCGCAAATAATTGTGTCACAAATCTTCTTGCACATGCTGCAGCAATCCTTGCAAAGAAACATAGCAAGAAGGGCACGGCTTTTGTTCTTAAAAAAAATCCTTAACAACACCCGAATACTCAATCGATAAAGCAATTTGATATGCAAAAACCCATTCCACTTACACCCGATGAAGCTTTGGCTTACCTTCTGAAAAATTCACTTACAAAGCAGCAATACATGAACAATAGACTTATCAATAAAAGTACATTTATCCAACCTATATTTTAATAATGGAATTTAAATTACAATGCCGTCCTGGAGATACAAAAGTTTCAGAAACAGCCGACCAAGTATCTTTACAAAACCTTTCGAATCATACACACACACACAGAATTATTAAAATGCAAGGCGATGTTTTAAATCAGTTTCCAAACAGTTCTAAAATCAAAATAATTTGCAGCTATTGATTTGATGGTTCAACGGGTCATTTAATATACAAGCAAGTTCGCTACCAAAACACCTGGCACTCCATTTTTGTGACTTATTTTATACCAATAAAAATTATAGACTCTTTTGATCACAGCATATGGAACAGAACACCACAATCTATACGATTTTGCAGACCTCTTTTTAGATTAATTAGTAAAAGAAACTACGGCCCACATAATGATGGAAAAGAACCTTTTAGAATCTCAAATTAATAATCTCAAACCTTCTGTTTATAGATTGAATGAAAATCGTGATATACAGTAACGTATGAAATGCATATGACACTTATTGATGGCAAAGTGCTAAACGTTTTAACTGGAACTAAATCTACGCAATGTTGTCCAATCTGTGGTGTCACTCCAACAAAAATATTAGAAATAACAGATTTTAATTCTGAACTTTATGTCCCAAAGCTTGGAGCTGTGCAGTTTGGAGTAAGTCCATTGCATGCCTAGATCCGGCTTTTAGAATTTGCCTTGAACATTTCATATAAAATTGAATTTAAGAAATGGCATATAGTGATGATAAAATTGAAAGGAACGAAATGGGAAATGGGCCAAGCAGAATGGAAGCGGCAATACCAATGATGGTAATACGGCTAGGAGAGCTTTTGCCAATACTAAACTACTAGCATATATTAACAGCTTCAACGAAGATCTTTTAAATAAATTTCACGCCATTTTATCGCCATTTCTTCCAATTATTATATAAATTCGGAAAATTTTCGCTCATTGTGTGAAACAACGTTTTCATTATATATGCGTAGCTACCCTTCGAGCTTGGCCCACTAGGAGCCTTAAACGAAAATGCTTCTGAAGCACGCAACAAAGTTAAAAAAAATAAATAGATTGGTGCATTCAAGGAAAAATAGTCGACTCAATACTATGACTGATGCTTTAAACAGTTATATATTCCTTGGATTTATTGTTGTCGAGTGTTTCTCTAATGGAAAGAGAACGAAGAAAAAATAAAAAAAAACCCTTCTCAAAAAAAAGTATTAAGACTTTTGGACCTTCAGTCTACAGCTGAATATGAAAACGATCTGCAGTGCGATTCTGATGACGATGAGGATATTTATAATATTGAATGTGATGAAAAAGAAAATTGCATTTAAAAAATAAATCAACTATCAGTTTGCAGGATACAATTTTGCTCATTGATGTATCGGCCCAGGTGGTTTTTCAGCAAATGGTATTTTTATACCAAAATCCGGTTTTAAAAAATATCGGGTATCGGTTCTGACAATTTTCTTCATTCATTGCTCATTGGAATCATAGCAAGCAAATGAGCAATGAATGAGGCCAACAATGTAGTGCCATAACCCCATAATGAAGGCAAGGCGCAGTTTTCTTGCTTGACATTTACAAAGTTATAAAATTGCTTCGGATTATTTGAAAATTCGGTTTTACACCAATTCAAATCCATAGAATAGCACTGCCAGTTAAGAACATTAAAATCCGATTGTACTTTTTGTAAGTGTTTGTTTTTAGGTCTTTGCAGCTCTTGTGTAAACCACGGAGGTCTGTTATGTCTTGGACGAAGACTGTCAGGAACGCATTCATTTTATATTTAATTTATTTGTTTTGGTATCCCGACGATATAAGATTAAGTCTCTTTAGATTCATCGGTCACTTTGTGATTGTTAATACTTAAATATTTTGTGATTCGTACAATAAAACTTAAATACTAGAAGTACAATTACATTACATTACGTTACAATTACATTACATTACGTTACAATAACAATACTCATTTTAACATTTACAGATTAATACATTTAATAGGTTTTGGTGACAGGAATAACAAAAAGAAATGAATTAAATTTTAAAACAAAATGAGATTAACATTAAGAATAATAAATTAAAATTAAAATGAGAATCAGTTTGTGCCCTTTTAATAGTTTATAAGTTCGCTTTTAAAGTGCGTTTCGTTTCTTATACTTTTTGTATTGTTTGTGAGGTTATTCCAATAGGGAACAGCCTGTATGAAAAAGTGTTTTTCCGTCATCGCCAATTTTAATCTTTTGCAGACAATGTTGTTTGTTCCAGCTGACGAAGCCAGGTTGCACATGTTCAATTAAGTACTGCGGCTTTTTTTTATGCAGAAATAAGAGGGTTTTTAACTTAATCCATGACTCAAAGCCCAGTTCAAAAATATTATTTGAATGTGCATAAAGTTAGCAGTACAACTTTCAACATCTAAACTTTTTTTTTACCATAATTTGCCGTTAATTATCCGAAAATTATTCGTGAAAGAAAAAAATTTGCCGCTCAATTTTTTTAAAAGTTATCCAATGATATCAAGTTAGCAGTACACAAAATTAACTTTAACTTTTCGAAAAATTTCTTTTGCAGGAATTTGCCGTTAATTATCCGTAAATTATTCGTGAAAGAATAAAATTTGCCGCTCGTGTTTTACTATTTTTTTTAAAACAAACCCTGTGTTCTGCTAACTTGATATCAAGTACACAAAATTAAACTTTAACTTTTCAAAAAATTTCTTTTGCAGGAATTTGCCGTTAATTATCCGTAAATTATTCGTGAAAGAATACAATTTGCCGCTCGTGTTTTACTATTTAAAAAAAAAAAAACCTTTTATATCAAGTTAGCAGTACACAAAACTAAATTTTAACTTTTCGAAAAATCTCTTTTGCAGAAATTGAAAGAATAAAATTTGCCGCTCGTGTTTTACTATTTTTTTCTTTTTAAAACAAACCCTGTGTTCTGCTAACTTCATATCAAGTTAGCAGTACACAAAACTAAACTTTAACTTTTCGAAAAATTTCTTTTGCAGGAATTTGCCGTTAATTATCCGTAAATTATTCGTGAAAGAATAAAATTTGCCGATCGTGTTTAACTATTTTTTTTTAAAACATACCCTGTGTTTTGTGTACTGTTAACTTGATATCAAGTTAGTAGTACACAAAACTAAACTTTAACTTTTCGAAAAATTTCTTTTGCAGGAATTTGCCGTTAATTATCCGTAAATTATTCGTGAAAGAATAAAATTTGCTGCTCTTGTTTTAATATTTTTTAAAGCAATAAAAAACAAAATTTAACACATGCATACAAAAACATATAAAACACGCGGCCGCCGACATGGCTCTGCCAACGTCGTCGCCCAAGGCGCAGAATTCTAAACATTGGGTAGAGTGTGGGAACGCAGTTTTTATTTATATGGACATTAGTAAACTAACTATTTAATTATTCAATTAATTAAAAACCACCAATATTAAAATGTGCTCCCATCCACTGTAGACAATGTTTTTCTAAGCTACAGATTTCGCGGGAATTGTGCGTTTTTGGCGTCGACGTGAGCAGAGCTCTGTCGGCGTCGGCGTCGACACAGTGGTCGCCACACACTCAATAATATGCTGCGGGTTTACAATGTGCGTGTCGGCCTCTGCCGCTGCGCTGCAGCTCCTCAGTAGGCAAGATAATACACACACATATTGACAAGTTTCGCCGTGCAAATTACTAACACAAAGACGTGCGATCAGGTCAATGAGTGTGTGTTTGACTGCTGATTTAAAACGTCGACGCCGACAGACTTGATAGCAAATTTTAATCTTTCACGAATAATTTACGGATAATTAACGGCAAATTCCTGCAAAGGAAATTTTTCAAAAAGTTAAAGTTTAGTTTTGTGTACTGCTAACTTGATATCAAGTTAGCATTGGATAACTTTTAAAAAAATTGAGCGGCAAATTTTTTTCTTCACGAATAATTTACGGATAATTAACGGCAAATTATGGTAAAAAAAAAAATTTTGATTTTGAAAGTTGTACTGCTAACTTTATGCACATCTTATTTGAGTAACATGTTATGTGTTCCCGGGAGTTAATCTAAAAACATATCGCGCAATTGAGTTGAAGGCAACTTTTAGTCTTTGCATGCTTATCCTTCAATACCGTAAAACAAAGTTGGAATTATGCAGGTTTTCGGTACCTCAGTTCGGTACCTCAGTTCTACAACGACGGATCCAAATGAAAAATGCTTTTGAATGAAAGCGGTATAGCAACTGGCATACAAATCAAAATATAGGTGTTTTTTAATGAATATTAATATCAGTTTCGCTGAACTGTCTTTGTGCACCGTACCCCTTTTTTGTTGAATATCTTTTGAACGGATTATCGGATTGAGATGACCGAGGAGTCATTGGACGCACTTTCATCCCATTTCTCCGGAACCAAATTCTAACGAAACCACTTCATTTCGATTGCTATATTATTTATTAAGATTGGATTATTCTTTTTTGATTTCCAACAGTAGTCTCTTTGCCCACGCTTTCCGGTGCTCATCGTCACTACGTGGAAGGCCGTCCACAATGATCTAGCTTATTTAACAGAAAATCGACTAAAAATAGCTAAACTTTGCACGCCTTCAACTTCTAAACTGCTGCTGCTTTGTGTCGTTAAAAAGGTATTGTCAAATGCTAATCACGCTGCCTTAACATAATTAATCTTAATACAAAAGTTTTGGAATTATTTTATTTTTATTTATATTTTTTTAAACTTTTTTGTAAATACTTTAAAATAGCCATAGAGATTCCTAAACTTTTGGTATACCTTTTTCCAAAATCATTAAGCAACAAAACGGGAACTGTTCCCAGTACAGAGCAGCTAACGCTGACTATAGTTGTAGAGAAGGACCTTGTAGTCCAGGCAGAGAGGAGAACGGGCTTTTATAATCCAGTGAAGTTTTAGATGTATTTTCTTAGCTTCGATGTGTGAAGGGTGGACGCCGGGACACATTTTTCTGTTGAGAATCAACGTTATGTTTGCACTTTTGTTCATTTATTTGCATACGCCAGTCTGACAACCACTACTCTAATACCACGAGGTGATCAGCTAGAAGTGCTCTTGCTTGAGTTGGGCATCTAAACCGACTAATGATCGCGGTATCGACTGCGATTGTAGATGTCCTTGAACGCTCGCTTGTGGGAATATTCACTGTGAATATAAATTGGATCAAGGGCGCTACCTTTAGAAAATACAGCTTCTGATAATGTATCGCAACATTTCACTGAGAAGACTATATTGTGAGTTAATTCAAAATCTTTTTAATTTTGTTCATTATTCATTTCGGTCGAAAGCCTGTGCTACGTCAAGCAGAATTGCACTGCAGCATTCAAGATACTAAATATTCGTATTTTTGATGTTATTCTGTTGACTTGCTCTATGGTTCCAGGACTTTCTCGAAAGCCAAATTGATGTGCCGGGTTAACATTGCGCTTTTGAATATGGGATTATTGCGCGTCAGAAGTCATCTTTGAATAGTTTCGAGACACACGAGAGTAAATTAATTTTTCTGTACAAAGCTGGTTGTGTATGATTTTTTTATGGTTAAGCATTTTTTTTTGTTTTTTGGGAAGTAGCCAAGTCTTGTGATTTCGTTGGACAATTTAGAAAATGCTTCAACTGCGATTTGAGTAATCAAGTCACCGTCTGAAAACTTTTAAGGTTTCAATTGCTCTTTGATGACTTTGGATACCTTCGTTTGGCCGAAACATAATTGACCCTGTTTCTGTTTCAGTACGAATTGGATGCGTCGGTTGTGCAATAAAATTATATGCAAGGTTTGGTTGGAAGATGTAAGTCAAATGGTGATCTTCTGGTTTGCCAATTACGTATCAAAACGTAACGAAACGAGCTGTTCAATTCGAAGATTAGTTTTGTACTGGTTAGTCTGCACATCATTCTCTTGTGATGTAGAGATATTGGCTGCATCGACGAGTATAGATTCCAGTGCGTCGGCAAAGCAATCGATGTCCTTTTTGATGTTGAACTGCGGGGCTAGTTCAATACTTTTTGTATTTAAGCCAGTTGGTTCTGTGCGACTTCAGCCTGTGGGGGTGATAGATTATTTTCAGGACAGGACTGGTAAGGATCGATGGTAGGTTTGGGAGCGAATTCGCACTTTTTTGGCACAGCAAAATCAATTATACCTAGAAGCTTTCTGGGATCTGCTGGCCAGAATGAAGGAGTGCCTGGTGAACACGTAGTCCAGTTTGTTGTATGTTTTGATGATTGCATTATATATAGTTGCCATCCTTTGGTACTCACAAGGCGAGATCCCCAGTGCGGATGCCTGGGATCATAGTCAACTGCTACTATGAAGGGATCTCCAAGAGATTTGTAGATATAATTCAAGTGGCCTTCAAAGACTGAAAAGCGAGGTGGTCAATTTTCAGAGGCAATGCCAAGATTGCAGTTACCCAGATGTAACTTTATCGATGTAGCTTGTAAATAATTTTGTGAAAACCTTTGGTGAAAGTGGTGTTTTATGCGGTCTTTTATAAAAGGGCCGGTTCCGCCGTGGGCTTTGCTATCTGGATGATCGGTTCCGTAGAACGTATAAACTCTTATGGGTAAATTTTTTATAAGCCGAATGGATTTAAAAGAAAATAAATTCAAATTTGATTTGAAGAAACGAAGAAACGAAGTCGTTAGGACCACTACAGATGTAAAATTGCATTTTAAGGGTATTTTATGAAATGTATCGTTTTTTTTTTAATTTAGTAATATTATAAATAAAAAAAAAATATTTTTTAAATTTTAAATAAATTTTTAGTTTATGCCGGGATACGCCGTTGGCATTCCACAAGACATGGCAAGACATGGCTTATTTGGACTGCTGAGATGCAAGCATCTTATCAATTTTGTGTTGCCAGGGAATACGAGTCTTTAACTCCTTTTAGACAGGACAGCCTCTATA
This sequence comes from Drosophila gunungcola, assembly GCF_025200985.1. NCBI lineage: Eukaryota > Metazoa > Arthropoda > Insecta > Diptera > Drosophilidae > Drosophila > Drosophila gunungcola. Next base: position 278,627 of record NW_026453254.1, read on the forward strand.
GTTTGCTGTTTGGTTTCCTCCACAGTTACTACACTCATTAGAGAGTTTTCTTTATTGGCAGGACACAAGCTACACAGACTGACCTTTACTGCCCCTAGACCCTTGTGTGGTCATATTCCTGGCAGTTTGTGCATTGCATTGGCCCCTTCCGTTAGTACGGCTCTTCTTCGGTACTGAAGGTACTGTGACATGTACAGTGGTGCTCATAGACTTAAGCCACAAGACTTCAACCAAGAATTTAAACGAAAATTAAGAAGTTTTTATTTCACACCTCCAATTTTTTGTGTATCATTAGTTCTATGCATCAGTTTTCTAATAGAAGAATAACCAAGTTATAAAAATATATATTCAACGAAAAAACTTTAAAAATCTGAGACCTCCAAAATGTCCTGCCCACATACTTAAGCCACCATGAAAAAAATGGTTGAAAAAGTACAAATTTGCCCAATATTCTTTATACAATAATTGTAATAAATCTGCTTAAATATTGAGTGGGATGACCTTCGCTTAAGAACAGTTGAGCAACGCTTTGGCATTGAATCGCCAAGACATACACTGTTGAGGGGTGATTTTCTTCCACTCTTCTCGCAAAATTCGTCACAAATCGTTTTAATTTGCTGCTTTTTTTTGGCCTAAGACTTGCTTAAGACTTCCCCACAAGTTCTCTATAGGGCTCAAGTCTAGGCTCTGCGGTGGCCATTGCAAAACATTGATTACCTGTTGGTTAAGCCACGACTTGACTATCTTGTTGGTGTGTTTCGGGCCGTTGTCCTGTTGAAATATTCAGGCAAGTGGCAAGTTATTGGCATATTCTCCAGATAAATTGTTAATAAGAATGTCCATGTACATTTCGCCGTTCATTATACCTTCTATCTTCACTAGGGGACCTACAACCGATGCGATGAAACAACCCCATATACCATAATCGATGCGCCACCATGTTTAACGGTCTCCTTCGTGTATTTGGGGTCCAATTGTCTGTTGGGAGGGCGTCGTGCATATGGTTTACTATCACTCCCAAATACATTAAACTTGAATTCGTCTCTCCAAAACAATCATGTTCCAAAAATTGGGACCTTTTTGAAAGCTCTTTTTAACATTTTTAATGGACAGCAATGGCTTTTTTTGCGCAATGCGTCTATATAACCCGAACTCATTTAGTCGCCATAATCTGCCACCATTTAACCTCTGATTTGCTCGAAGTCAAGAACGGATCGGCTTTATTGATTTTGGCAATCGGTCTATCGTCGTTTAAAGTGGTTTTTCTGGGCTTTTCACGTGGAATATTTTCCCAGGTTCCATGTTTCTTATAAAATGCAATGGTACTTCTGACTTTACGACGCGAAAAATGTAAAGTCTTACAAATTTGTAGAATTTTTGTGTTTTTTCGTAATATTCCCATATAACCTTTCTTTCGGCCGGATTTGTATTTTTGTTTTAAGCCATAGCGGTCAAATTTTTTTTGGGAAACGTAATTAATATTCAATATTTTAGTTTAGAAAATAACTAGCACAAATTTCCCGGAAAAAACACAAGTTTAACGATTTTAGCTCAAGGTGGCTTAAGTATATGAGCAGAGTGAAATACTCCTTTTTGACATTTAGTCAATTTTTTGAGAGTCCCAAATTCCTACTTGACATTTTTTTTACTGTGAACAACAGAGTTTCAAAATGTAAAAATTTCAGGCCGAAATAAGTAAGTTCATAAAAGTTATTAAGAAAATAGTTTATGGTAGTGGCAGTGGCTTAAGTCTATGAGGACCACTGTAGATCGGGTGAACTTCGTTTTTCTTAAAAGTTCTGCGGTCTGGCTCTAGCTCGTCTTGTGGTTTTTTGTTTCTGTTCATTATGATTTTTCACATTTTTTGCAAGGAATCCATTTTTTTTTAAACCTCGGTGATTTTGAAGGGGCCACATCGGGTTCTATTCCTTTTATAAATCTTGAAATCCTTTGCTGCCTTTGTACTTTTGAAACGTTTAAGTGTTTTGGACCGACTCTGAAATCTTCTGTTTTAGTTTTAAGTTTAGTCCAACTTTCATTTAGTAAGGAAAATAACGTGAATGTTATTTCCCGACCAGCTCAACTATTTTGTTAACTAGGGCATTCGAATTATTCTCTCTAATAAATATAGGATGGGGCTTTGATTTTCTTGGTGCTAATTTTACAGGTTCCAAGAGTGAAAATCTGTTGATATTCAATGCCTCGGATAATTCGGTGCGACGCCAACTACTAATGGTGTTGTATCTTTGCCCGTAGTGCTTTTAGATGCTGACGTAGTCAGTGCAGGAGAGATGGGCATAGAAGTCGGGGCGATAGAGAGCTTTCTTCTTCGGGCGCAGTCAACGACAATGCATTCTTTTTTGTCTCCTGTGATTTGTACAGCAGCTCTTGCAGCTGTTGCTGTTTTTCGCGACTAAGACTCCTAGGTTTACCTAGTGCACTTGTTATTGGTTTGATTGCCGGCATTAGGTCAAATATTGGTTTATTAGTTCTTTCCGGTTATTAGATTTGCAAGGGAATAGTGCCCTTGCGATTTGGTATTGCTTCCAGCGTCTTTTCGCTTTTAAGTTTTATTTTTGTTAAGTTTTTTATTAAAGTTTAAGAATTTCGCTTACGAACACACTGGTGGAGTGATAGAAAACACGTCTGCGCGGGGCAACTGTTGAACAATATCGAATGTTTTAAGTTTTTTTTCTCGAATATGGATATCAGACATTTTATATGGTAAAGATGCGATTTGATTTTTATATAAATTGAAATACAGCTAAATTCTATTTTTTTAAATTGTTGCCGAAGCATATGATAAAGTCGACCGATCCGGCTCGTTACAAACTTGTATAAAACCTGCAATATAAAGACATCTTTTGGGAAAGTTTTATGATTAACGCACGGGTGGTCGGACATGACTGGATCGACTCTTCTACTGATCAAGAGTAAATACTTTATAGGGTCGGAAAGTTTCCTTCACTAAATTGCAAACCTTTTTGCAAGAGTATAAAAAGTAAATAATTAAATATTAATAACGTACTATAGTGTATCTGGTGGTCCAATTATTAAGACTTCCCAGCGAAATATATCATTTTCATCAATTAAACCAGCGGAGAATCCTTCCACTGGATTTTTGTTCAGTTCTGAAACGACATAAATATAAATACATTAATACAATATTTTTTTAAGAGATGTCACAGAAATATCATTTAAACGAATTGCAACCCTACAAGTAAAGGCAAACTTCGACTTGCCCGAGTTTACATACCCTGACTTAAAGCTATTAAGTACACCATCACTTTATATCAAAGCATTTTTTTATAAATTATCATAGAAAATAGCAAAGGTTTTTATATTTTTTTTCGGATTGTTCTTATGGGAGCTATATGATATAGTCGTCCGATCCGGTCCGTTCCGACTTATATAAGTACTTCATTACCCTGCTCAAGGGTATATTGAAGCAAAACATATTATTGAAAATCTGTGGGATAAAAGGTAGGGCAGACCCATCTGCATGCTATTAACCTGTACCTCACATGACTTCTTCCTTACGCTTTGAGGACTAATACAATTTCAAATACTCTGGGAAAAAACAAAAAAATCAATATTTTTCAAAAAAAAAAAAATAAAAATAAAAAAAGCCAATCATGGACATGTAGTGAGTGTGTGCATAGGACTTTACAATCATATATATAGCCACAGAATTGAAAACCTGCTGTGTTGGTCCGATCGTAACGAGTAATACACCAATCGAAAGGTATAGGGATTGCATACCCAGACTTTAGGAAAAGTAATTGGTTCATGAAAAAGAGCGATGAAAGTGACATACTATTATATTTTATAAATGGTGTTCTTGAGCCCGAGTTTATAATACATTTTACTTTTTAAACAAAGTTTAAAGTTTGTTGAAAAAACGTGTCGAATGACACCCAATAATTTAAAAGTTATTAAAAACCTTTTCTTAGTAAATCTGAAAATGAAATGATTTAAAGTCTCTAATTGACAATTTCAAAAAATTTTAAGTACTTGCTTTAAAATTCTGGTAAAAATTTTTTCTTTGTAGGCAATATACCTGGATGAAGCGGTCCGCCGAATGGAAACATTTAAAACGTGTATTTATCTAGTAGAAAATGCTTATTGATTTTTCGTCACAAAATTTAATATTTGATATTTTGTGTATTGAATGTTCGATCGCCACGACTTATTTACCTCGTGTGTTTTTATTTGATATAAGTACAAAAGGAACTTTCCGGTTTGATCAATATTTATTTTATTAAAGCATAGGTCACACGCTCTGAGGGGCGGTCAGGTGCAATTGCATCGCGCGGTACTAGATGGCTTTCTATGTACGATAATGTTTACTAGACCACTATCTTCCACGTTGTCATTTTGAATTCATATTTATAACCATTAATCCCAAAACCTAATAAAATTTCATCCTTGTCGTAAAAACTTATCAAACAAGGAAACCATTTTACGTTAAAAAATTTGAACGCGTTTGTATCACAACTATGTTTTCTAACCGAATTTAAAACACAACTCTTGATCTATTGTTCTGATTTCCTACATTAAAACCATGTTTGTATACTAAAAATTTAAAAAAATCTAAGATTGCAATTTTCTCACAAGGTCAAATCACAGCCTTTTTTCACAGGTTGCCATTTTAGTAAATGTTTAGTCAAAAATAATTTTAATCAAGTAAAATCAGAGATAATTTTATCAATTTTAATAAACAAAAGACATTTCTAAATTTATTTTACTACATGAGATTGATATTTGAAAAACCGGGACAATGTTTAGAGTGCAGATGCCGACAAAAGCAGATATTTTGAATTTTGTCCCAACGATCTATATAAAAAGCAGGAAAAATAGGGGGATTAAATTCAAACTTTAAAAAAAAAAAACAGAACAATCGCTTCGCGTTTGCATTGTGATTAATTTGTGTTAAATAAATTAAATCATTTTGAACATTTAATTTGGTGTTAAGTTTGTTTGGTTTTGTAATTCTGTTGCCTCCCTTCTAAGTTTTCTTTTCGCAGATCTCTAGCCCTGTGCTATCGGTGCCCGAATCCCAAAAGTGCAAAAAACTCGCCATCGGTGGGCAGCCTTTGGCTAACGCCGTGGAACCCGCTCCCCGCGATTCACAACCCGCACCACAGCTGCCGATCTTAGGTGCCGCTACAATGATACTAAGACCGGCGGTAAAATAAATTCATTACCCGAATATGTCGGTCGCGACGTGGTGTCGCCAGGGACATCCGAACAAAATAAATCAGTAGCCCTAACACCTCATGTTGACTTAACGTCCGGATAACCGGACAACACTGGTAATTATTATTATATTATTGTTGACCGTTGATGCACTATAAACCGAACAAACAAATGCCCCAACTAAACCAAGCACGAGCTTGTTCCGCACGGGCCATTTTAGCGAAAAAAACATAATATAGACATTTATAAAAAAAATAAAAATAAGTACGGTGCAAATATGTTAAAACTGTAGTTTTTAAGACAGGGATAGATGTTGAAATAAAAATTGGATTATATATTATTATAATTATTACAAAGAACTCGAAAGAGTTCATGGAGGCCAATATTTGAGAAACATCTTGGTAAGTTAAGAGGATGGTAGTTGCGGGTTGGTCTAATAGGCACATACAAGGTAAAGGGCTTACCAATATCACATTTGACAAGATTGTGCATTAAAAAAGTTCCATGCATGATTCTACGATTTTTAAGAGTAGGTAAATTAAGCAATAGTAATCTACTAGAGTAAAAAGTAAATCTTACGTTTTGATCCCATTTCAAACCACGAAGGGCGAAAAAATAAATTATTTTGTACCGACTTAAAACGATCAATGTGTACTTCATATTGGGGACTCCAAACGGGAGCGCAATATTCTAAATTATGACGGACAAGGGAAGTAAATAATAATTAAGCTGTATAAGGATCGTCAATTTCTTTCGACCATAGCTTAATTAACCCAAGAACACTCAAAGCCTTGTTAACTTGGCTTTATGTGACAGTCGAATTTTAATTTTTATATACGGTCCAGTGACATATTATGAAGAGAATAGCTTATAAATGAAGGCGTAACCCTATAAAAAGTCATTACGTAACATTTGAGGCAATTCAGATTTAAGAGGTTAGACTGACACTTTCTCTAAAAACAATTTATATCAGACTTTTAGCCGAAACCCGATTGTTAATTATTATAGGACAAAGTTTAACATCATCAGCATACATTAGTACTCGAGAATGTGGTTTGACAGAAAGAAGATCATTGATGAGCAAAGTAAAGAGCAAATGACCCAAATGAGGCACTCCAGATCAGCATGAGAAATACAAGTGTTGCAATTGAGAAGTAATAATGCTCTCAAATACTTTAGGTATTGCACACAATTTAGAAATACCTCTATAATTTTGAACATCCGACTTTTGTCCCTTTTTATGGAGTGGAATAATAAAAGAATCTTTCCAGATAGTTGGAAAAACCGATGTTCAGGTAGACAATTTAAGCAGTTTAAGAATCGGTTTACAAATAGTTGAGGCATACTGTATGCCAAGGTATACTGACTTTCGGTATGGGACTGAGTTCTATTTGTGTTTTGCCCGAAGTCGATATGGAAAGTTTGCATGTTTTGCAATTGTCGACAAATTTTTATACGTATTTGAACATACTCGATAACCAATACTGAGTGTATCTAAAGTTTTCTCCCAGCCCATGTGTATTAGTGCCTCATGGACGTGATTAATCACGAACAATCTAAACGCTCGTGGTATTTACCGCCAGACATCGATTTTGTATATTCGTACGTTTTTGAGTCTTCAAGCTTTGACACAACTTCATAAATTTCGGAATCTCGATGCTGCTCCGCGAGCAGCCAGTCATCGAATATGTTTGCTAACACTATTCGCATTTCTTTTGTTTTAGTAGTAGGCTTTACAATTGGTAATGGATTGCGTGAGAGGGAATCTACACGTGCCTTGCTACTTCCCTTCCTATATTTCCACCTTAAACTCAAAGTATTGTGGCGGCTAGTGTCAGTCCGTGTATGCCACGAATAGGCGACCATGTAGATAGTGGCGGAAATGTTTGATCTTGCTATAGTACTCGAAGACTCTCGGCTTACTGCTAACCTTGTGCATCAGCATTGCAGCATACACGTCTCCACTAGCGTCAGTGCGAAGTTCAACCGGAAACTCTCTCCGGAAACAAAAATGATAAGAACCAATACCGATATAATCTCTTGGCGCACCTGTTCATGTTTGTCACGCCACTAAAACTTGCTGTTTTTTTGAAGTTTATAAATACAAAGGTTTCATAATTTCGGAAAATCGTGGGACCGAAAAATTGTCTGAGTTGCGTAACTGACTGAAGTGGCGACAACGCGGATACAGTTTTCGTGCTTTTGGTCTCATTTCACCCTTTTCAACTTGATATCCTAGATATTCTACACTTGCCTGTTAAAGGGTACAGTTGTTAATTTTGTGGGAAAACCTAACACTCGATAGACTTTTCAAGACGTCCTTGCGTCTAGGGAAAGCTTCTTCTTTTGTTTTAGCCACAACTAGGACATCATCAATGTAAGCAATTGCATACAAAATTCGTATAACGAATTGGACAATTCACACAAGGCTCGAAATATGGCTCGCTGAAACACTGATGATGCGTTTCTTAAACACATGGCATGGCTTTGAACTCGTATTGGCTATCTGACTTGATGAAAGCAGGAACCTGATAATACCCGCTGACCATATCAAAACTTGTGAAATGGGCAATGGGTATTTATCTGAGACCGTATTTGCATTCAACTCCCTAAAAACAATGTACAAACGGTCACTTCCATTCTTCATCCTTACCAATAACATTGAGCTTGCAAAGGGGGGCAGCAAGGTTGTATGACTGTATGGATGCCAGAAGTTCCTGTACTTTGTACCTCACTAGTAATCTTTTATCAAAAAGTATGGAACGGGCTCACCGTGTTGGTACAAGATTCCCTTTGGATCGACGACATTTCACACATACACTTACTTGACGATGATGGGGCCATTGTACATGTGTTTGCGACATGGCCAGCTGGCCACACTTGAAACATGTCACGGTTGACATGTGCCTCCCCGGCACAGTGTGGCTGCGAATCGAGTTGCTTTTTACGTCACTTCCTCCTCCAGATCTCCTGCTTCGACATTCTGCAATTTTAGGTCCAGTTTTGCCACGGCAATCTCTGCTTCATGCTCAGGGGTTTGACAATCACTACGCTTGTGAAGAGCATAGGCACGCCGTTGTTGTTCCAGTTCACTTCGCGTTGTTATGTTTGTTGTAAATAGCCGTTTGTCCAAATGCGCAGCGTAAGCCAGCACGACCCATACCGCAATTTCTTCATAGTTAATCTTCTTCCACTTTGCTAACAGTTCCGTCACTTGTCTACTAGCATAAACAGACAAACACACGCTTGCGTCACAATTTTTTCTGTCAGCATCGATTTAGTTAATAAGACACGCCATTTACCACTTCTGATATCGGAGATGACCGAGCTTGCACCGGTAATAGAGGTGCATCTTCTTTTTCTACCATTTCTTAATTAGGATAACACTGCAAGTCGCATGTACGTCCTTTCATGCTCTAGAACTGACTGACTTAATGACCGGCTGTCAAACCCTTCAGGGCTCTGATACTCCTTCTCTTTCGTTCTTATCTTTCCAACAACTATACTCAGTAGAACAACCACAGGAGCTATGTACATCTGATTCAAGACACCGGTGTCAGAGCGTAGGCATAGCACGGCACGAACATTATAAAACCTCTATCGGCACAAATACACCCATCGCCACATATAAGCCGCAATATGAAATAAGTGAATTTTTACCTTCAGTATGCGGGGGGATTCTTTAAATGCTCTTCTATTTTATTTTTATTATTGGCTTTGTATATTACCTACACAATAACGTCAATTTGACAGCGCTGCTGTTAAAATAACCCAGTCAAAAATATTATTTGTGAAGCAATTGACTATTCGTAAGGAGAAAATTATAGTTTTGGCTTATCAAACTGGTTTAAAACGACAAATTTCATCTCAATTACATTGTTATGAATCATCAGTGCGTAAAGTTATAAATAAATACCGTGATACCGAAGAAGTAAAGAGGAAAAAAAGAACGGGAAGGCTTGACTCAAAAATGCTGTTGTTATAGCATCTGAGAATCGGCAAGAATTTTGAAACTATATTTCTGTGGGATCTATTCAAAGTCGGCTTACCGTGGAAAGCCACTACATAACTTGCGGATGAAGAAAATTAGGCTGATCTGGGCCAAAGATAACGAAAATTGGTCACAAGTGTTTTTCTCAGATGACTCCAAGTTTAACCCCATTGGACTAGGTGGCTTCTGCAAGGTGCATCGGAGAAAGGGCGAACGCTTTTCAGAAAAATGCTGTGAACCGACCGTTAAGAATTCACCATACATCATGGTATGGGGAGGCATATCCAAGAACAAACCTAAATCAATTATGATGATTCAGGGTTTGAGTAATGCTGAGAAGTACAAAGAAATTATTTTAAGTGGAGTTATGCCGAGCATTAAATCCACAACTGAAAGAGAAGAAGACCCTAATTGTTTATATATTTTTATTGTTTCGATGGGAGCTATATGATATAGTCGTCCGATTTTGATCAAATTTAAACCGTATTTCTGAAATATTTATCCAATAATATATGTCGAAGAACTAAGAGAATAAATTAAAAATTTAAAAAAAAAAGAAAGGAAGCAGCTATTCCAAAAACTAAATACTCTTGAAAACGATAAAATTATGATTTACTTTTGTGTATGTTTAAAAACATTCAAGCTATGATGATTTGCAGCTTAATTATTCGATAGTTCCTATGGCAGCTATACGATTGTTCCTATGGGAGCTATATGCTATAGTCGTCCGATTTTGATGAAATTTAAACCGTAATTCTGAAATATTTAACCATTACTATATCTCGAAGAATTAAAAAAAATTAAAAAACACCAAAGTTATAATATTTTTTTATTTCTTTTTATGATTGTTCCTATGGGAGCTATATGCTATAGTCGTCCGATCCGGCTCGATCCGACTTATATACTACCTGCAATAGAAAGACAACTTTTGGGAAAGTTTCATGCAGATAGCTTTAAAACTGAGAGACTAGTTTGCGTAGAAACGGACGGACAGACTGACAGACGGACAGACGGACAGACTGACAGACGGACAGACGGACATGGCTAGATCGACTCTTCTAGTGATGCTGATCAATAATATATATACGTAATAGGGTCGAAAATGTCTCGTTCACTGCGTTGCAAACTTCGCACTGAAACCATAATACCTTCTGCAAGGGTATAAAATGTTAAATAAATAAAATTTGTTTTTAATATTTTTTTTTGTTCCCATGGGAGCTATATGATATAGTCGTCCGATTTGCATGAAAGTTAAACCGTAATTCTGAATTATTTAACCATTACTATATGTCAAAAAACTAAAAAAAAATTAAAAAACAGAAAAGTAAAATTTTTTTTATTTATTTTTTCGATTGTTCCTATGGGAGCTATATGATAAAATCGTCCAATTTTGATGAAATTTAAACTGAATTCTGAAATATTTACCCAATACTACAAGTTGAAGAAATAAAAAAAAAAAAACAGCAATGTTATAATTTGTTTATACCCTTGCAAAGGGTATTATAATTTCAGTCAGGAGTTTGCAACGTAGTGAAGAAATCTATTCCGACCCTAAAAAGTATATATATTCTTGATCAGCATCACTAAAAGAGTCGATCTAGCTATGTTCGTCCGTTTCAACGCAAAATAGTCTCTCAGTTTTAAAGCTATCTGCATTAAACTTTGCCAAAAGTTGTCTTTCTATTGCAGCTAGTGCATAAGTCGGAACGAGCCGGATCGGACGACTATAGCATATAGCTCCAATAGAAACAATCGGAAAAATAAAAAAAATAATAAATTTGCTGTTTTTAAATTTTTTTTTAGTTCTTCGACATATATTTCAGAATTACGGTTTAAATTTCATCAAAATCGAACGACTATAACATAAAGCTCTGATGAAAAGAATAAAAATATTAAAACATTTTTTTTTAATTAATTCTTTTAATATGTAATTTTTATTTTTAATTCTTTTTGACTAATTAATAATTTGACAGTTCAGAATATTTGTCGAAGAACTAAAAAAAACAAGAAAAGAAGCAAACTTCGGCAAGTCGGAGTTTATATACCCCTGCAGTTATTGCAAAAATGAAATATTCTTGAAAACATTAAAATTATCATTTACTTGCGTATATGTTTAAAAACATTGCGCTTTGATGATTTGCAGCTCAATTATTCGATAGTTCGTATGGCAGCTATATATCTTTCTGCGATTTTAATAAAATTAAAAGCGTAATTCTGAAAAGTTACATTTTTTTAATATTTTTATTTTTAACATTTTATTGTTTACATGGGAGCTATATGACATAGTCGTCCGATTTTAATGAAATTTAAACCGTAATTCTGAAATATTTGACCATTATGTCGAAGAACTAAAAAAAAATTAAAATAGGAGCAAAGTTATAATTTTTTTTATTTATTTTTACGATTGTTTCTATGGGAGCTATATGCTATTGTCGTCCGATTTTGATAAACCGTAATTCTGAAATATTTAACTATTATATGTCGAATAACTAAAAAAAAAAATTAAAAAACAGCAAAGTTACAACATTTTTTTTATAAATTTTTCCGATTGTTCCTATGGGAGCTATATGCTATAGTCGTCCAATCCGGCTCGTTCCGACTTATATACTACCTGCAATAGAAAGACAACTTTTATAAAAATTTCTTGCAGGTAGCTTTAAAACTGAGAGACTAGTTTGCGTAGAAACGGACGGACAGACGGACATGGCTAGATCGACTCTCCTAGAGTTGCTGATCAAGAATATATATACTTTATAGGGTCGGAAACGTCTCCTTCACTGCGTTGCAAACTTCTGACTGAAATTATAATACCCTCTGAAAGGGTACAAAATTAAGAAACAACAAAGCTAATTTTTTTTTTTATTTAATTCTCCTATTTTTCCTATGGGAACTATATGCTATTGTCGTCCGATCCGGCTTGTTCCGACTTATATAATACCTGCTATAGAATGACAAATTTTGGCAAAGTTTCAGGAGACTTTATTATTTGTTGCCTATTAGCAAAGATTCAACACGATGTTGGGATTGCCTTTCCTTTGCAATACTTCAGTCATGCGTCTTTGCAAGGAATTTACAAGCTTTTCAGTTTGAGCCGCTGTCATTAGCTCCCATTCTAATAGGAAAATATCTTTTGGCATTGCCTTCGAAGTTTTTGTGTGCTGCCTGATCCTTCCTTCCTATAAATGCCACAGATGCTCAATGGCATTCAGGTCTGGTGGTTGTGGTGGGGTTTTAATCTGCTTCCTTACATTATAGATTTTGGGCTCTTTTTCAGGCCCAAGTTTTACAGCACTTTGAATAAATTATCCCTCAAAAGTTGGATGTACACCTTGTGGTCCATAATACCTTCTACATATAAAGTAAAACTGTCAAATATGTTACGGCTTTTGAAATCCGACTTCCAACTGCACTTACAATGAAGTCAATCGTGGGTAATTTTGGATATGTAAAACTATTTTGTCATCTTTATTAAGCGACATGGGCGGCCTTCGCGGATGTTGGTAATCATATAAACCATCGAAGTATAAATGTAATTTTAGGATGGTTTTCCTTTCGATTGCTTGCATTTGCCCTCTATTGACTTCCGTGATTAAAAGTGCATTGTCATATCAGTACTTGCTGGCCTACCTTTAAAAACCGATGCAAACCGTAAAAGCAAGTTTTTCTAAGGGTTTTGGGGGAAAAGCGCTCTATAAAAATCCCATGAGGGATAGTCATATTTTAAATTAACGAATATGAAAATAATTGTTTCCCCAATTCATCCAAAACATGCATTATTTTTTATATCAGGAAATGGCCTATGCATTTGCTGTCATTTGCTGACACTAAAATTTTGGCCCTGTATGCAGAGATATGATGCTGACGCATCCAAAATGTTGATTCCAAAAGTCCTTGGATTTTCCAATAATTTCTGGTCGAAAATAGGAACATCTAAGAGAACACATTGACAAGACATACATACATACATATTTCAAAACTAATAATGCAGAATAATGGTTGTTTTAAGATATTATATTGAAGTAAAAAAAAAAGGTTAAGTAAAAACACATAATTTAATATAATTTTATAACTAATATAACAGTAAACAAATTTAAAATCAACACCTAACAGAATTTTTAAATGAATGTAGTAAGAATTTCTTATGCTATAATTTTAATACCATGCGGACAACAACAAAACTAAAATATGTTATGAACATACAGTCATGTATGTATATACATATATATAATATGCTCATGAAATTGTTGAACTTACCTGCCAATTGTTTTTTTAACAGAAGAGATGACTGAAGTTCAGACATTATAAGTTTAAAATCAATTAGTTTTAATAAAACGCACAACGAATTTTCACAAATAAAACTAGTTAGTTCTAAAATATGATGGTCTCCAAATTGTAAATATGTATGTTGATCAACCAACAGAATTTTCTTTCTTTAAAGACCAAACATAAAATTGAACTAGTGTGGTAGCTCTCGGAAAAACGAAAAATAAAATTTGTAATAATACAATTTCTCACCACATTACAACTTATATATGCCATTTTTACACGGAGCAACATCTAAGTTCAATAGAGATTTCATTCCCATATACCTAAGAACATGTTCCTACATATTTTGACTTGCAACCGGAAAATTTTCATCTTAGAAATTAGTAAAATGTTACTACAATGGAGAAGTTACATTTAACTTGTGTGATATAACTAATGGAGGCTGAAAATCAAACATTTTATAAAAATAATTTTTAAAAATTTTATTTATTATTTCCGATACTAAAGACACGATCGAATATTGGTTTTCAAAATACCGCAAACTTCGAATACGCCACACATCGATATTTTCCCAGCTTTATCCAATCTATATTGTGTGTATGGAAGTATCGTGACCGAAATATAATTTTGTGTTTTCTCTTTTTTCTTCTTAGCTTGCCATTTTCTAGTAGGCCGATCAGCTGTTATGGCATTAGCGGGTGACTGTGTAAGTGGGTACCTATAAATTTTCGCTGGAACTCTTTTAAGCGGTTGTGTGCAGACGCTATAATATATTTATGTGAACATTTCAAACTGTCAGACGATGATAATAGGTAATTCACATAAGCCTTCGTCTACCGTTTACCGTCTAATACGATGGAACGATGAGATGACGGTGAAAAATTGAAACTCCAATTCTCAATACCACCGTCTACCGTCAACGTCTTCTTCTTCCGAGAGCTCAAAACAAAAAAAATGGAAAACTCATAGGATGTGGCTATTATTTTGGCTGCCGCCGAGCAGCAGCAGCTCAATTAAGTGCAGTGCATTGTCGAATTTACTAATTTTTGGTTAAATTTCACATTGTTCTGAGCTCTCGGAAGAGGAAAGCCGTTGACGGTAGACGGTGGCAGTGTGAATTGGAGCGTCACTTTTCCACCGTCTTCTGATCGTTCCCCTAAAATATACTGTAATTATTAATTTAAAAATTACAGTTATATAGTGATGAAATCAAAATATACTAAATATACTGAGTAATAAGGAAAAGTTGTGATGGCTATCATATACGCACGGTCATTGAGGGTAAAGGGTAGACAGAGTCTAATGTAAGAGAGCGGACGTGTTTCGCGCGAAGTTGAAAAGCTGAAGAATGTTGCAATTGAAAGTTATCGATAGGAGAATATCGCCCTAGGAGATGGCAGTGTGAACAGTTTTTCAAAGGTTGGCAGGGCCAAGAAAGGGAGAGGAAGTGTGGAAAGTAAGAGGCGCTCTGGTGGACGATCAGGAAAGAGAACCTTAATCCGCTCTTAGATTCCACCACCTCTCCTGGCCCAGAAGTATCTCCACCCACACCAAACAATGAGGAACTGCACCCACACCGATAGCTGAATGAGAGCCGAGCGGCTACGTGATGCAAATGAAAGAGGTTTCTGCCGTTGGCGAAAAACCGAGAAAGGGATCAGAAAAAAAAATCGGGTGATGCTGGTGCTGGGCAGAGGGTATATATAGGGCTGAAAGGGATCAGGCCACCACGAGTTCCCAAAAATTTTTACAGCAGCAAGTGGTCCGGGAAATTTGTAGTGAAAAATAAAATATAAAATTAAAAGTGAGTTAGATGATGGGGTAGTGGCCATCAATCTAAAGTGTAGTATCAAGATAAAATAATATACATCTTCAGGAACGGAAAACGGGACGAGTTTGGACGACTTAAACAGGACAGGCAGCCGGGACCGGGAAAAGAAGGCACCGTCAACGAAAAAGTAAGTCCGTTCCAAAGGAAAAAAATTTAATATAAAAATAAAAAATGGAAAGTAAATCTAAAATTTTCCGGTTAGGGTCACCGTTGGCGAAATAAATAAATAAATAAAAGAAATAAAGATAAATTATACGATATCTGAACCACGCGCCACCGGCTCCGGGCCGGACCACGACAGGAAGATTTATTCCTTTAATCATATACCTAAAACCCGTTGAATTCACCGCACCACACTGGCACGGGATTTTTTTGTTGAATTTTTTTTTGTCGACTATAAAAACATTATTGCTCTAGCAATAAGTTAAAATATGAACGCAACATTGACTTAAAATAGTTTTTAAGTAAATTAAATTAAAATATTCCCCCTTAATATTATTTAATATTTCGTCCCAATAATTTAAATAAAATTCGTTCGTCCACCTTAATATAAATTTATATGTTAATTTATTGAATTATTTATGGACCACTAAACTTATATATATTCCACATGCATATATCATATATTGTTTATTAACATATTTTTATATAGAATATTTCTAAATATTATAAGTAGAACTTGTAAGTAAAAAGAATTTGATATAATCAAAATTTAGGGAAACAAGGATAATAATATACATTTACATTAACAAAACAAAACCTTATGTAAATTTGCGGAGGCCTCGCAGCAGTTGGGATGTAAATTAACGAGTAAAGTAAATAACCTTCACAACTATATGCGAATGTAGAAAAAAGAAAAGTCTCATGTTAATAAGTTTAGAAACCCCGAGAAAAATAGATCTTAATATTAAACCCCTGGTTGGAGCTCCAAATAGGTAGGGTAATTTAATTGTATAATTATGAATTAATCCATATTTATCTATTCGTATGTGGGTCAACAATGGTGTAATGAAAATTTGAATCAATTTCAAAGGAAGTTTTTTCGTATGAATTTGGCATCGCAGCTGTAGCAAGGGGAAGCAGATAAATGAGATAAGTTAACTGAAGATATAATGCAAGAAATGAAGATGAATGTTTATGGTTAATAATAAAATTGTAACGTGAGGATGATGTGCTAAGTGTTCGTCTACTGGGAGGGGGAAATGAGACTGACCCTGGAGTAGGCTGACGAAGGATGCATGCCGGATCTCAGGTAGGGTGGGGGTGTCGGAGTACATCACCTAAACTCCAATTTGTCCAGCGCAAGTAAAGTTTCCAGTAACGTCCAATATGTATCATTATTTATCTTATTTTTGTTTGCACTTTATTTTTGTTTACATTTGATCTTGTTATGATGTCGTCGGACTGAGATGAGGGCTGGGAAGAACCTCACCACGAGATGGACTGGCTAGCCGGCCTTGCCCCATCGAAAAACCAGGTCCGTAACAAGAAAGAGCATGTTTTAAAGATAAATGAAAAAATACACAAGCAAAAATAATACTAGTGTATAAAAAAATAAGCAAAGAGACGCTTAAACAGAAAAAAAGTTATTCAACTTAAAAAAAACCAATAATATGATTAAAACAAGCGCATTATTATTTTACTAATAATGCCTAGCTAAAAAGAAAAATAAGAGCTCAATGAGCGACGATCCAAATAAAGAGCGCCAAAGCTCCGCGATCCGAAGAGAGGAGTACTTATCGTATATATCAACTAGCGATAGCGAAGTGCTAAAAACGTCTACTAAGAGTAACTCGGTAACTACTGACGGTCGATAGCCAAAGAGCACGGTATTGCCCCCACGTTCTACATATTCTACATACATTCTACATACCTTCATTAACGGCGTTAAGTTCTCAGTGTAAAACCTGCCACCATCAGACTCGACAACTGGAGCACCAACAGATTGCAGCGGTAAATCGTCTGCATTTGCACCAAAGGAAATAGCAACAACCACAGCAACGGCAGCAAAATTAACAACAGAGACTGAAGCGTCTCTTATCTCGAAACCAACTGCGAAGTCGTTGACCGCAGCGCCAAATACAACGTCAACAAAAACTCTGACAGCTAAACAAAACCAAAATCGGGCCTGGCCATACAATCCGGCGTAAGCTTAGCCCGCAGATCACCGGGGTTGGTAACAAACCAAAAATAAACCGTGTCCAAAGAGACAACGAATTACCCGGGAGTTCTAATGACAACAGATTAGCGCTCCTAGCTGAAATCCAACCAGAACTGGGTCAAGAGACCCAACCGAAACCTAAGCCCCCACTAATTTACATTAGGGAGAAAAGCTCGAACGCCCTGATCAACAAAATTGTTGTTGTTAAGACCAAATCTGAAGAACATATCCGAGATGTGACAAAATACCTTAAGGAAGCTTAGAAAAACTACTACACGTACCAACTACAAATCAGCAAGAGCTTTCAGGTTGTATAAAAAGGAATCGAGCCCGATGTAATTCCTAATGAAGTTATCGATGCCCTCAAAGGGAACGGTTTTTCTGCAAAGAGACTTAGTAACATCATTAACAAGAACAAAAATCAGCAACCACTCCTCAAGATAAAGCTGGAGCCAGACAGCAGAGTCTTTAAGAGAAATGAAGTGCATCCTATCTATAACTTGCAATGCCTATTGCAACGAAGAATTTCGGTGGAAGAGCCACATAAAAGTATCGGCCCAGTGCAATGCACAAACTATAAGGAGTATGGACACACCAGGACATATTGCACACTGCGATCAGTCTGTGTAGTTTGTGGAGACTTTCACAATTCCGCAAACTGCCCTGCCAACAAGGAAGACCACCAGAAGAAGAAATGTGGAAACTGCAGAGGAAATCGCTCGGCTAACTACTGGGGCTGAGTGGTCTACAAGGAGTTGAAAAACCTCATGCGACGAGTGACGACCATGCGCCATCAAAATCGTCAAAACGTGTACATATACTAAAAAAAACTACGCCTTCTCATACGCCGATGCCCTTCGAACAGGAACGGAAAAGCCCACTCCAGTCTAATCTAGGAAACCTTCAGCAGGTCCCAGGACAGTCACAAAGCACATTGGAATCAATGATTGTTTTATGCTACAAAGTTCTCTGTGGAAACCGGAGTTTTACTTTTTCAATAAAAAGTGGAAAGAGGGTTGCACCGCAGAAGCATCGGCTAACTATCGCATAAATTAGTCCGTCAAAGTCCGTCAAATTTTGCCGGCGGACTAACTGGGAAGTTTTTGGAACCGCAAAACCTTATGGACCATCCCTTCAACGGATGGTGGAAGGTGGATAGATCTCGGTGGAAATACGCTATAAGCAGTCCAAATAATTGATGGCAAATAATAACCATGTGGAACGCCAATGGTGTTTACCGGCACAAACTTGAAATAACAAAGTTCCTGAATGTAGATCACATCGACATTATGCTACTGGTAAAGACGCACCATATAAGCAAATACAACTTCCAAATAAGAGGCTACAACTTCAACCGCACAGATCATCCAGTTGGTAAAGCCCACGGCGGAACCAGCATCCTAATCAGGGAACGCATCAAGCACCATTTTCACCAAAGATTTGCAACTTACTATTTGCAGGCCACGTCTACAATGGTGCAGCCAGGTAACGGAAACCTTTTTATAGCCACCGTAAACTGACCGCCTCCCTTTACAATCTCTGAAGGACAAATCATGGATTTTTACAACTTGTTTGGAAATCGCTTCATAGCTGCAGGAGACTATAATGCTAATCATACGCACTGGGGAACACGACTCGTGACTTCCAAAGCAAGGCAATTGTATAATGCAACAAATTGGACTATGTTTCCCCTGGTATCCCAACATACTGGCCAGTATGTAAGTTCCCACATTGAACTAGCCCCGCAGCTCAATATCGAAGCGGGCATCTACTGCTCTACCGATGCTCTTGAATATATACTCGTGGCAGCAGCCACTATTTCAACACCACAAGGGAAGGACGTGCAAGCCAACCATTTCAAAACTAATCTACAACTTGAACAGCTTGCACTGAAAAAGAGGCGACTGCGACTTGCTTGGCAAACCATCAGATCGCCATTCTCGAAACAACGTCTTAAGGAACACTAAACTGAGCCCTGAAGAAGGACGCTGAAATCGCAACAAAAAACTTTCGCCAACCAATACAAAATATCCTCTGTGGAGGGCTCATCAAAATGTGAGCTCTCTAATTGCTGGACATGCAGCGACGAAGATAGAGCCGAAACGTTTGCTTCACATTTCCGAAGAGCCTTCCAGCCAAACTCTGCCCTTAGACCATTTGTGTTACCACAAACCGAATCTGAAACTATTTCCATACCAACACTGTTTCAGCCAAAGGAGATCGGGAAAGTCATCAAGGAACTGAAACCGAAAAAGGCTCCCCGCGGTCACCTTATAACCCCAAAAATGATAATTGAACTTCCAAACTCTGCTATCGAGGTTATTTGTAAACTCTTCAATGGGATAATACCTCCCGTCTACTATCCTAGAACATGGAAAAAACCTACTATCATAATGAAACCGGAACCCGGAAAAGACCACACAACTCCGTAACTGTCTAAATTGTTGGAAAAATGCCTTTTAACACGCATAATACCATATCTTTGAGCATACAATGTCATCCCGGCACATCAATTTGGCTTCCGATTAATTCGCACAGCCTTCGAGCATCGTTCAAGTCTGGCTCGATGGCCTCATAAAATCAAAACACACTTGCCTACTTGAGTCGTATCTCTACAACAGAGTCTTCGCAGTAAGGTGCAACACAAGAACATCTTACATTACCGAAGCTGGTGTCCCGCAAGGAAGCGCACTTGGACCTACTCTGTTCGTCCTATATACTGCGGATATTCATACGAACGAGCAGCAAACAACATCGCCCCTGCGTCTGGACTACAAGTTCCTACTGTAAAATTCCACTCTCAAGCCCATCAGGACATATGGCTCCCAGCTCTGGGGAACGCGAGCAGCAAAAATATAGACATCATACAGCGCGCACCATGGTATTTTGGCAAAAAAAAAAACATCCACAGGGACCTCGGCATTCTTGCAGTAAAAAATTAAATAGACAAACAAAAGGCGACCTACATTGAAAAACTCTCCGTCCACTTAAATCATCTCGCAAGAGACTTGACTCGGTTTTCCAGCAGAACCCGCCTAAATAATCATAAGATTTGATACACTTATTGTTAGTATCCGAAAAGAAAAGATTCAATAAATAAAAATCAGAGCAAAAAAAAAGAAAAGTTACGACTTGGAACGTGCGGTTGGGAAGTCAAAAACTGTATTGCAACCGATAATATTACAAATAATGTAACGAACTGATTTTCTTTGTTTATCCGCTCGCTATGAATGTCGTGCGGCTAGCTCAGAAGATGTTAGTGTTCGTCCCACCAAATTTATATAACGTGACCGCCCTATTGATCAGTGAAAACGCACAGAAAGGTTGGGAAAATACAATGGTCTTCTATTCGTCGACTTGACACTCGGCCGGGGTTTTGTATTGACAATGGGGAAATATTCTCCGCCGACGGCTCCTTCCCACGTTGAACGTCGCGCTGGGTTGTGATCGCTGCGAAGTGGTGTATGTCTTCTGTTGCCTTTGGCTCTGCGGGATTACAGGGCTTGGGGATGCGTCACCGTTCCCAGACTAGGGTGAACAGGCTCTGTGCTCTCAAGGCGTACGCCTTTCGCAGCTGCAGCCTTCTGTCCCTTGCTCTGTCCCGGCCGGTCGCACCGGACGTCGGCTCAGTTTCTACCTGACGGTTCAGGCGTACGCAGTCCCTGGGTCAAACGCCAGGTTCTAGACGAACGCTTCCACCCTACCCTCTCTGCCGCAGACTTTAGAATTTGACGTATCTGATGCTTGCACGGCGCTTGTTGTTCGTCGTCCTGGGTGTCCTCGTTGTCCTTGCTCTCCCTCCGGATGTCTCGACTGGTTTCGCTCCTTGTTGTCGTAGCGCTCACGATTCGGTAAGCTGCCGTTCTGGGACTCTAGCGGTGAACTGCTGTGCTCTCAACGCATACGCCTTTCGAGACACTAGCTGAACAAACGCACGTCCTTCTAGGCTAGTCGCACCAGGACCTTGTACAATTCCTGCAGGACGATCAGGCGTACGCCGGAGCTCGTCAATGCAGTCCTTGTAGGCAGACGGCTAATTCAAGACCACTTTCCTTCTGAGCCCACGGTTCTTCGTCGAAGGACTCTATTTGTTCAACTCTGTCGGACACGCCGGGTAGGATGCCAAGCTCAAATTGCGACAGAAGTTGTGAAAAAGCGCCTGGACTTAGCCGTGTGATGCCTCAACTACCTGTGTCTCAATTCGGAGACTTTACCTCTAAGTCCCGAGCGCCTCGACGTAGCGATCTTGTTTCCTTGATGACTCCGCACGGCTTTACTTGCTCCTTCACGTTGTTTCACTGGTTACTGGTTCACTTGATGACTGTTACTTGTTGACTTGGTAAAAATCGACTGATCCAGCTTCCTGCGTTCGGCCGGCTTATATAGGCCTCCATTTACCACTAGTTATCGGCGTCTCCTTGCCTCCTGGTCCAAAGTCCACGGTTTTACAGTTCGACCTTTCGCCCTCTGCGCACGGCACCAATATCAATTCGCTGCTCTCTTTTATTGCTGCCCCTTTCGGACTCTCCGGCACCACACTCTCTCGCCGCCCTACCGTTACTGCGGGCGAATTAGCCACGTAACTGGTAACTGGTAGGCCACTGCTTGCATGCGCTTAATCTGCTTGCTTTCTAACTTGTGGGGAGTTATTCAACTCATCACAATAAATAATAGAATATCAAACTGTAATTTAACTGTCCAAATTCGTTGTATGAATGACCAGTCTATATGTTGTATGGTTAGTGGTATAAGTGAGCGCAATAAATAATAATAAATAACGACCACCAAAAGATATGAAATTTAATATTAATACTACGTAACAATAAAATAGATTTGCTGGACCGCATAGGATTTTCTTTTATATCTGCGTTTTTCATTCAAGTCGTGGTGGTCGAGCAGCGTATGTCGACGTCACGGGTCACGAACACGCATTTAAGTTTAAAACCGATATGATATGAGCCCACATATACTAAGAAAACCCAAGGATCTGCACAAGAACAGACAACTACACTGTAACCCAAAACAAATCATTCATTAAAATTAAGTTTATTAAAATAAAATAAATCCCTTATAACTATATCACAGATTTTATTACAGTTTATGGTTCTTTGTCCTTTGATGTCTTTGTCCTTTAATCAAAAAGGATGTCACCACCAGGTCACAGATGAACCCTGTGAACTGTGCCTCGGGAGCAATTGTCCTCCATCTAGTAAACACGCCTCCCGTTCTCTCTATAGAATTTTAAATGTCTCCTTTCTACCAGTCCGCATTCCCTGTGCCATTGCATGCGGGTCATGCTGGCGGGAGGCATAATATCACATTTTTTTTTTCATTAAGTTTGGGCGCCATAAGTTACGAAACTGCTTTTTTCCCGGAGGGCGGAGTACCCCTATGCCCAGCAGTCCGAACCATCGATTCCGATTCACGTCATTAACTTGAAAATTACCATCAAATCGCAAATCAAAACAAAGAGGCGAGTTTATTAGCATTTACATAGGTATATACACCGCTTAGAATATTTCTCTTTTTTCCTTTTTTCCGCCTTTGCCCGCTCCCGTAACACGCTCGAGGGTCTTCGATGCTGATTTAGCATGGAATGCACTCGCAAAAAAAACTACGAGGAGCGATTGTAACTATGTTGATATTGCCCTAACGCGTGGCCTCGACCCATACCCTGGGATTTAGGAGTCTCACGCTCTATTGTCTGAGATAGCCGGGCTATTGTTATCATTAATTTGCCCTCAGAATAAAAAGAAAAAAGGTCAGGTGAAAACTTATGTTTATAATCATATTTTTTTTTATATTGATAAACGCCGTCTTGCCGGGGTCGGCCCGTTGTTGTCTTTATCTTCTGTATGATGACGGTAGTCTGGAGGCCTCATATTCTTCTTCCGATCAATTTATGATCTCGTTAACGAGCCGCGGACGCGACCTTTGTCCTTCAACCATTTTTCGACACGTATTCCTTCTCTCTTAAGCTCGGTTAGTGTAGATATGCTTGACGCCAACAAAAAGGCTCCCATTTGAGAATTTAAGTTCTCCTTCAATATCTCCACAAGGTTGGATTCTGGAATCTTATTTCTTAGTTTAAACTGCAAATTATGCATTGCAGAAATATAATCCTCCAAACTCTCGTTATATCCCTGTCGTCGTTCCATCAACTCGTTTTCAGGTGTCGAAAAGGCTCTGGTCATTGCCCGGGTTAAAGAGTGGTACCCAAAATAATGGTCGTCTGCTTTGTCTTCGAGCATTTGCCAATATTATTTGCTGGCGGATCCAGTGAGTAAACAGCGAAATTCTCGGAATACCTGTTCATCGGTATACCCATACAGTGCTTTCATGCGATCTGCTCGGAAAAGAAAACTTTCTATTGTCAACCCTCGGCTGGTCCCATAAAATTTAAGAATCCACTTGTCCAATCTAACGTTACGGTTCTCTGTTGGTCGGTGCTCAGGCCCTGATATTTCCCATCCACTGTTGGTGTTTCGTCTGCCAGAGTCATTCTAATTATGCTGGTCCAGAGAATTAAATCTTGGCGGCGGTGCTGACCCCGGAACTCCTGTTTTGGTGTTAAGTTGACTCTCATAGCCCCTGAAGGTGCCGGCCGAGTAGTGCTGTTTTGTGCAGGCGTGTCTCTGGTTGCTTGTGAATTACTTGATGGTGATTCACTTATTTCTGTCCTTTTTTTGTTTGTAAAATAATTATTTGGGTATTTAATTCCGTAATCAGGGTTGCGACTTTAGCCCTTAACTTGTTGCGTTGCATGATCAGCGCAGACATCATTCGCTTCAGCCTGCTTTCTGACTCCGAATACCTCGATCGTGCCCCTGTATTAGGTAACACGCTGGACCTTCCTTGTGGCGGTCCTAACAAGTAGTTTTCACTCCCTGGTGGAACTGTGGTAATCTGCCAGGCTTTCTAATTTATCTAGCTTGCTGCCAAAGCTGACCGACTGTTGTCTTTTCTGTGCCTGTTGATCGCTAGCTGTCACGGTTTGCCTTGCTCTCCAGGTCTGTCTAGCGGCTGAGGTTGAAGCCCTTGCAGTCCTAGTAGGCGATATTGTCAACGTTACCTTCTTCGTCTTCCCTGCCATTTAGTGACCTATCCTCTTATTTCAAGGATTTGACCCGTGCCGAAACAATTAAATATCAATCAACCTTGATAGTGGCACACGTCTGCCACACTTTTCTTGTTAAATAAAATAATATACAACTAAAAATATTTGAGGTACATCTAAAAATTACCAATTTGAATGACGACGATAAAGACACTTAAGCCAAGTCGCTACTCAAGAAACTGGACGTTTATATGTGTGTGTTCGTTCACTTTTTACGCTGCTTGATTCTTTTTGAATAAAACAGCAGTTTTATCCGACAATAAAGGGTCCCTAAATAAGTGAATTCTATGATAGAATTTAACTGGTCTCCACCGGAGACACTAGTTCCATTCATGTCCTTCTGACCTCTTCCAGGGCCTACAGCCTCCACCGGAGTTCTGATTCACCGTAGAAGAAACTGTCCGAAACCCCCTCCCTCCCAGTCGTCGAAAACAGGTAGACTTGCTCACAGACAGACGAATAGAGCTTTATTCCAGACAGACGAAAGAAATTGCCTCCCTGTTTCCTCTCTCTCTGGAGTCGAACCTCTCTAGTACAAACGGATAGCGTCGGCTAGAGAGGTTGATTCAGTCCTCCCGCCCTTTTATTGGTGGAATCCGTACAAACTCGAACCTCTTGAGCGACCTGGTTCTTGCCTGGTTCAAACGGATAGCGTCGGCTTGTACGGATCTGGTCTTTTCGCCCCCTCCCCCCTCTTGATCAATCGGTCTCCTCTGCACTCGAACCTCTTGAGCGACCTAGTCCTTGCCAGATTCAAGCGGATAGCGTCGGCCAGAAAAAAACCAAACGTGATGTGATATTATTATATAAGGACAATAAAACTTTCAACTAAAACGCACTAAATATTTATAATAATAAAAACAAAGACAAATGATTTTACTAGTTATTGAAAAGAGTCATAAAGTCGCACGTCTATTCTGAGACAAAGTTTCGATTGAGCAGCCTTCTCAATTCTGAGTCGCTGAAGTTGGGGACTTTATATGTACAAAAAAAAATAAATTAAATATGCCTGCTAAGAGGAATTTTAAGTGTCGACACAAATTAATATTGATCTTTGATCAGCAAAATTGAAAATTATGTCTGGCATATAGTTTTTCAGATATGCCCTACATCCGGTATTCCGATTTTAAAATCGTAACCTTTAATACGTAAAACAAACAAAAAACCTTCAGATTTTAAAGGTCCTAGTTCTAAGGATGCGAATAATCCTTCGTTGGGCGCCAATTCTGTTACATCGGTGTGTTAGTGCCCAGTCCAAAGGACTTGGGCCGAGGGAATTGCGTCCTGGGTAGGCAACAGTCAGCTCGCCGGACGGGGTGGGTATAATATATTTATCGTGCCTTAGTAAAATGATAGAGCTCGTTCAGTTCCTTTTGTCATTTGTCGTCGCTGCCCACAAGCTTCTCAAGTAGCTATCTCAAGCGCTTGACCGAATTTTGATCGGCAGCCTGTGGCTGTTTTACCCTGCCCCTTCATACGTTACGTATGCCGTTGGATCGCTGCCGGTTATGCGTTGCGCAATGCGATCCCCTATTGTCAATGTCGTCAGTCGAAAGTTACGTTTTTGTTCTTGACCCAAGTTTTTGCATTTGCGCCAGCTCCCCGTTTTATAGACAAGCCAATAGCATGGCGATTTCCACGTACGGGAAGGCGGCCAAATAACTCCACGGCACTTACGGGTGTTGCGGCAACTTAAAACACAAAAAAAACAAATTTTAAATTGGAGGACGCTCCCACCCTTCCTTGGGTGGAGGCACACCTCATCTTGGGCAGACCGGAGTCTATTCCTGGTGGATTACGACCGGTTCATCTTCCCGCCCAAGGTAACTCACACAAGCATTTCGGCAGTTTGTTTACATTTAATTTCGGGCAAGATTAGTTATCAGATTTAATTTTTACTCATGAACTACTCTCTTCATTACACACGTTCAATGCCGATCATAGACCGTCGCCAAAACAAGAAGCGGCAGTAGTTTGGCAAAATGGACAAGTATATATAAAAAAAAAATACGGCACCAATTTGGAAGCGTTTGCCAACCGGGTCACCTAATCCTGAGTAGCTCCAGGGGAAAAGAAGGGACGTGCTGAATAGGGTAAACAAATCCCATATTTCGTTTAATCTCGCGACCCAATTCAGGTATAGTCGGACGCGCGGCTAATGTGCGGGCTTAAGCTTCTATTTTTAGATTAGGTTTCACAATGAGCATTAAACAAACGGTTGTCTGGTTGACTTTATAAACTAATGATTTATAAATTTATTTAATGCAAAATAAAAAGCTTGGTCGGCACAGAACCTTATGGTCCGAACGAGTTGGAGCCTTTGACCAGTGGGTGCCGTTCGTCGGTGGCCCCAGGGATGACGACGTGGTCAGCGTGGGTATTCGTTCCCGGAACGGCCTCACCGACGGAATCACCGTATGTGGCCGTCACTGACTTCTTCTGCGGACTGCTGCTGATGCAACCGTTGGAGGCGTTAATGACGCTGTTGAAGTCTACAGCTGCTGCGGCCAACTGCCTCTGGTTGGGTTTCTGCTGATGTTGCTGCGGATCGCTGCTGCGGAACGCGGCACGTGCAGATTACTAAGTCCGAAATTTTCGGGGCCCTTTAGATAGGGTCACCGAAGCCTTTTAATTTTTTTAAAATCACTGTTATTAAAAATTTTAAGACCAATAAATAACTACTCACTTTAACTTATCTAATTGCAAATAACGAGTTGAAGAACACTTTTTTTTTCAACCGTTCGCCTACGACTTTTTTAGCTACTGGAGTAAAACCCTGACCTACACCAAAGTCGTTCGCTATTTTCGCTCCCACTCACCCAAACTAGATCACTCCGACAAACAAGAGTAGGTGTCGCCACCGAATCATATCAATAGTGCAACTTGGTGACGAATCGATTTATCTTTGTATTTTTCAGACAACTTCAACTAAAAATACAAGGTGCTCTGCTGTTTCCGGACGGTCGCCAAACATGGTTATCTCAAAAGTCTACCACATCTGCTCGAACTTCTGCTCAAACTTATTGCTTACCGACTAATCCAGCGCATCCACTTTCTGTTCAACCAATTGTTTTTTTAATACGTGTGATAGCCCTCACTTCTGCCAATCTCAGTGAAATTTCGAAAGAAAAAACATCGCGGGAACAGTTTTAAATTAATTTGAGGTAATTTTGCTTGCAAGTGATGTTCTTTTCATATTTTTTAAAGTTTTAGGAGAAGAATCGCTTAGTCAAGTTTCGATTTAAAAAAAGTTTTAAAGCTATCTGCATGAAACTTTTCCAAAAGCTTTTGCAGGTAGTATATTGCAGGTAGTATATAAGTTAACACAGGCAGTTCCCAAGAGAAGAAACTGCCGAGTTGCAGACCATATCCGGTGGCCTGCACGCGCAGCGAAGAAACCGCTGACCGCGCGTTCCGGGTGCAAGTACCCGGAGTCAGAACAGAGCACTCGCGGAGCGAGTGATCGCCACGGGCAGGGACAAAACGCTGACCTGGCACCTTGGCGACAGCGCTGCAGTCAGGCAAAGGTCTCAAGCTGCAGTTGGATAGGTTCTTTAGTTTAGTCAAAAATTGTACTCCAGAGAACTAACTCTGTATAAAACACCTCTGCCCTTACGGGCGTATGGAAATAAATAAAATATAAAATAAATACCCAACGGTTTTATAATTGTCGCCCAACTCAACGATACTCACGCGATCCAAGTGCAAGAAATTGCAAGTGAAAGTAAAAAGTAAAATCAACGACACATGCGATCCAGTGCAATAAGTGCAAGTGAAAATATAAAGTGCGGTCAAGAACTGGCACTAAAAAAATAAATACGAAAATAAAACCGTAATATTTCCCAAAACTTTTAACAAAGTGAGGGAAAACTTGAAAAAATTCCTCTTAGCAAGTGAAAAAAAAAAACCGTCTGCAATGGGAAGTTCAAGAAATTACTCCCTAAGAAGACAACAGCAGCGGCAGCGATAACGGCAGCAGCAGTGACAACAGCAGCGACAGCGGCGGCAGCGACAACAGCAGCGACAGCGGCGGCAGCGACAACAGCAGCGGCAGTGACAAAGACTGCGGCAGTACCAGTGGCGGCAAAAGCCGTCGGCAAAACATAGAATTCGAAGACGAAATAAATATAAGAACATGTGAGTAGGCTTTTTGTCCTAAGTGTTCGCTGATGCAAATATTTCAAAAATAAATCTCATTGACACTTAAAAACGAATAAATTTCAAATTTTCATATAATAAAATAAACCAGTTATATTTTTTGGAGAATTTTTAGTAATAAAAATTTATATTTTTGATGCCTGATTTCCGTCACAAAAAAATACAAAACATTTTTTTAATAAAACGTTCTTTTTGATATTTAAATTTTGTTGCAAAAAATAATAGGTGCAAAAATATTTTTTTAACAAACCCTTGATTGAATTTTGTGGCACCCACGATATTTTTTTTCTGACTCATGTATAGAAATAGCGACAACGTCTCATCGGACGAAGAAGTTCTAGAAGAATACAAAAAACTTTTGAAGACAAGAGTAGAAAGGCAGAAGTCAGAACAGAATCAATCTGAAAGAGATTGTCACCCATCGCACCCATCACCCATCACATCCGTGAGAGTGTTCTTGACTTTAAAAACGCACGAACCCAGAACACAGAAGAAATGCAGACTGAACAAATTGCGAGCATGGAAGCTGCCATAGCCTGCGCGCTCCAAAGGCAACAAGAGTTATTCGATGAAAAATTAGCCAAAATTATGGGGGAGTTATGCTCATTAAAGGATAAAACTCCGAAAATTCAGACTTTTCTGGAAATAGAAATAGAACCGGGAATAGAATGTAACGAACCCCTAGACATGGTAAAATCTGTCCCGGAGTTCGACGGGAAGCAGGAAAACTATGTTTCCTGCTGCTACTGCAGCATATAGGGTATTTGAGCCATACAAAGGCAGTAGCCGACATTACCAGGCTGTGGGAATAATTAAAAATAAGGTACGGGGCGCGGCAGCGGCTGTATTAGCCTCATTTAACACAGTGTTTAACTTTCATGCCATACTGGCAAGGTTGGATTTTACGTATGCGGACAAAACTTCAGCACACGTAATTAAACAAGAGTTAAGTCTATCAAGACAGGGAGAACTGCCCCTTCTTAAATACTATGACGAGATCAAACGGAAGCTAACGCTTCTTACCAACAAAACAATCATGACTCACGACGCCACTGCGGCGGCAGCCCTAAATGAACAGCACAGAGATGACGCTTTACATGCGTTCATATCTGGCTTAAAAAAGTCATTGAAAATAGCCGTTTTTCCGGCGCAACCAAGGGACTTACCATCAGCCTTGGCATTAGCTCAAGAAGCTGAGGCAAGTAATGACAGAAGCGCTTTCGCAGCCACCTTCTCCCGCCACAGCGAGGAAAAGATATTTAGGCCGAGCAACCAGCGACAAACGGGGTGGAAAAACTATGAACAGAACCAAAGCCAGGGGGCGATAAAAAAGAACCCTCACTTTGTCAGGACCCAAAAGGGAGCAACTAATCAGAGCGGTCCCTTTAAAAAAAAACCATATAATAGCGCAGGTCCAAGCCAACCAGCACCAGAACCAATGGAGGTCGACACCTCCTCCAGGTTCAAGCAGCCCACGGCGTGGCAAAGGGGGTCGACACGATCCCAACAAAAAATAAATTTCATGCCGGAAGAAAAAACCGACGATGAGGAATATGACTTCGTTGCGCAAGCAAGCACCATGGAGATAGAGGACGAGTTAGCTGGAGAAGACTCCTGCAATTTTTTAGAATAAAATCTCTGCTTCCTTACATTACACGTACGGTAGCAGGAAAAGAAATAAAACTATTAATCGACACAGGCATTATTACATTACTCCACTCCCGAGGCTGAAAGGCATCGTGGCAGCGGATAAACCCTTCACAGTAAAGTCGATCCATGGCTTTCCTAAAATAGATAAAAAATGTCTAGTTTCAGTGTTCAACGTAAAAACACCCTTTTTCATTCTTAACGACCTTAAGGATTTTAACGGCATTATCGGACTCGACTTACTTAAACAAGTGAATGCGAAGCTCGATTTTACTAAAAATGTTCTGCACACTAGCAATGGAACTGAAAATATCCAGTTTGCTAAAGCGGAAAACGTTCGCCGATCCGGACGAAGCGCTGCCTTTCAACATAAACACATTGGCAACGTTAAAACAGATGGGGAACCGGTATACTCTAAGTCATACCCGCACCCCATGGGTGTAACCGAATTCGTCAATGCAGAGGTTAAACAATTTCTTGCGGACGGCGTAATAAGGCCATCCAAGTCCCCATATAATAACCCTACCTGGGTTGTGGACAAAAAAGGAACTGACCAAAATGGGGTTAAAAAGAAGCGATTGGTTATCGACTTTAGAAACTCAACCAAAAAACCGTAGACGATAGATACCCTATCCCTACCATCTCGACAATACTATCGAATATGGGCGAGTCGAAATTTTTTACGACACTCGACCTCAAGTCAGGCTTTCATCAGATAGAGCTGGCAGAAAAGGACAGGGAAAATACAGCCTTTTCAATCAACAACGGCAAATACGAATTCTGTAGACTGCCATTTGGACTTA
This sequence comes from Drosophila gunungcola, assembly GCF_025200985.1. Taxonomy (NCBI): domain Eukaryota; kingdom Metazoa; phylum Arthropoda; class Insecta; order Diptera; family Drosophilidae; genus Drosophila; species Drosophila gunungcola. The sequence goes on from NW_026453254.1 coordinate 309,800, forward strand.
AAAATGCCCCGAGCATTTTCCAGAGGGCCATCGACGATGTCCTCCGGGAAGGAATTTCAAAGATATGCTATGTGTATGTCGATGACGTTATAATATTTTCCAAAACAAAAGAGGTCCATGTTAGGGACGTGGATTGGGCCTTAATGAAACTCTTAGAGGCGGGCATGAGAGTGTCCCAAGAAAAGTCAAAGTTCTTCAAAAAAAGCGTTGATCAAAGCAATAAAACAATTCCCCCGCCTAGAACGTTATACGAACTCAGATCTTTCCTGGGACTAGCAAGCTATTATAGGTGCTTCATAAAAAACTTCGCGACTATCGCAAGACCCTTAACGAATATCTTAAAGGGAGAAAATGGTAAAATTAGCAAATATCAGTCGAGAAAAGTCGACATAGATATGACCAAGGAACAGAGAGAAACGTTTGACAGGCTGAGAGAGATCTTGGCATAAGAGGACGTTCTGCTATCCTACCCGGACTTCAAAAAGCCATTTGACTTGACGACTGATGCGTCAGGCTCTGGATTGGGAGCAGTACTATCACAAGATGGCCGCCCCATCACTATGATATCACGAGCGTTGCGGGACAACGAAAAAAATTATGCAACCAACGAGCGAGAGCTCCTCGCTATAGTTTGGGCACTGAAAAACCTCCGGAATTACTTGTACGGAGTGAAAGGCTTGCAGATATTTACCGACCACCAGCCACTTACCTTTGCCGTCTCGGACAAAAACCCTAACGCGAAACTAAAACGCTGGAAGGGGATTATCGACGATCGCGGCGCGAAATTAGTTTATAAACCTGGCAAAGAAAACCTTGTGGCAGACGCGCTGTCTCGCCAGAACATAAACGTCTTAGAAGACGAAATAGAATCAGACGTAGCAACCATTCACAGCGAACAATCACTGACATACACCATAGACACGACGGACAACCCAGTAAACTGTTTCCGGAACCAAATAGTTATTGAGGAAGGAAACAGCTCCTCTGCTGACACATTCATCTTGTTTAAAAGCAAGGTGCGACACGTAATAAAAATTTCTAACCGAGAAAATCTGCTTAACATTTTACAAGATTTAGTTAATGCTGAGGTGGTAAACGCAATATATTGCTCCCTACCGATCTTGGCATTTATTCAACATCGACTAGTCGAATTGTTCCCCAGCACGTCATTCAAATATACGAAAAGCTTCGTGCAGGACATAACGGATACTACTGAGCAGAGGGAAATTGTCATAGCAGAACACAACAGGGCTCACCGAGCAGCACAAGAAAATGTAAAGCAAATCTTGAGGGACTATTTTTTCCCTAAAATGCTTCGGTTAGCAACAGAAACAACTTTGAATTGCAAGACCTGTTCAATGGCAAAATACAAACGCCATCCATCTAAGCAAGTGGTAGCAGAGACACCGATACCTTCTTTTGTGGGGGAAATTCTCCACATCGACATTTTTTCAACAGATGGAACCCTTTTTCTAACATGCATCCATAAATTTTCAAAATTCGCCACGGTGCAGGCTATCGCATCGAGGGCCATAGTGGACGTAAAATCCCCTATACTACACATAATAAATTTCTTCCCAAAAATCAAAACAATTTATTGTGATAACGAAAGGTCGTTCAACTCCGAAACAATTAAATCGATACTCATGAATCATTTCAATATCACCATCGCCAACGCCCCGCCCCTACATAGCACCTCAAACGGTCAAGTAGAAAGGTTTCATAGTACCCTGGCAGAAATAGCTAGATGCTTGAAAATAGAGGGCAACTTAAGCGATACGACCGAACTAATTATTTTGGCAACCAACAAATACAACAATTCTATCCACTCAGTAACCAACAAAAAACCCATAGAGATTGTTCACTCAAAACCCGCGTATTTCGAAAGCAGAATTAGAAAGAGAATCCAACAGGCTCAAGAAAAATCCCTTGACCAGGTAAACAAAGATAGGACCCAAAAGGGCTATAAAGCTGGTGAAAAAGTTTTCTTAAAGGCAAACAAACGCATAGGAAACAAGCTCTCGCCACTATGTTCGGAAAAAATCATTGAAGCAGACCTGGGGACCACGGTCCAAATTGAGGGGAGGGTGGTCCACAAGGACAATCTACGCTAACCATCTTCGCGAGATTACTGAACCCCTTTTTCTATTATTTTTATATTTTTCTAGGTTAGGAAAATTCGTTTTAGTTTTTGTACTTACGGCTGTCAAGACGTACGCGACAGTAAAACTTAATGACTACACGGACGCAGACTAAATCCCGATAGAAGACAACGAAATTGTCATCTGGGAGTCCTACGGATACCTACAGCACTCAACGAACGTGACGACTTATGAAGACTACGCCGACCAGACGGAAACAATGACGAAGACATTTACAGACGATCACAGGACACCAGTCATAATGACGGACCTTACAAATATTCGCAAGTTGGTGACTACCTTAAAAATCCACCATAGGGCCGCTAGGAGTATTAACTTACTCGGGACAGCACTAAAAGTTATTGCCGGCACACCCGACTTTAACGATTGGGAGCAAATAAAATTCAATCAAGAACAATTAATTAGAACAGATGAAGGACAAACAGAATTAAATATCAAATTTCAGAAACGTCTAAATGAACTCACAAACTCAATGAATCAAATCCAAAAATTCGAAACAGACAAAGAAACCCACCTTTTGGAAATTATTCTAGCAAAAAATAGAATTGTAATCACGGATCTAGAAAACATTTAACCCTGGCAAAATTAAACATCGTAAGTCCAGCAATTTTGGATAATCCGATATTGGCGAATTCAAGGACAGACAGCTTATTGACGTTAGAATTATTAGAGGTATCTAGTATTAGTGTTTTTCAAAATTCCGAAATTCTACATTTTCTCATTAAACTTCCTAGCCCTAAATTAATATGTAAGAAGATAACAGTCTATCCAGTTCAGCACCAGAAAAAAATCCTGGACTTTGAAGATGGGAACCTTGTCGCCGAATGCCCAGCGCGAAACCTTAACATCGGTCATTGCAAAACGACGGTCGGCGCCACCTTCTGCAGGGAGCTGCAAAATGGCACCTGCGCACAGCAAATTGTTTCTGGGGCTATTGCGCACTGCTCCACACTCCCATGTCACCTGGATCCGGTTACCATTGTGGATCATGGCACCCTCATCGTGAACGATGCCAACGTGACCATAACCGATAACCAAGGGCGAGAGACAAAAATATCCGGAACCTACCTGGTAACCTATTCTGACAAGGTAGCTCTCAACGGAACTTGGTTCGTAAATCAATTGGGAAGTTCAATGAGAAAACCTGCTGTGTCGGCCATGGCCATAGTCAACATCACGGCCCACCAGAACCGGCTGAGTCTCCCATTTCTTCACGAGCTGAGTCTGAGCAATCTCCACCACATCGGGACCCTCAGAGAAGAACTTACACTGGGGTCCTTCCTCAGCAACTCCCTTGCCCTACTTGCTACCTTCTTCCTGTGTTCCACCATTTGGCTCGGCTATCGCTATCTAAGGGCCAGAAGTCACACCAAACCAAGAACTGACAACGATGTGGAACGAGCGGGTCCCCGGGACGTCGACCACTTGAAGGGGGGAGAAGTTAACACAGGCAGTTCCCAAGAGAAGAAGCTGCCGAGTTGCAGACCATATCCGGTGGCCTGCACGCGCAGCGAAGAAACCGCTGACCGCGCGTTCCGGGTGCAAGTACCCGGAGTCAGAACAGAGCACTCGCGGAGCGAGTGATCTCCACGGGCAGGGACAAAACGCTGACCTGGCACCTTGGCGACAGCGCTGCAGTCAGGCAAAGGTCTCAAGATGCAGTTGGATAGGTTCTTTAGTTTAGTCAAAAATTGTACTCCAGAGAACTAACTCTGTATAGAATACTTATGCCCTTACGGGCGTATGGAAATAAATAAAATATAAAATAAATACCCAACGGTTTTATAATTTATATGTCGGAACGAGCCGGATCTGACGACTATAGCAAAAAAGCTCCCATATAAACATTCGGAAAAATGAAAAAAAATTATAACTTTGCTGTTTTTTTAACAGTTCAGAATTATGCTTTTAATTTTATTAAAATCAGAAACCGATATCATATATTTATGCCACTGGAACTATCAGACAATTGAGCTGCAAATCATCATAGCTTCAATGTTTTTAACCATATACGCAAGTAAATCATAATTTTAGTGTTTTCAAGAACATTTAATTTTCCTTTCTTTTTATAGAAATACGGTTTTAATTTTCTTAAAATTTTTCTTTTTCAATTTCAATGACTAAGGTTTTAAAAAGTTATACTCAATTATATTTGGTCACGATTAAGCCACCCAATGCTAAATAAATATGTTGAGAAGTTCAAGTAGGGGAGTAGGGTTTTTAAATTCGGTTTGTCCTAAAACAATGTTTTATTTCTTAATAAAGTTGTGTCTAAATTTTAAGTTGATCGGAGAAAATTTGACTAAGGAATGTTTTTTTTTTTGTGTTCACAGTGCTAGTGTGCTAGTGTACTAGTGTTCGAACTTTACAACATTTTTCCCACAACTCACGTTTTAAAAGTCGGTGTCACAACTTCAAGCTACTGCACCGATCGAGCGAAGTACAGGGATGTAAGGAAAGGTTTCTCTAGCAAGGCTAGAGCATAAAAGTTTCAAATTCTTGAAGGAACCCAACAGAAATGTTCATAATATACAATACATCGCCGTTTTTTTTAAATGGTCGTCATTTTATTGATAATTTTTTTGGTTTGAATTGGATCCAAACGAATAATTACTTCCAGGATCTCCAAGAACAGTGGGGTCTTCTGCTGGTGGTAACGGATTTCTGAACTGATCGGCAGATATTCTGGTAAATAATATTCCAACACCTTCAATTAGAGCCAGGAGTACTCCTCCTATTATAGCACTACCCGCCATAGCTGGAACACCTACAAACAAGAACAAAATTTGGAGAGACATATGTATATTAAATAAAAATCAGTTGGTATTTCTTTTAAAGTTCTATTAATATAATATTAATGTGCTTGTTATGTGAAAGAATAACAAATTTTTGTACTGATCTTGCGTAAAAAAAGTGAAATAATTCTTTTACTTGACTGTATTCAATATTACTTTAAAGCGATAAATAACAAAAAAAATTGTTGCGAACACTTAAGAAAATATAGGGATTATCGTGGTAACCCTAAAACAACATTATAGCTTCCACAACTATTGATTGCGGAGTTACTATTAAGCCGCTGATTATTTGTTTCTTAAAACGTAACCAATTGTGGTACAATGATCGTAAGGTCCAATAATGTAAAGATAATCCAGTCTTCCTTGATGTCGGAAGTTTTTGGTTGGCAATAACAATTTATGACATTGGTTTGTGGGTGTCTTAATAACGGAAATTCATTAATTTTCAATCCGTTTCCGCATACTAGGAAAGAATGGCACCAAATGTTTTTACAAATTGCCTGATAGCCACAGAAAGTTTTTTTTACTTGGAATAATACGGCCCTTTGAAATTAAAAAAAAAAACATCGCTGAAACAGTTTTAAAAAGCTTTGCGATAATTTTTCTTGTAAGCAGGGACTAAAACCAAATCAAATATTGCGTTCAGTTAGTGTTACGGTTACAACCAATAGAACTATTTCGATTACGGGTTCGGTTCAAATGTTTTATTTAGGTTGCGGCTACGGTACCCCAACCAATAAATGTTACGGTTACCGGTAATGTACCTGTTTAAATATAACAACATGTCATATTTTAATGATTAGAGCGAGTGATGTTTTTGCGCATAGAATGTTTGTAGTCTCTAGATACTTGGGGATTTTTACATATGTTATTATGTACGCTTACCAACTTCATATTACCAAATTAATACTATATATTTACCGACACATCTTTTTCAAACTAACTACTACTAACTTAAATTTTTGACTTTGTCGAACGCGTAAAATTTTCGGTAGGTATTTGTTTTTGGTCGCGGAAATTTTGTATGCTTATTTTTTTTCTGGATTGTAAAAAATCCTCTAAAAAGAAAAAAATTTGCACGATCTGACATATGAATTTGTTATACGGATTATGTTTTCTAAGGACACATTAGCAAAACCGGTACAAATGTTTCGGTCCCAATTAAGGTTAATCCGGTTGCTATATATTTCGGTTACGGTTTCGATTAGGCAAAAAACAAATTTGTTGGTTTCGTTTTCGGATTCGGTTACGATTTTGATTAGGTTATACCGGTTAGGAAAAACGCTTACGAAACCATGCTTGCAAGTGAAATTTTGATCGTATTTCTTGAAGTTTAGGAGATATGATGCATCGCATAATCAAATTTTGAATTAAAACATACTTTGTTTAACAAAGGTCAACGCAAACCTTTTGCAAAAACGCCGTTCCTGATCTGTTTCGGGAGATTAGGCGGTACGCCTCATAAAATTTCGAGTTTAAAACATACTATATGATATAGTCAGTCCGATTTTAATCAAATCTAAACAAAAAAATGTAAGAACAAAAAAAAACTTAAAAACGGCCACGTTGTAATTTTTTAATTTTTCTCCCCGATTTTTCCTAAGAGAAAGACAACTTTTAGAAATGTTTCATGCAGATAGCTTTAAAACTGAAAGACAATATTGAGGAGAAACGGTCAGACGGAAGGGCGGACAGAGGGACGGACGGACAGACAGCCAGACGGGCAAGCCTATATCATTACTTCTGAACCAATTGACTTTTTAAAAGTCTTAGAACGCAAAAAATTCTTATAAAAGCAATATCTTTTGAGTGCCATGTTATTTTTTACGGTCAGATTTATTTTTGCGGCCAGCATTTGATTCAATAACAAAAATTTCTTGATGTAAGCTTTTAAGAAAAACCTTCCTCAAAAATAGAAAAACAAGATTTCATTTTGTTATCTTTGCGCGAATGCAGCAAAACATTTATTTAGTTTTTAAAGGCTAAATCGCACAATTTGAATTACAAAAAAAATAATGTTTGTCTTTAATCCTCCGCCGTATCCCCAACGTTTAACTTGAATTCAAAATCAGGTGTTCTACCAAACAATACAGTGACACTTGTTCGTAATCGCAGTTCATTTGTGTGAGTAATTTGCACGGCAAAACTTGTAAAAGTTTATTAACCCATCCAACCGAAATTGGTCTTACAACACCAACATAGTCTGGTGCTTCGGGCGCCGGAATACTTCCGCATCTTTGTTGAATCTGCAAATTTATTTTAATAGGGCCATTTGGTTGATGAGTGGTCTCTTTAGCTAACGGGCTGGCAAGTCAAGGAGGCCTTATAACAGTGTTGGTAAGCGGAAGTTTAATAGCCAATGCAGGTTATTTGTTCGCGTTTTGCTTCTATGTGCTTCCTCCAGACACTGAGACACCTATCTAGGTGTACTCTAAAATATGTGACTTTATTTGTAGATGGTATCCATACGTTATTGAGTAATCATTGTGGTAAATTTTTATTGTTAAGGGTGAAAGGTATGGTGTTTGCATTTTTGCTCGTTTGCCTTCATACGCCAATCAGATAACCATTTTTTCAACTGGGCTAAATGAGAAGCTAGTTATGCTGATGCCTTAATTGGACATTTTTAACGACTTAAAATCGGCGTACGTGGATGACATCAGTCGCTGGTTTGTGGCTATATATGCCGTATACAGGAGGTAAGGGCTAGGCCCCTTGAACGCTTCCATGTGGCACGTCTGTTAACCTCTTTTATTACGCAGCTTTTGGTTCTTACCATGAAGACTCGGTTTTAAAGGTACGATTTAAGAACCTTGTGAATAAAAAACTTAATCATATAGATAAGACCTTCCAGCCATACTCTGTCAAAAGCCTGAGAGACGTCTAGGGAGATAACAAAGCAGTACTCCCTGTGCTCAAACGCATTTCGGAGGTGATTCTATTGACTTGTTCAATGGTAGGGGAGTAGGGTTTTTAAATTCGGTTTGTCCTAAAACAATGTTTTATTTCTTAATAAAGTTGTGTCTAAATTTTAAGTTGATCGGAGAAAATTTGACTAAGGAATGTTTTTTTTTTTGTGTTCACAGTGCTAGTGTGTTAGTGTACTAGTGTTCGAACTTTACAACATTTTTCCCACAACTCACGTTTTAAAAGTCGGTGTCACAACTTCAAGCTACTGCACCGATCGAGCGAAGTACAGGGATGTAAGGAAAGGTTTCTCTAGCAAGGCTAGAGCATAAAAGTTTCAAATTCTTGAAGGAACCCAACAGAAATGTTCATAATATACAATACATCGCCGTTTTTTTTAAATGGTCGTCATTTTATTGATAATTTTTTTGGTTTGAATTGGATCCAAACGAATAATTACTTCCAGGATCTCCAAGAACAGTGGGGTCTTCTGCTGGTGGTAACGGATTTCTGAACTGATCGGCAGATATTCTGGTAAATAATATTCCAACACCTTCAATTAGAGCCAGGAGTACTCCTCCTATTATAGCACTACCCGCCATAGCTGGAACACCTACAAACAAGAACAAAATTTGGAGAGACATATGTATATTAAATAAAAATCAGTTGGTATTTCTTTTAAAGTTCTATTAATATAATATTAATGTGCTTGTTATGTGAAAGAATAACAAATTTTTGTACTGATCTTGCGTAAAAAAAGTGAAATAATTCTTTTACTTGACTGTATTCAATATTACTTTAAAGCGATAAATAACAAAAAAAATTGTTGCGAACACTTAAGAAAATATAGGGATTATCGTGGTAACCCTAAAACAACATTATAGCTTCCACAACTATTGATTGCGGAGTTACTATTAAGCCGCTGATTATTTGTTTCTTAAAACGTAACCAATTGTGGTACAATGATCGTAAGGTCCAATAATGTAAAGATAATCCAGTCTTCCTTGATGTCGGAAGTTTTTGGTTGGCAATAACAATTTATGACATTGGTTTGTGGGTGTCTTAATAACGGAAATTCATTAATTTTCAATCCGTTTCCGCATACTAGGAAAGAATGGCACCAAATGTTTTTACAAATTGCCTGATAGCCACAGAAAGTTTTTTTTACTTGGAATAATACGGCCCTTTGAAATTAAAAAAAAAACATCGCTGAAACAGTTTTAAAAAGCTTTGCGATAATTTTTCTTGTAAGCAGGGACTAAAACCAAATCAAATATTGCGTTCAGTTAGTGTTACGGTTACAACCAATAAACTATTTCGATTACGGGTTCGGTTCAAATGTTTTATTTAGGTTGCGGCTACGGTACCCCAACCAATAAATGTTACGGTTACCGGTAATGTACCTGTTTAAATATAACAACATGTCATATTTTAATGATTAGAGCGAGTGATGTTTTTGCGCATAGAATGTTTGTAGTCTCTAGATACTTGGGGATTTTTACATATGTTATTATGTACGCTTACCAACTTCATATTACCAAATTAATACTATATATTTACCGACACAGCTTTTTCAAACTAACTACTACTAACTTAAATTTTTGACTTTGTCGAACGCGTAAAATTTTCGGTAGGTATTTGTTTTTGGTCGCGGAAATTTTGTATGCTTATTTTTTTTCTGGATTGTAAAAAATCCTCTAAAAAGAAAAAAATTTGCACGATCTGACATATGAATTTGTTATACGGATTATGTTTTCTAAGGACACATTAGCAAAACCGGTACAAATGTTTCGGTCCCAATTAAGGTTAATCCGGTTGCTATATATTTCGGTTACGGTTTCGATTAGGCAAAAAACAAATTTGTTGGTTTCGTTTTCGGATTCGGTTACGATTTTGATTAGGTTATACCGGTTAGGAAAAACGCTTACGAAACCATGCTTGCAAGTGAAATTTTGATCGTATTTCTTGAAGTTTAGGAGATATGATGCATCGCATAATCAAATTTTGAATTAAAACATACTTTGTTTAACAAAGGTCAACGCAAACCTTTTGCAAAAACGCCGTTCCTGATCTGTTTCGGGAGATTAGGCGGTACGCCTCATAAAATTTCGAGTTTAAAACATACTATATGATATAGTCGTCCGATTTTAATCAAATCTAAACAAAAAAATGTAAGAACAAAAAAAAACTTAAAAACGGCCACGTTGTAATTTTTTAATTTTTCTCCCCGATTTTTCCTAAGAGAAAGACAACTTTTAGAAATGTTTCATGCAGATAGCTTTAAAACTGAAAGACAATATTGAGGAGAAACGGTCAGACGGAAGGGCGGACAGAGGGACGGACGGACAGACAGCCAGACGGGCAAGCCTATATCATTACTTCTGAACCAATTGACTTTTTAAAAGTCTTAGAACGCAAAAAATTCTTATAAAAGCAATATCTTTTGAGTGCCATGTTATTTTTTACGGTCAGATTTATTTTTGCGGCCAGCATTTGATTCAATAACAAAAATTTCTTGATGTAAGCTTTTAAGAAAAACCTTCCTCAAAAATAGAAAAACAAGATTTCATTTTGTTATCTTTGCGCGAATGCAGCAAAACATTTATTTAGTTTTTAAAGGCTAAATCGCACAATTTGAATTACAAAAAAAATAATGTTTGTCTTTAATCCTCCGCCGTATCCCCAACGTTTAACTTGAATTCAAAATCAGGTGTTCTACCAAACAATACAGTGACACTTGTTCGTAATCGCAGTTCATTTGTGTGAGTAATTTGCACGGCAAAACTTGTAAAAGTTTATTAACCCATCCAACCGAAATTGGTCTTACAACACCAACATAGTCTGGTGCTTCGGGCGCCGGAATACTTCCGCATCTTTGTTGAATCTGCAAATTTATTTTAATAGGGCCATTTGGTTGATGAGTGGTCTCTTTAGCTAACGGGCTGGCAAGTCAAGGAGGCCTTATAACAGTGTTGGTAAGCGGAAGTTTAATAGCCAATGCAGGTTATTTGTTCGCGTTTTGCTTCTATGTGCTTCCTCCAGACACTGAGACACCTATCTAGGTGTACTCTAAAATATGTGACTTTATTTGTAGATGGTATCCATACGTTATTGAGTAATCATTGTGGTAAATTTTTATTGTTAAGGGTGAAAGGTATGGTGTTTGCATTTTTGCTCGTTTGCCTTCATACGCCAATCAGATAACCATTTTTTCAACTGGGCTAAATGAGAAGCTAGTTATGCTGATGCCTTAATTGGACATTTTTAACGACTTAAAATCGGCGTACGTGGATGACATCAGTCGCTGGTTTGTGGCTATATATGCCGTATACAGGAGGTAAGGGCTAGGCCCCTTGAACGCTTCCATGTGGCACGTCTGTTAACCTCTTTTATTACGCAGCTTTTGGTTCTTACCATGAAGACTCGGTTTTAAAGGTACGATTTAAGAACCTTGTGAATAAAAAACTTAATCATATAGATAAGACCTTCCAGCCATACTCTGTCAAAAGCCTGAGAGACGTCTAGGGAGATAACAAAGCAGTACTCCCTGTGCTCAAACGCATTTCGGAGGTGATTCTATTGACTTGTTCAATGGTAGGGGAGTAGGGTTTTTAAATTCGGTTTGTCCTAAAACAATGTTTTATTTCTTAATAAAGTTGTGTCTAAATTTTAAGTTGATCGGAGAAAATTTGACTAAGGAATGTTTTTTTTTTTGTGTTCACAGTGCTAGTGTGTTAGTGTACTAGTGTTCGAACTTTACAACATTTTTCCCACAACTCACGTTTTAAAAGTCGGTGTCACAACTTCAAGCTACTGCACCGATCGAGCGAAGTACAGGGATGTAAGGAAAGGTTTCTCTAGCAAGGCTAGAGCATAAAAGTTTCAAATTCTTGAAGGAACCCAACAGAAATGTTCATAATATACAATACATCGCCGTTTTTTTTTAAATGGTCGTCATTTTATTGATAATTTTTTTGGTTTGAATTGGATCCAAACGAATAATTACTTCCAGGATCTCCAAGAACAGCGGGGTCTTCTGCTGGTGGTAACGGATTTCTGAACTGATCGGCAGATATTCTGGTAAATAATATTCCAACACCTTCAATTAGAGCCAGGAGTACTCCTCCTATTATAGCACTACCCGCCATAGCTGGAACACCTACAAACAAGAACAAAATTTGGAGAGACATATGTATATTAAATAAAAATCAGTTGGTATTTCTTTTAAAGTTCTATTAAAATAATATTAATGTGCTTGTTATGTGAAAGAATAACAAATTTTTGTACTGATCTTGCGTAAAAAAAAGTGAAATAATTCTTTTACTTGACTGTATGCAATATTACTTTAAAGCGATAAATAACAAAAAAAATGGTTGTGAACACTTAAGAAAATATAGGGATTTCGTGGTAACCCTAAAACAACATTATAGCTACCACAACTATTGATTGCGGAGTTACTATTAAGCCGCTGATTATTTGTTTCTTAAAACGTAACCAATTGTGGTACAATGATCGTAAGGTCCAACAATGTAAAGATAATCCAGTCTTCCTTGATGTCGGAAGTTTTTGGTTGGCAATAACAATTTATGACATTGGTTTGTGGGTGTCTTAATAACGGAAATTCATTAATTTTCAATCCGTTTCTGCATACTAGGAAAGAATGGCACCAAATGTTTTTACAAATTGCCTGATAGCCACAGAAAGTTTTTTTTACTTGGAATAATACGGCCCTTTGAAATTAAAAAAAAACATCGCTGAAACAGTTTTAAAAAACTTTGCGATAATTTTTCTTGTAAGCAGGGACTAAAACAAACTCAAATATTGCGTTCAGTTAGTGTTACGGTTACAACCAATAGAACTATTTCGATTACGGGTTCGGTTCAAATGTTTTATTTAGGTTGCGGCTACGGTACCCCAACCAATAAATGTTACGGTTACCGGTAATGTACCTGTTTAAATATAACAACATGTCATATTTTAATGATTAGAGCGAGTGATGTTTTTGCGCATAGAATGTTTGTAGTCTCTAGATACTTGGGGATTTTTACATATGTTATTATGTACGCTTACCAACTTCATATTACCAAATTAATACTATATATTTACCGACACATCTTTTTCAAACTAACTACTACTAACTTAAATTTTTGACTTTGTCGAACGCGTAAAATTTTCGGTAGGTATTTGTTTTTGGTCGCGGAAATTTTGTATGCTTATTTTTTTTCTGGATTGTAAAAAATCCTCTAAAAAGAAAAAAATTTGCACGATCTGACATATGAATTTGTTATACGGATTATGTTTTCTAAGGACACATTAGCAAAACCGGTACAAATGTTTCGGTCCCAATTAAGGTTAATCCGGTTGCTATATATTTCGGTTACGGTTTCGATTAGGCAAAAAACAAATTTGTTGGTTTCGTTTTCGGATTCGGTTACGATTTTGATTAGGTTATACCGGTTAGGAAAAACGCTTACGAAATCATGATTGCAAGTGAAATTTTGATCGTATTTCTTGAAGTTTAGGAGATATGATGCATCGCATAATCAAATTTTGAATTAAAACATACTTTGTTTAACAAAGGTCAACGCAAACCTTTTGCAAAAACGCCGTTCCTGATCTGTTTTGGGAGATTAGGCGGTACGCCTCATAAAATTTCGAGTTTAAAACATACTATATGATATAGTCGTCCGATTTTAATCAAATCTAAACAAAACAATGTAAGAACAAAAAAAAACTTAAAAACGGCAACGTTGTAATTTTTTAATTTTTCTCCCCGATTTTTCCTAAGAGAAAGACAACTTTTAGAAATGTTTCATGCAGATAGCTTTAAAACTGAAAGACAATATTGAGGAGAAACGGTCAGACGGAAGGGCGGACAGAGGGACGGACGGACAGACAGCCAGACGGGCAAGCCTATATCATTACTTCTGAACCAATTGACTTTTTAAAAGTCTTAGAACGCAAAAAATTCTTATAAAAGCAATATCTTTTGAGTGCCATGTTATTTTTTACGGTCAGATTTATTTTTGCGGCCAGCATTTGATTCAATAACAAAAATTTCTTGATGTAAGCTTTTAAGAAAAACCTTCCTCAAAAATAGAAAAACAAGATTTCATTTTGTTATTTTTGCGCGAATGCAGCAAAACATTTATTTAGTTTTTAAAGGCTAAATCGCACAATTTGAATTACAAAAAAAATAATGTTTGTCTTTAATCCTCCGCCGTATCCCCAACGTTTAACTTGAATTCAAAATCAGGTGTTCTACCAAACAATACAGTGACACTTGTTCGTAATCGCAGTTCATTTGTGTGAGTAATTTGCACGGCAAAACTTGTAAAAGTTTATTAACCCATCCAACCGAAATTGGTCTTACAACACCAACATAGTCTGGTGCTTCGGGCGCCGGAATACTTCTGCATCTTTGTTGAATCTGCAAATTTATTTTAATAGGGCCATTTGGTTGATGAGTGGTCTCTTTAGCTAACGGGCTGGCAAGTCAAGGAGGCCTTATAACAGTGTTGGTAAGCGGAAGTTTAATAGCCAATGCAGGTTATTTGTTCGCGTTTTGCTTCTATGTGCTTCCTCCAGACACTGAGACACCTATCTAGGTGTACTCTAAAATATGTGACTTTATTTGTAGATGGTATCAATACGTTATTGAGTAATCATTGTGGTAAATTTTTATTGTTAAGGGTGAAGGTATGGTGTTTGCATTTTTGCTCGTTTGCCTTCATACGCCAATCGGATAACCATTTTTTCAACTGGGCTAAATGAGAAGCTAGTTATGCTGATGCCTTAATTGGACATTTTTAACGACTTAAAATCGGCGTACGTGGATGACATCAGTCGCTGGTTTGTGGCTATATATGCCGTATACAGGAGGTAAGGGCTAGGCCCCTTGAACGCTTCCATGTGGCACGTCTGTTAACCTCTTTTATTACGCAGCTTTTGGTTCTTACCATGAAGACTCGGTTTTAAAGGTACGATTTAAGAACCTTGTGAATAAAAAACTTAATCATATAGATAAGACCTTCCAGCCATACTCTGTCAAAAGCCTGAGAGACGTCTAGGGAGATAACAAAGCAGTACTCCCTGTGCTCAAACGCATTTCGGAGGTGATTCTATTGACTTGTTCAATGGTACCATGCTTTTCTCTAAATCCAAATTGATGATCCGGGGTGATACTGCGTTTTGTCAAGTTGGGCATAATGCGTTGAAGAATTAGTTTTTCCAAGACTTGGATAAGCATGTGAGGAGGCCTATAGTTCTGTATGACGAAGGAAGAGTTTTTAGCTTCGGATTTTTTCCACTGTTGCGTGACCCAATTTTGTTATGGCGTTAAAAAGGTTTTTGAAGTAATCTATTTCGTATTCTGGGAGTTGTATTATTATTTTGGGTGTGATTTTGTCAAGCTCAGGAGATTTATTTGGCTTAAGATGTTCCTTGTTGACCTTATATTCTGGAATGAGACATATGTGGTGTGCTTGCCTTGGCTTGATGAACGTGCCTCAAACACCACTTGGTTTAAAAACGTTGTAAGGGTGTTTTGTGATCGTTGGCTTTCTGCATCGCTATTAGCCCAAGAGCCATCTTGGTCTCGCAACGGGTTTTCAGCTGGAATCGGTGCGCTTATATTGGGATGAGCTTTCCAGAGCGGGTATATGTGTTCTTTATATTTTTGGAGGGGGTAGGGTTTTAAACTTTTTATACCCTTGCAGAGGGTATTATAATTTCAGTCAGAAGTTTGCAACGCAATGAAGGAGACATTTCCGACCCTATAAAGTATATTTATTCTTGATCAGCATCACTAGGAGAGTCGATCCGTTTGTCCGTCCGTTTCTCCTCAAAATTGTCTCTCAGTTTTAAAGCTATCTGCATAAAACTTTTCCAAAAGTTGTATTTCTATTGCAGGTAGTATATATGTCGAAACGAGCCGGAACGGATGACCATATCAAAAAGCTCTCTTTGGAAAAATCGGGAAAAAAATTAAAACGTTGCCGTTTTTGTTTTTTTTTTTTGTTTAAATTTGATTAAATTCGGACGATTATATCATTTAGCTCCAATGAAAACAATCGAAATTATAAAAAAATGTATAAACAAAATTTTAATTTTTTTTTTTAATTTATTTGGACAAAATAATAGTTTAATAATTAAGAATTAGCTTTATTAAAATCGGAAAAAGATATCGTATAGCTGCCTAGGAACGATCGAATAATTGAGCTAAAAATCATTATAGTAAAATATATACGCTTATAATTTAAAATTGGATAAACTACCTGACTAGTTTCAAAGTTTCAGGGTCCATGTATTTTGGGGCACTGTTTAGACCGATTTCTTGGAAAATAACGGTAAAAACCATATTTTTTTTTTTGTTTTTTGTCAATAAATCCTTCAAAAGAAACTTTATCAAAAAACCTTTAAACAAAAGTTGGAAATCTAGTTGAAATACACAATTCATGGTTTGAGTAAAGCTGATAGTTAACGAGAAATGCAGAAAACATTTGCCTTCAAGCCGTTATTTTAAAATGAGCGCACAATTAATTGGACCGGAATGGCATCACTAAACTCTTATCGATATTTTACAGAACTATTTCTTAATTTCTCATCTCTAAGGTTTTCGCATATCTAACGCTTGCCGCTTGATAAAATTTTATTTATCTCATACATAAAATCAGTTTACAGTGTAAACTTTACATTTCAATAACATCATAATTTTTGTTTTATTTAAATTAACGTTAGGGTTGTTGAATTTGGAATTTTGGTTTTATTTGCTTATGGTTTTTATTATTGTATTTTATTTTGTTGTATACTATTTATATTCAGTAGCACGGGTTTTCGGTAGATTTTTATAAAAAATGTTTAGTTTTTATACCCTTGCAGAAAGTATTATAATTTCCGTCAGAAGTTTGCAACGCATTGAAGGAGGTATCTCCGACCCTATAAAGTATATATGTTCTTGATCGTTATCACAAGCAGTCAAACTAGCCATGTCCGTCTGTCTATCAGGATGGAATATTTCAGAATTACGTTTTAAATTTCATTAAAATCAGACGATATGAACAATGGGAGTAAAAGCGCCGCAGGCAACATTTTTTTTAAAACCAAAATTGCGATTTTTAGTTTAAAAAAATTTTTTAAGTTTGCTTGCATATATGTGTCCCACATCGATAAAATTGATTCCGATAACATTCACGAAACCTTTAGTGTATTAATGAATGTAAAATAGTTTGGTCACCCAGTCTAGGTGATGTTGCCAGATCGGACCGTCATTTTAAAATTACTGTTAAAAACAACCAACTTTGCATGATATCTCGTTTAAAATTAACAATACAAAAAAAAAAAACACAAAACAAAAAATGTGTATCTTAAATAGACCTTAAACTGTTGTATGGATGCGTTTTTTGATAAAGGTCACTTTTAACAAGGACCCTAAAACATCGATTTGATTCGCACAAACAAAGTGACGTACAACCAAACCAACAGGAAAAAAGTTTTAATTCCAAAAATTCTGTCAAACTCTTGTTTATTGAATATCTTTTGAACGGATTATGATGACCAAGGTGTCGGTGAACGCGTATTTAAAGCCAAAATCAATGACACAAAAGCCTTTTTGTCAAAAGCGAAACATATTTTCGCGATCTGTAGGCCTTAGAGTGCGCGTTAAACAAACTTGCGCTGCGTGGGCAAAACTAGAATCTACATGTAAACCCCAAATATTTGGGTTTCATAGTTTCCGAGATCTCAACGTTCAAACGGACGGACAGACGCAGACTTGGTTAGATCGAGCCGACTTTTGATTCTGATCAAGGATATGTATACTTTATCGTGTCGGAAACGTCGTTGTTACAGCAAGGGCTGTAACAAATGTAGAAATTACAAGCTCAACTTAGATCCTTATATTTCATAAATACGGTTTTAATTTTGTGACCTGAGCACACATAATATTTAATGGTTTTTAAATTGTTTGTTGTCCCAAAACAATGTTTCTCAAGAATGTTGTGTATAAATTTTAACCATTTTGGTTGTATGAAAAACCCAGTGTATATGTTGAATGGTTAGTGATAATATCCATATATCTGTTTATGGTATTTATTGAAGAACATGATGCAATATTATCCAATTTGTTAGTTTGAAAATTAAATTTAACGTTCTCCTTTTGACATCCGATCAGCACAGATTCAAAAAACTATATATAAAGACAAGAAAGGAAGCAAACTTCAGCAAGTCGAAGTTCATACACCCTTGCAGCTATTTCAAAAAGTAAATATGATTTACTATATGTTTAAAAGAATTGAAGCTATGATGACTTGCAGCTCAATTATTCGATAATTCATATGACAGCTGTACGATACCGTTTTCCGATTCTAACAGAATTAAAAGCGTACTTCTGAACTGTCAAATTGTCAAAAATAATTTTTAAAAAATTACAAAACAGCAAAATTAAATTAAATAAACTTTTTTTTATATTTTTATTGTTTCCATGGGAGCTATATGATATAGTCGTTCGATTTTGATGAAATTTAAACCGATATTCTGAAATATTTAACCATTATATATGTTGGATTAACAAATCAAAATAAACATTCGGTCGCGTGTAGACGTGTTTTCTTAACGCTCCAGAAAAACAATAAGTCACTGAGTTGTAAACGTTCGGAAAAATTTATAAACGCGTGGTTTTGCGATTCGCGATGCTAATTCGCATATCGTAAACTAAAGTTTTAGTTAATTAATTAATTAATATTACGCTCTATCAATAAATGAGTAAGAACGTGGATCAGCGCACTCAACGCCAAAAACAGCAAGACGAAGCCCGTGAAAAAATTCAGAGTGAGCAAGACAAACTCTTTGGCCCGAAACAATGCTTATTTCTCGTTCACGAGTAATACTCTAGAACCGAAAGTGCAAGAAAGTGCAAGTTTACTGACCGCCGAAAACCAGAGAGCTAGTTCTTGCTCTCCCGCCCTGCTTTTCACCGCACAAACAACATGGTGTGAGCAATGCAAAACTCCAACCGAGCTTCTGCCACCTAGTGCAACAACAACAGCAACTACTACGTCAACTACAACGGTCTCTGTCGCCAACAATGCAATAACGACTCCACTCTCTTCTTCTGCAGCGGTTAAAGCAACAACACAACCAAGTGCAAAAATCGGGTCAAACGGCAAAAACAAAGCTACGGTAGGAAAAATTACAATTCCGCAAGCGGGTTCGGCCACGCAGACAGGCATGGATCGCTATATTAATATTTCCAAGCGCAAGCTAACCCCCCCAAAAAAATCTGACGGCAATATGCCCAAAATAAACCGTACCAACAAAGGCACTGAAAATCTCGGGCCATTAAATGAAAATAGATTTTCCATTCTGGCGGAGCCTGAAACAGAGTACGAAGAATTAGCCCCAAAGAAACTAAAGCCCCCACCTATCTTTATTCGGGAGAAGATCTCTAACGTCCTAGTAAATAAAATAGTTGAGCTTGTCGGGAAGGATAACTTTCATGTTATTCCGCTTATGAAAGGGAACATAAGCGAAACCAAACTTCAAACCAAAACCGAAGATGATTTCCGAGTAGTGTCGAGGTACCTAAACAATGCCAAAAAGAATTACTACACGTACCAGCTGAAAAGTTGCAAGGGCAGACAAGTTGTCCTCAAGGGAATAGAACCCGATGTGACCACCTCTGAAATTATAGAGGCTTTAAAAGAAAACGGTTTTTGCGCCAAAAATGTTATAAACATTATGAACAAAAACAAGAAGCCGCAACCCCTTTTCAAGGTCGAGCTGGAGCCAGACAGCAGAACTTTGAAAAAAAAACGCAGTGCACCCGATCTACAAGTTGCAGTACCTTCTGCACCGTAGGATCACAGTTGAAGAGCCGCACAAACGGAACGGGCCAGTGCAATGTACAAACTGCCAGGAATACGGACACACCAGGGCTTACTGCACCCTCAGGTCAGTTTGTGTAGCTTGTGGTAACTGCCACGGCTCCGAACCCTGCCCTGCCAACAAGGGAGACTCTCTCACTAGAAAGTGTGTAAACTACCAAGGAAACCACACAGCAAACTACAGAGGCTGTCCAGTCTACAAGGAGATGAAAAGTCGGATGCAAAGAGCGACAACGGCACGCCAGAACATTTACATGAAATCACAAACGACACCCGAAGTTTTCTTCGCAAAAGCAGCCAGGTCATCATTTGGCCCTTCAATTACCACCAACAGCATTTCCTACGCCAGTGCTCTAAGATCAGGCACAGCTCACATAGAGCCGAAAACTGATAACATACAGCAGGCCATGGGACAGCCACAAAGTAACATGGAAACTATGATGATAACTTTGCAACAAAATATGATGGAATTTATGTCCTTCATGAAAACCACCATGCAAACTCTAATGCAAAACCAAAATATCTTGTTACAAATGCTTGCAGCTCAGCAGTCCAAATAAATTATGCCTAGCCTCCGAATAACTCTGTGGAACGCCAATGGTGTTTCACGGCATATACCTGAAATAACTAAATTTCTGAACGAAAATCACATCGACGTTATGTTGCTGGCAGAAACGCATCTCACCAGCAAATATAACTTTCAAATACGAGGATACACGTTCTACGGCACCGATCATCCAGATGGTAAAGCACATGGCGGAGCCGGCATCTTAATAAAAGACCGTATCAAACACCACTTTTACCAACGGTTTGCAAAAAATTATCTGCAAGCTACATCGATAAAATTACAGTTGGGCACCAGCAACCTTGCCATTGCCGCTGTCTACTGCCCACCCCGCTTTACAGTCTCAGAAGACCAGTTCATGGACTTCTACAATTCACTTGGACAGCGATTCATAGCAGCAGGTGATTACAACGCCAAGCACACACACTGGGGATCCCGCCTTGTTACCCCCAAAGGAAGGCAACTATATAATGCACTCATCAAAACATGCAACAAACTGTGCAGTTGAGGTAATTTGTAAACTATTTAACGGGATTACACGACTTGGCTACTTCCCAAAAAAATGGAAAAAGTCGGTAATCATAATGATCCCAAAGCCAGGAAAAGATCACACAATACCTGCCTCATATAGACCGATAAGTTTACTCTCGTGTCTGTCAAAACTGTTCGAAAAATGCCTTTTGACACGCATAATCCCATATCTGGAAGAGCACAACATTATTCCGGCGCATCAATTTGGCTTTCGAGAAAGCCATGGAACAATAGAGCAAGTTAACAGATTAACAACAGAAATACGAACAGCATTCGAGTCTCGGGAATACTGCAGTGCGGTATTCCTTGACGTTGCGCAGGCTTTCGACCTTGTCTGGCTCGATGGCCTTATGCATAAAATCAGAACGTTACTACCGGAAAACACTCACAGGATACTTGAATCGTACCTTTACAACAGAGCCTTCGCCGTGAGATGCAACACTACAATATCCGACGATTACACGATAGAGGCTGGAGTTCCTCAAGGTAGCGCCCTTGGTCCAACTCTATTTCTCCTTTACACCGCAGATATTCCCACGAACGAGCGGCTAACTACTTCTACATTCGCAGACGATACCGCGATCCTAAGTCGGTCCAAATGCCCAATTCAGGCAACAGCACAACTAGCTGATCATCTCGTTGTAGTGGAGAGGTGGTTATCAGACTGGCGTATAAAATTAAATGCGCAAAAGTGTAAACACATAACGTTTACTCTTAACAGACAAACGTGTCCCCCGCTAACTCTGAATAACACGCCACTTCCACAAGCTGACGATGTAACGTACCTTGGCGTCCACCTTGACAGAAGACTTACATGGCGGAGACATATCGAAGCTAAGAAAATTCATCTAAAACTAAAATCCAATAACCATTGGCTCATTAACGCTCGCTCCCCCCTCTGCCTGGACTTCAAGGTTCTGCTCTACAATTCAACGCTTAAGCCAGTCTGGACTTACAATTGTGGGGAAACGCGAGCAGCAGTAACATCGACATTATCCAGCGAGCACAATCAAAATCCTGAGAACTATCACTGGGGCACCTTGGTATGTTCGGAACGACAACATCCACAGAGATCTTGGCATTCTACCCGTAAAAGATGAAATTTCAAAACAAAAGGCGTCCTACCACACCAAGCTAACTTCTCATCCAAACCAGCTCGCCAGGGGCCTAGCCAGGGTTTCCAACCGGACCCGATTGCAACGAAATGACCTTCCAGCTCAGCAATAGTTATTAGAGCCCTTACATCCCGCGTCAGTCAACTTGACTGTCAGATATAGCTTTTTAATTTAAGATTTTATATACTTATTGTTAGTCTCAATTCAGAGAAGATTCAATAAATAAAATGCATGAGTAAAAAAAAAAAAAAAAAAAAAAAAAAATATGTCGAAGAACTAAAAAAATTAAAAAACAGCAAAGATATAATTTTTGTTTATATATTTCTCTGATTGTTCCGACTCGTTCCGACTTATGCATTACCTGCAATAGAAATACAATTTTTTGGAAATTTCATGCAGATAGGATTAAAGCTGAGAAACTAGATTGCGTAGAAACGGACGGACAGACGGACATGATTGATCGACTCTCCTAGTGATGCTGATCAAGAATATATTTATATAATTTATTTGGACAAAATAATAGTTTAATAATTAAGAATTAGCTTTATTAAAATCGGAAAAAGATATCGTATAGCTGCCTAGGAACGATCGAATAATTGAGCTAAAATCATTATAGTAAAATATATACGCTTATAATTTAAAATTGGATAAACTTCCTGACTAGTTTCAAAGTTTCAGGGTCCATGTATTTTGGGGCACTGTTTAGACCGATTTCTTGGAAAATAACGGTAAAAACCATATTTTTTTTTTTGTTTTTTGTCAATAAATCCTTC